>NW_022060256.1:5108552-5458552 GCF_007364275.1 Archocentrus centrarchus | reverse complement strand
TCCTAGGGCTTTTGACCCAGTGACACCAAAATGGCTCCAGATCATCTACACAAGTAGCCCATCAACAGTTATTCAAGGTTTTATAGACTCTCAAACGATGTTGCCATAGCAAGCCTCTGAATTTGGGAATTCAATTATATACAACAGGTCACCAAATTGTCACATCTCAAGCATAAATTGTCCAATCTGTCCCAAACTTCACATACTTCATGAGAGGGTGAGTGAGTCGGGACACACCCATCTACCATAACACTCATAACACCACCTAGTGGCAACAGGAAATCAATAGAACACTGATAATCGTCATCCTATGCACATTTTAACATTAAACCTCTCTGAGGGGCAGCACTTTTCTAAACACTTGGTCAGTTTAGAAAAGCCACTCTTACATTATTATAAAATCAGCAGAAAGATAAAAAAAAATTCTTATAATGTTGGAAAACCTGGAATGATTAAAATACTCGAAGTTTTACTGCAGATATTTTTTACTTTAACAAAGTGTGAAAATTACTGTGAAATGAGTCATTATTTTACTATAAAAGCACTGCTGCTGTTTCTGCTGTGGTGATGCAGACATTACTGAACAGCAGTGAACACACTGAGTCAAAATGACTTAAAATACAACTGTTTACTTTAACAGCGTGATGATTTGGTGACTTAATAGATCAATAGATCTTTTTGTAAATGGGTCGCTCATTAAATGAGGACATGAATGTTTTCTGACTGTTAAAGATACATCAGTCATATCCTAGTCTGCCTCTGCTGATCAGATCTACCAATGATTCCTACACAGTCAGTTTTAGCTAACTGCTTCAGCTAGCTGACATCAGTTTGCTGGTGAACCATCAGCTGAGTAATCAGCTGTTCCAGTTACAGTCTCCATTCCAGTTGCATTTGATTTTTCACAGGGCTCCAATACGAGCTGCTGATGAAGCTACTGAACAAACAGAAAGAGGTACTTACAGTTAGCATGTGCTGAATCCAGTAAAGTGTCCATCTGAGCCAGCCTTGCATCGGCACAGCCACCGCTACCAGCAGGCTAATGTGACGCTGTTAGAGCGAGTAACAAGTCCCAGCAGACCTGAACGCAACCCGCCTGTGAGCCTGACTGAGGGTGAAAGAGCCCTCGATTACAGACAAATCTGTCACAGATTCTGCGGCGGCAGAAGTGTAGCAAAAGTCACGTGTGTAAAAAGAGCCAATTGTAAAGCTTGGCGGCCTGACGTGTGTGTTTTCAGTGACTTGAGAAAAACTTTTCAACCATTAATTTCTGCGCTGCAGATTTCTTTGCACATTTACAAATCTGATTACAGACACACAGATCAAAATACAGATCGCGATACACACACGTGGATCCATTTACATACACGCAAATCTCTACACAGGTGGATTCATTTACGGACACAGAGCTTTTGCTACAATAATAGCCCCATAATTAGGAACCACCCAGCTAAAACTGTCACAGCACTCTGACTGCAGCATCCTTCCCACGAGGCTTTCAGTTCTTGTTGCAGCTGTTTTTCAGACACCTTTATGTTTTGGTGACTGCAGTTTGTGGTGCTGTTGAGCTGTGATAAAGAGTTTGACAGCACACAACCATATTTACTACCTTATATTTTTCCAGGTCTGGAAGACAGTTAAGCGAGGTGTTTGTCCAGCTTCCATCCAGGAAGGAACTCCCAGAATATTACGAGCTGATCCGAAAGCCTGTGGACTTCAAAAAGATCAAGGTTTGTTAACTCAGATGAGCCATTATTTCCTGTAAAGGGGGGGTGGGAGAGTGGTGGAAACAGCTGAAAATGAAAGGAAAGGACACTGGACATTTTACAGATCAGCTCTTTCCTCTGTTCATCAAATATATTCAGCAGCTGTTGCAGCCTTCAGTGTCGTGATGTGACAGCCGTATATGATGTCGTAGTTTAAGGCTGTGTGAACTGTGTGAATCAAGCGGTCGGCATTTTTCTATCAACAGGAACGTGTGAGAAACCATAAATACAGGAATGTGGGGGATCTGGAGAAGGACGTGATGCTGCTCTGTCAAAACGCACAGACCTTCAACCTGGAGGGGTCCCAGGTCAGAAACCCTGCTTTACTTCCCCTCATCTATTATTTCTCATTGGGTCCACCTACATGGTGTTTAAACATGTCTAAACCAGAATCTTCTGATTTTCTGTTTAAGCAAATTTCAGAGCAATTAGACAATTGGTCAGTTTAGTTTAAATGGTAAATGGTAAATGGACTAGTTCTTATATAGCGCTTTTCTACTCAGTCAGAGCACTCAAAGCGCTTATACAACCTGTTTGCATTCACCCATGCACTCCCATTCATACAAGCACTTCCATTTTTATGAAGCTAAGTGCTTTTAATTAACTAACATTCACTCACATTCATACTCCGACAGAACGGTCGGAGAGCAACTTGGGGTTAAGTATCTTGCCCAAGGATACATTGGCATGTAGCCCGGAGTAGCCAGGATTCGAACCGCTGACCTTCCGATCAGTAGGTGACCTGCTCTACCTACTGAGCTACAGCCACCCCGTTTAGTTTAGTCAGTTTTGATTACAAGTAATTATAAGTAATCATAGAATAATTAAAGGCGTCCTGTTCATCTCACTTCTGGGTCTTTCTTGGTATTATTGAACTCTACTGGAGTAGTTTGATATATTTATATATAGTTAGAATTAGTGAGTGTAGGCAGTTTGAGCCTAACTTTTAGGGTCTTAGATAAAAGTCACTTTTGCATTGATCCACTCCTCTTCTGGCCTTCAGGCTTAAGCTAGTTTGCAAACACAGTGTTTCATAGTTATTAGCACCCCTCTGCATCTCATTTACAGCAGTTTGGATGTAAATCGTCAGCATGCAGTTTTGTGTCAGTATTAGAGTTCCCAGTATGGTCGATAAATGCAGGCTTTATTTAACACAATGCCTGTGTAGTCTGTGCATCAGCCATGTATGAAGAGGAAAGATTACAGATACAGGCGTCAGGACTGCCAGCCGCTCTGGACCTCTGTGTTTCATGTCTCTGTTAGTTGAATGGTCTTTGGGTTTCTGCACTCTTGTTTAAATAAATCAAGGTGTTTTTGAGGGAACTGGGAGTTCAAACTCTTTTCTTATAGTTCTCTTTGAGGACCTTTATATTTTGGACATAAGTGTTTTCATCCCTAAGTCTGATGTCAGACCTCTAAGTTATGATCACACTGCTCTAAGTCCAAGGGTGATGTTTTCCAGCAGAGTTAGCCTAAAATGAACTGTACCGACCCAAAAAGACAAACCACTGTTTGTACCATCGGACCCTTGTTTTCCCCCTCGCAGATATACGAGGACTCCATCGTTCTTCAGTCTGTCTTCAAGAGTGCCAGACAGAAGATTGCCAAGGACGATGACAGTGATGATGACAGTGACGAGGATGATGATGACGACGATGACTCGGAGGCCGAGGGTAAGACTTGCCTTTGTGTTCTGTGCATACCGACGCGCACACACCAACAACCTTTTGCTGTCTCATTGAAATTCTCCTCAGTGCAAACCTGGTGAATGCTGCTCGGGTTTTATATTCAGCGCCATCCCAGTGGGTGCCCTGCTGCTGCATTCAGAAAGAAAATTCATTTTAAAGATCGGAGTGAATAATTACAAAGTATTAAAATGCATTTAAAATCACAGGGTAAACTGCAGGGCTGATCTTCAGTGGCTTAATAAAACCGACTGAAGTCTTGAGGAAAGCATTGAGATGAAGGCTGAAAAAGGACAGTTTGCTGCTGAACACTCCCTGCAAAGGGAGAGAGTACGTGTGGAGCACAAAATGGGTTTAATGCATTCACAAATGTATTAACAAATGCAGTCTTCAGAGTTTAAAGATGATAATAATAATTTGGCAAAAACCCCCCCCAAAAAATGTTTTGTTTTTATTGATTTCACACCAATAATAATAATAATTATAATAATAATAATAATGTATATCAACACAAATCTGCCAAATTCAAATGTACTGATCCGTCTGCATCCCTGTGAATAAAGCAGCAGCTGAAAGAAGCTTTTATAGCAACAGATTATTTTAGTTATTGATTCATTTGAGTGTTTGTTTTTTTTTAGTAAACAAAATCATCACAAAATTTACATTTCCAGGTTTTTCATGTAACCCAAAAATCCAAAGACATTTTCAGTGATATTAAAAACAGAGTTTAAAAAAAACCCAGAACAAAATCACATTCTGCATTTTTGCTTAAAAATGTATGTTTGTATTTTAGTAAATCAGTCAAGAAATAGTTTAATCTGTAATTGACATCAATAAACGTATTGCAATAGATTAAACAAGAAGTCCTGGTTTTTATTCTTTTATATGCTGAACATAGGTCAGTCCTTCAGATAAAATCAAAATGCTCTCCAGGTGCACATGTAGCAGAAAGCTTAACACAAGTCATGTAAGACTTTGTTTCTTGCTTGTGTTTCATGCAGCCAAGTCAGTGCGCGTTAAGATCAAGCTGAGCAGGGAGGCACGCAGCCACGACAAAGGCAAGAAGAGGCAAAGCCGAGGGAAGGCCAAGCCGGTGGTCAGTGACGACGACAGCGACGAGGACCAGGATGAAAATGTAGGTCACTGCACAGGACGGCGCTTTACTGGCACCAACAGATATTTGAACAAAAGTTATGCAGAGAAATCCTTTATTCAGGAAAATCCTGAAGGATTGTTTCAGAAGCAGCAGGCTTCCTTGATGTGAAAAATCATCTGAATGGGAAAAATAATGAATAATAATTAATTGCAACTATAAAATAATTGTAATAAGCAGCTTCGCAGCTTAGGCAAACTCACAGAAGCAGTTTGGAGAAATTACAAAGTAACACAATGCAACTCAAACCTTGTCACTGTTGTCCTGCTGATCAGCAGCTGCTGCACACCACGGGAGGCAGAGTGCAGGCAGTGAACTGTCCTTAAAGTGTCTGTACCAGGAAAAAGAAGAAAACAGATACTTACAGTGATACCAAATAAGCATGTTAATACTTACGTAAGTAATGAAGTTTAGTTTACTGCATTTTATCCATTGTTTTTTTTATCCTCCTCCTTAAGTTGTTCAGGCAGCTGTCAGCATAGAGCAAAGCCAGTAACAGTCAATTAAAGCTGTGGCAGGCACCAATTTTATGCCCATACGCACCTCGTTTCCTCCAGTGTTCATTTTGGCAGCAAATTTGTGCAACTGTGCGTTTGATTGGATGTTTTCCTAACTTGTCCCGCCCTGTCACAAAATTAAATCAGTCCTGATTGGATGTCCTCCCTGCCAAGCATTTTTGTCTCATTTTCATTCGTTGACGAAAGTGTCAGTTAATTTTGTTATGGTTTTTATCCTTTTAGGTAGTTTTTATTTAGTTATCGTCTCGTTTTCGTCATGAAAAAAAGGGTCGTTGATGAAAACTATGACAAAAATATTTCGTCAACGAAATTAACACTGATTTCCTCCTCTCTGCTCTGTTCCTTGTTTTCATACATTTGAAGTGGTCTTAACTCCACACATGTAATATAAATGTAATATTGCTGTTTGTCTTTAAGGCAGAAATCCATTAGCTAATATGTTTGATATATTCTTTGTCATTAGGACTCAGGTTGTCAGAAGACAGGTGAAGTGTGCAGTTGTAGGTTGTTAGCGTAATTTCAGTAACGTGTTTTTGGAGAAACTGTCCAGAAGACACATTTGCTCAAAACAAAATTGAACCAAACTAAACAGGACCTAGACATGACCCCCGGGGAACACCACGTGAGGTTTCTAAAACAGTACCTTCACTTAAAAGAACCCAACACTGACACAGCTGGATGCATCAGCACTTATTACCGTGTGCTGTACTGTGATTGCAGCCACTTTGATCTTTGTTCTATTGAAGAAGTTTCACTTTTCAAAATTAGCTGAATTGAGCACAGCAGAAAAAATAAGGCGTGCAAACAGCACAGCACACGAGCACATACAGGCAGCTTCAGCCACTCAACTCGGTTCAGAGCTTCAGCTCATCCTGTGGGATGAAACTTTAAAGGTTCGAACTTTGTAAGTCATGTGATGCAATCATACAGAAAGTCTTTGAAGACAGTCTTCATGTTATACAGAGTCACAAAGGTCTGTAAAGCACCCTTTAAGTACTCGTCAGCCAGCTCATCTTTTATCTGCGTTGACATTTGGCTTTCACTTAAAAGCCAGATCTTCACATCTGAAGACGTGAGGACCTGTTTATTGGAGAGGATGTGAATGACTCCGAAATAATTCTTAAAAAGGGCTCGACTATGTTTGAAAAGTGAAGCAGTGTCTATGAAAAGTAAAGGTGTTCTGAGTACTGATCAAGATCTGTGGGCTGGAAAAAAATCACAGACAGTACTTTAAAATGTTTGATTGTAATTAGTTATTACTCGTTTTAATGAAGTACTGAATGGTAACAGCTTTCTTTTTTAATGCTGTACATGTCAAATAGTTGGTGTGTTGGGAACGATGCTGCGAGCTGAACCTGCTGAATGACTTCACCTGGTCAGAAGTGACAGACTGCGCGCTTCTCCACGATCACTCATGCTAGCAAGTTAGAATTAGAAGAATTTACTGTCATTATACATCAATGAAAGAAATACAAACAACAAAACGAACATGAGGAGAGAGGTGTCTGAGGTCATGCAGCTGTTACAGGTGCTGCCTTTAGCAGGAAAACAGAAAGAGATACACTGGGATAGGTAGGTTCAAAAAAACCATCTGGTACTGTGTTCATTATGAACACCTTATGAGGTTCCAAAAAACACCTCAGCAAAGCAGCAGCACATTTAAAGCCTGGAGAGCACTAGGGTGGGTAGGGGAGGGGCTGCCAGCAGCCAGCTTCCTCGACCAGCAGTTCATGATGAGATGGTACAGTCAGCCTCGGTCGCCAGGATACCAGTTCATACAGGTCACAGCACGGGGCGGGGGGGAAGAGCATCAGTTCACAAACATCTCCAGGAGACGATTTAGACAGACAGCCATGCTAGGCCGTCTGGGAGCCAAATTCCAAATAATGCAGTTGTTTTGGTTCATAACTGTCATAACTGATCGCTGACAGACCTTACAGTTTTCTGCTTCTACTCCACCACACAGACACAGACACTCCAACACTCCTGCAGATGTAATCCACTTCGATCCAGCTCTACTGAGTCTGATTGAGTTCGTGCTGTTTCTGCATCCCTCACAGGCAGCCTTACTAGAGCCTGAACAGCTGCCCAGAAACCAGGTATCCCCAGGTCCAATTCGGGAAAAATCCTGGTATCAATATATATGCCACGTCCACACAGTGCAGCCAGGAACGTTATCGTCCATCCCTACGGGAACCCATAACATAGCCAGCCAGGTATGTAGCCAGGCCAGAGGAAAGAGGGTTCCCCTTCTCCCAATCTCATCGTGATGAGAATTTGACCATCAATAGTGTTGAGAGACCAGCTGATCAGATCCATAATTTAAATTCCAGTTCGGGGATGTGTGAAGGGATTATCTAAGCAGCGAAGCAGCAAAAAGCAGGGGTAGATAGGGAAGGCTGGGGAGAAGAGAAAAAACGCATCCGTGTCCACAGAGAGCAGGAAAAAAAGTTAGTGATTTCTGGGAAAAGATCACACTGTAGGATCTGAGGAACATGTCCACCAGCAGCTATTAAGATGCGGTGTAGGGGACTTTGCATTATTCATTAGTTCATGTTCACCTGCAGCCAGTGAGAGTGGGTGAGAAATGCTAATGTTGGGTGAAGAGCTTCAGAATGATCCCGCCAGAGAACAGCTGGAAGGAAAGATGGATGTGGAAAAAGCTAACTAAGTTTTGGTGAATAAAAAATTGATTAGATGTCAGTGTTTAAGTTCAAACAACATTCAGACATCAGTGAAAGCAGCCACTCGGTCCCACATACAGCTAATGGAATTCCAGATGTGTAAAATCCTTAAATACAACATGTTGTTCCCACTGAACTTCCTGACTCTGTGGTACAGCTGGATTTACAGGACGGTTTTTAAGAGCAAGAACGTGAAATTTTAATGTCATTAAAAATCTGAGTATGCACCACTTTAATATTAAATCTCTCTTGAGGAGATCCTTCCTGAGTTTATTGCTGAGTTTAAGTGAGCAGCTTAGCATTTTTATTTATGTCCACAGTGCCGGTGAACTGTTTGAAGGTCCTGTTTTCTTAGCTGAGCTGTTAATGTTAACCTTCAGAGCAAAGCCGCTTTACTCTGAGAATATAAATGCAGCGATTTCATCAGCCGCCTGTCAGCCGCGGTGGGAACACGCTTTACGCAGCGTGTTCAAAGCAGAGTCTCGTCCCGCTCCTTCGCTCCTCTCCTCCTTAGCTTCAAAACAGGCGGAGATGTGAAGAAAGGACTGTCTTCACCTGCAGACCTCTTCCTCTGGAGAGCTTTCACTCTTATTTCAGTGCTGCTGTGTTGTGATGACCACTTCTGCCTCTTGTTGTTGCTCCTCTGCACCTTCATCACACCGCGTCCTCCTCCTCACCTCTGGCTCTTTCTCTGCCTTTACATCTAGCTTAATATTCCTCTTCTCTTTCTCTCTGCAGGATCAGTCAGACAAGAGCAAAAGTGATGATGAGTGACGAAGGAGAAGCAAGGACGTGAGGATATTGTTTACAGCACTTACAAACAAAAGGAAAATATCTTCCATGGCTGTTGTTCAGGTTCATATTCCTTAAACTTTGCTCCATTTGTCTTCTGGGTCTGTCTGTAGTGCGTATTCTCATCTCCTCTCCCACCAGCTTGGAAATGTATTACTAACAATTGATAACATACAGCAATACCAATCAGCTTATATTTCTCTTTTTAAGACAATTTTGTAGTATATTTTTTAACTATGTGCTTTAACAAAACACAAACAAAAAATGTGTAGAAAAAAGAAAAAAAATTGGACATCCTATTTGTGTTTTTGCTTCATTTGTAATCGCTTGCTTGCACTTTTAAAAAACTCAGTATCCACATTTTTAAAAAAGTGGAATGAAACAAAATGTGTATCACCAATGAAATCGAAGATAATTTGGATAAATGGCAATCAATTTATTTTTTTTTTGGTTTCATTGTTTTAACGTGTGCTGTGCCAAATGTAGACAAACTGGCTGTTAGCTTCACCCCGCCCACAAACAGCGTCTGTCCAATCATAGCTGGGCTTTTTTAAAACTTCTAATAAATGAAATTAGCTAAAAGATTTAGCATTTATCTGCCCTACAGATGATTAGGGGTCTTAGGGGTTACTTTAAAGACCAGCAAGCTCATTGGTAAGTGGCTTAAAGTAGGCTGAGAACCTGCTGATGACTAGGCCTCGTTATTCTGTGAGTGGACACGTGTCACGTGTTTAACACTCCAGCCACGCCTCATGCAGCACCGGCTAAACAGGCGCCAAGTGTTGAAGCTGAAAGATGCTGTAACTGAAGAGTGAAGTCACACTGTTGGAAGCTGCGTTTCATTAGATGCAGATTACAGTCTGAGCAGTCGTGTCACAGATGTAGTGAGTCCTTTGCTCTTTGCCAGCACTTTGTGTCAAATAAAGTGTGTGACTGCCTCATGTTTTCATTTGAACACCTTATTTTAAGGGACTTTCAGGACAAAAAAATGTCAGGTGTTCTCCTCAAAGCAGGTCTTTGTAATCTGTTTTCACTTGATTATGAAGCAAAAACAAAAAAGGAGAGCCTCAAACGTCATAGATGTAAAATAAATGCATAATTATTTGTTGTAAAGTAGATGATTTTATCCTGTGCATCATAGAAGAATCCAGTTAAAATCCCGTTCGCGGTTGAGACTGGAGATGGAGAAGTTTCAGGCAGGAAGTCCTAACTTAACGTTGCTGTGTGTTTGTGAAGTAAAGCTTCAGCTTCTTTCACCCACCTCGAACGCCCCAGTAAAGACTTCAATCCTAAAGCAGGAGCACTTCTGCAGGACCCAAAACATCTCGATGAGAGCTGGTGATTTTATCTCGCAGAGCAGCTGCAGCCCCGAAGCAGCTCGCGCCCACCTTTACCTGTTCAGGGCGAGCCTGTGCAGTCTCTTCAGGAGTGGCTGAATCTTCTGCTACTTCTGGCTTTTCCAGCTTCTCAGAAACTCCAGCCACTAACGGTACTTTAATCCAGCGTCTCCCTCAGGGTGCACAGCAGTCGGCGGAGGTGCACTTTTGTCCCGTATCAGGGATTTCCTAGAACTCAATTTTGCTTCACCCTCTTTATCTATACTTGTCAAGCTGACTCTCACATGCACATATTCCTCACTGATATCCGTTTTATTACCATCAGTAACAGCGGGTTCTATATAAAGACTCTAAATTGGATATGTCAGCTCAGTCTGTCTTGCCTGCAGCAGTGGCGGGCTCAGCGAGTCGCACAGTGTTACCACTCCGACCTCACAGAAAGCTGTCTTTGTGCAGCCTTTCTTACACAGTTGGCAAAAACATTTCAATGTCGAGCATCAAATGTAACCCCCACCTCAATATTTGTATTTTTTTAATGTAGCAACAGGATGTGATGTAAGACAAAAAGATTACATCAAAATAAGATGCAGAAAAAGAAACCTTTTATTTTGTCATCATGCAGCTAATTGTGCAGAGCTCCATCTGCTGCAGCTCAGCTTTAACATCGAGGCGTTCGGCCGCTCTGGGTCAGATTCTGTCGTGTTCCATCTAAAAAACACACAAGGCTGCATCTCTGCTTTCCTCCGCATCCCTCTGTGCTCACTGTCACTCCCACCTCGGAGCGTCAGCTCCGACTCTCCCAGAGCAGCATGCTGGCTGCTGTCTTCCGCCTCCTCCTCTCCTCCATCTCTCTCTTTATTAGTTACAGCTGTCTCCCCTCAGCCCTCTCTTTCTTTCACCTGCCGCAGCAACTGTGGCCCAAACTTGGAAATATGAGAAACAAGTTTAATGGTCAGATGGTAACACTGGTCGGACCTTTTGTTGTACTAACGTGTGTTTGCTGAGGTTTGTAGGTTCTCTTTAATTATTACCTTTGGTCCAAAATGTCCTCAGGATGAATCTTTTTGAATCTCTTATCTTTTTGGTGTTGATCAGGGTTGAGAGAGTTACAGAATTAACATGAATGCTTTCCATTTGTACGACCAGCGATGGAAGTCTTTGTAGCCCTGTGAGGGATGTGAGGGGTTCCCCGAGCACTCGCGTTTTGCTGCTCACGCTGTTTGGCACCATCATCAATTTACAACAGCCATTCACTGTTAAGTACCCAGGGCTGCAGGGCAGAACAGACTCTGCTGTTCCCCACTTCACTTGGGTGAAGGTGCACGTGGGGACAGTGGGCTACACAGCAGTCCAGAAGAAGAAAATAAATGGCTGTATGAAGGCTCTGTAAGGAGAAGCTGACATATAAGCACTCAGAGACCAATCAGAGCAGTTTTACTGCTGTTTACACCCTAATCATAGCCACACTCTGAGTGACGATTAGAATAGTTTAGTGTGTTTAACAATTAGAAAATTAGTAGACTCTGCCTAACTTCTTCCAGTGATTCTCCATGGAGAGCCTTTAATACTTCATCAGTTTGGCTGTGTTAGCTTCTGAAGCCACAGTGTTCTAGAGGCACAAAGTGCACAGGTGTATTCCTCACTCACCTTTATCAACCTTTACGTTCTAGATATTCCCAAACAGTTTAGTTAGTTTAGTACCGACAGTTTTTCACAGCTCACTGAGCTCAGCACCTGGTTCGAGAGTAGAGGCTGCCCTGGAGTGGCCTCGGTTCTAAACACCCCGGGGTATTATAATACTGTGATATCGCAGGTCTAATGTACAGAGACTCCATGTCCAGCTCCACCCTGTTATTGCTAAAAAAGGCAAAAAAAAAAAAACACTTTACATGCTTGCTTATCATTTTTGTTTTGAATAGTTGAGAGTGGAGTTCTTTTTTAAATATATGCCTGAAAGAAACCTCAGCTTTCAACATTTTCTCCTCATTTTGAAGCTTTACAGGCGCAGTAACTGTAACAGGAGGGGGCGGGGCTTAGCAAACAGTCAATAATGAGACATGATTGTGAAAGCACAGGCAGATATATCTAAAAATGTATGTCTATAAGCTGACAAATTAACTTGACAGCCATAAATGTTGAATGCTTTTTTAACTGCTTTGAGTAAGAGAAATATAATCGCACATCATTTAGGGAAGTCCATGTGTTTCACGTACTCTTCCTTCTGATGTTTTCAAGCCTTTCTGTATCAGTGTTGTTGCATTAAGTTTCTTGTTCGAGTTATTTTTGAGGAAGAAACGGGCCTTCGGCCGGTGTCTCGTTTCAGATTCACGGGGGGACCTCAGAAAACTGTCATAGCAGTAAATGTCGTGTCTGAATTTGTGACAGTTGTGTTGCAAAAGCATCAGAAAAATAAGTGTAACGAGCCGAGTCTCTGGTTACGAGATTAAAAATCATGATTTGAATGACATATTTGAAACAGTGTGCTGATTTATTCATTTGAATCGAGGTGTTTGTGTTCCTTGTGAATTAGTTCTAAGCCCTCATTTTCTTTGTGTTATTTGTAGCATGAACCCTTTTGGCAGTATACCTACCGTGCACATGCAGATATATCATTTTTGTGTAATATGTGCTTGCCGACTCTCCGTAAGTGTGACTTAATCTTTGCTTTCTTTGCACAGTGTCTTTGTGGTTGTATCTCATAGCCCAGGGCAAATAAACATCACTGATTTCCAACACAAAAAGTGTGTCCCTGACTTTTTTGTTCTGCTGTCCGTTGTGTTTGTGTAACAGGTGTTGCTATGAGCCATTTGAACCTGACGAAGCCTTAAAGTTCATTTGTTTTCACTCATAAACTCAAGTTTTAGAAACAGAACTGTTCGGAAGAACTGCAAAAGTATCAGAGCTTTTAATGTTTGCACAAAAGATAACGAGCAGCTCCAGTGATCAGTGGCTGTGGGTGGTTTTCCACTGACGCAGCTCCTCTTATTTTTTATCAAAACTCTTTCTTAAACTAAGCTGACAACAAATCGTTCCCTTTAACTGCGACTGAAAAGCAATGATTCAAAAGAAGCTATAAGGCTCCTGAAATGACGCATGCTGATAACACACACTCCAAAAAGCAAACCTCAGTCGAGGAACAAACTCCGCTCAGGCGGCTGTCCTCATGCATAATCTCATGTTGTAAATCCCACTGTTAATAACAGAAAAGACGTCCTGAAGCAGAAACAGCAGGACTGGTTCAGAAATGGAGAAACATTTTGTGGACAAACGCCGGTGTTGTGCCTAAAAGGGATTTTTGATGTTTCTGTGTGCTTTTATGTGTAATGTATTTGCTCATATTGGTAGTCAATAGGATTTATGAAGGGCTTAGATATAAAATGAAGAAATGACCTGTTATTCAAGTATGTTTATGACTATTGCACGTACATTATAATAAATGCAGTCCTCTTTGGTCACTGAAAATATCTTTATAGAGTGTAATGTCATATTTGTTCTGATTTCTGCTGCCCTCTTGGCCACATATCTCTTTAAAAATCTGGCCAATCGCAGTTTTTACCCTGATAAATAAAGAATATATAAAAGTCGCTGCCAAAAACTGATTGCAGCTTCTACCTTGTGACAGAAATGTTGTTTCTTACTCAAAAGTACTTGATATCATTCACGAGAGAAATGTTTGACATGTTTTTCACAGATTATAGGTCAGCAAGTCATTTACAACAGTTTAAATATGGGCAATCGTTTTCTGGCAATCACTTTTTGGCAGACGATCACTTTTTGGCACAACACCGGTAAGCGAGCAGCGTCTCGGTTATCGGCAAGCCCGATCCCCGGATCTTCTGGAAAACTTCAAAAATGCTTCTTTTTTTTTTCTGAGGCAAAACCAAGAATTGTGGAAAGCTGTCAAATGACGCAGGGCTGGAATACCTGTCCACAGGTGCTGGAAGCTGGTCGACTCCACGCAGCACAGATGTGAAACGGTGGTTATACAGGGATGCTGAATCCTGCAGATTTTTCACTTCATGCAGTGAATATTTGAGGGTTTTTTTAAGAATAATGCAGACATGTTTTTGAAAATATGAACTTTTCTTAATTTTCTGTACAGTAATTAAAAATGGATGCATTTTTCTACATATTTTGATTTAGAATATAATGTTCAGTGTTCCCAGTGCCCAGAAATACAAACTCTCATAAAGATTCTGGGCTTTGCTCACATTTTTAAACTCACTGCTATTATTTTAAACACAACTGTGTTTGTTTGAGTCGGTACACTTCGGGGGGGGGAGCTGGACTCTTTATGTAAGCACCTAATGTGCATTTCTGTGGATGTAGATGGCAACAGGTTTGTGATTTTCACCAGTTTATCGACATGTTATCACAAACTGATAATATGTAATTACCAACGTTACCTCATTCAGTTGCTTTGAAGACAGAAAGTGCCTGTGAGTGGTTGCAGACCTGCTCCCCGTCTTCAATCATTTCAAGGCAAGGAGATTGAAAACTCACTGCAATCATTTTGGTTGCACCACAGCCTCCAACTGCTGTTTTCTACAGTGTGACTGTACAAACAAAAAAAAGCATACTTTTGAAAGTATCACAGTATTGTATGTTTAACATCAGGATCTGTTGAGTATATAAAAGCTGGTAATGCTTTGGCTACAAATGCAAACCACTGAGCATGCTCCTCTGCACACATGAACTTTTCCACTGTAAATATATTAAATCTTCCTTTAGTGTGAATACAGGAAAAATGCTGAACGCTGATGAAAATGCGAGGAAAAATAAAACCAACAACCAAAACAGAATCAGGTGCCAAAAATATCACAGTTGTCTTGTGAGGATGCGCGCGGTGGCCGGAGCCCCTGCAGCTGTCGGTCTGCTCGGCCCTCAGCTTCACGCTGTGTTTCATGGCATTGCTGCTGTATTGTGCAGCTCAGACACTGGAGGGCAGAAGATGAGCCGTGGTGCTACACAGCTGGCCGGACCCTCGCACTCCACAGCACATCAAAACAGGCCTGCTTTTTGTATGCCTGCCATTTTAAACAGAGCTTCACTAAGCCAATTCCCCCTGAAGAATGACCATCCATTGCCCCCTTTTATCTGCCCCTTTGAAGTGCCGAGCTGTTGGAACAGTCTTGAGCCCAGGAAGAGAGGGGCAAATTGGATGTTAATCCTCGTCTGAGCATCAGAGATGTCAGCTGGAAAAAGTCAGGTGCCGGTGTGATTCCTGCTATTCCTCTGTAGCTTTTGTCTAAGGCTCCACCATCATCACATTCTCCAAGCAGCACATGCGGGTCCCTCCAAACTGAATCAGGGAATTTTCCTTCCTAGTGACTCATCAACAGGGATCTGAAAGGGCCAGGTGCTCTCTATTATTAGAGAGTCCAGTTTTTCTGGTGTGGTAGCACGTTTGCATTCAAGGGCGGGAAATGGGACCATCGATGCTAACTCTTGCACAACTTAAAAGGACGAGTGAGAAAGGGCTTTGTCTCACTCCGGATTCCGGGGTTCACTATCAGTTTAACGCATGATCGAGGAAAAGGCTCATTTTCCTTTGCAGTGCTGAGACCTTTTAATCTCAAAGACTGCATCTCAGAGTGGAAGACAACGAGGGTTGCATGCAAAGGTTGGACATATACACTGAAATCTGGGAGGCAAAGGTCACGTTGAAAATGATCAGTGAATATATGAAAACACTTAACAAACGAATAAAGATCAGGATTCATTCATTCTTCTCCCGTCACAGTTTTCAAAGGCGTTTTCTTTGCTGGTTAATCTGTGAACTGAGTTTACTGTTAGAGGATATATTAGTGTAAAAGTTTAACAGCAGCAGATCCTCACAGTTACGCTGAAGAGGTTTATACATCTGCTCCAGTTAATCATCTCAATTATGCCTTTGTCTCGGCCCTTTTTCCTCAGCTCTGTGTGGCGGTAATGAACCTCTTGTGAGGGCGACTGGCCTCCCTCTGTCAATCATGAGACCTTATCAGGAGTTCATAACTTCAGCAGGACCTCAGGGGCAAGATGCTGCGTCTCCACGCTGGGCCATGGTTGCATGATGTAGCAGCGTGCACTGTGGTGCTCGTTTCTGAGTTTCTGATTGACCTTAAAAGCTTCACGTGGAAACAGGACGAGTTTGATCAAAAGCAGGACCAGAAGGACCAAACATAAGCAGACCTCGGAAAGATCAATACATCAAACTCTGTTCGCTCAGCAAAGCTCACGTTAGCAGAACGTCTCTAAACCACTGAAGACAAACCAGCGTTTCACAGTGGCTGATGGAGGAAGGATGCAGCGTCCTTCAGCTTCCTGTTTTAACATTAAAAACTCAGCGTGTGCTAAAGTCAAAACTTCTGAAGCCGCCCTTTGTCAACCTGAAAATACCTTTTGAAGCTAAGAGTCTTTCTGCTCTTCATTCAGAAACTTCAACCCCATCTTCTTTGGATGTTTTCAGTTCTGCTGGTACAAATCAGTGTTTATAAAGCTCTCATGAATCCAGAGGTCAAAACAAAGCAGCTGTTTGGAGTTTAAATTGTCAAAGGATTAAGTGACGAGGTGAGAGACGAAGTTTCATTCTCCAGCCTGTCAAAAAGTTTGACAGCTGCAAGAAACTTTTGATGAACATCACATCAAAAAATTTCACAAAACAAACCTCAGCCGAACATTTATTGGAACTAAGGAGACTTGTTTTTTATGAGGAGCCTTTTTCCCTCCACCTCAGATCTTCCATTCCTCATTTTCTGACAGACTGCAGAAGAACTTTTCTTTCATTACGTCAAAGTTTAAATGAACCCCATCTGGCTGTCAGTTTGACTCTGAGTGGAAATCCTGAACTTAGATCACCCTCCACTCAGAGATCAGCTCACCTGACAGGCTTCACGTGTCTCAGATTTGCTGGAATTTGTGAAGCTGTAAGGTTCATGAAGGTGTGTGGAGCAGCACATTTCATTTCTAAACACTGAAGCCAGAATGAATCCCCTCATCTGGCTGCTTTCAGTGTGGAGGAACAGCAGCTCTACTCCGAGTCGCTCCTGGATAGACGAGCTCCTCAGTCTCTGAGGGAGAATCCAGATATCCTCATGAGGAAGCTCATTTATGCTGCTTGTGTCTGCTTTCAGGTACTGCCCACAGCTCACACCCACATATTTATCACAGTTGTGTCTGTTTAGATTTGTAAGAGTAAATATTTCCGTTAAAAAGTTTTAGGAAGCAGCCACATAACGACAGAGATAAATGACCTATTTTATTCCTGCACGGCTGCTCGGAAAACTGCACTGCCTTAAAATTCCCATTGTGCCAAAAGCAGATAAGCTGCGTGCTGGAGCTGTTTCCTATTATCACTGATTATTGTTAATGAATTAGTCTGTCGTGTTGTCTAATGCAGCGCATTAGTCACATAATTCAGATATTCTGTTATTCTATAATTATATCAGACAGACAATCAGTCAGTTTATTTTTACTGGACATGCAATTTACTGATAGTAAATAGTACTGACACACACACACACACACACACACACACACACACACCAAACTCGTTGGTTTATCTGTTTATGTTTTGTTTTGTCTTGTTTTCTGAGTGCTGTTTGTTTGTTGTGTTTTCAGGTGCAGCAGTTGATGGCACAGTGTGTTTTTCTGCTTCTGGTCTGTCCTTTCATTCTTGTCCCCCCCCACCATAATGAACTGAACCCAAGAAGCCAACCAAGCAGATTCTCACAACTGCTAAAGTTGTACCGAGCTCTCGGTCCAGCTGTCAGTCAAAACTGCTGAAATGCCCATCTGCAGAATCTAAACCGAGTTCCTTCATGACTCACGTGATGATGGATGATGTTAACGTCCTGTACATTAATTATGTTCTTCAGCATCTGCTGAATGTAGATGTTGGCTTTCATTTTGATGAACAAACACAAACTTTCTTCCTCCTCTTCTTCCTTTTAAGAGAATTTTCGTTTTGTACAGAAACACTTTGTTGGAGCAGTTGCAAAAATATCTTTTGCCACCAAAATAGAAGATTTTTTGTCACTAAAAAAGTGACCGAGTGCCATAAACACCGGCCTTTAAAATGAAACCAGTAAAGAGTCAAAATAATGTGTTCCAGTTGGTGATAGGACCGCGGCACGTCGAGCCATTTGTTTCACCAGTAAGTCTTTCTTTTAGTTTTCTGCAGCAGTTTAATGGCTTATTTGCAGGAGCTCTTAATCCTGAACTCTGAGATGTGATGTAGGCCGAGGTAACTTTAAAGTCTGTTATTTTTCTCTAGTTTCTTCTTCATTGTTTCCAGTGTGTTTTCCTTTACCCAACGGATGCTTCCTCATCTGTCTCCCTGCTATCTTTGTTGCTTAATTACTTACCTTAGTTTCCAAATTGATTAAAAAGTGTCTTATTGTGTACTGCTTTTCATGGAATTAAGAGTAATTACATTGCATTGTTTTTTAATGTTTAACTCTTTTAATGTTTTTATTTTAATGTTTTGGCTTTTTGTATTACTGTATCATCATTGTAAGTCACTTTGGATAAAGGCGTTGGCTAAATGCAATAAAGTAAAGTTAAGTAATTATCTCCATGAATAATCCTTGGATGTGTGCCCACACACCCAAGGATGATTATTTTTTACATAAAAGATGTCCTCCACTGGTTTAAGAACATTTAAAGACATTTTGAGCATTTTGACTGCCACATTGTTACTTTTGCGTGTCACGGTGGAATAATTAAGAGGATTATTATTAGTTTCACATTTTGCATGCTTTTGTTTTTTGTTCTGTGATATTGGCCACACCCATGTGCGAGTGGAGATTCCACTCGTGTCCAGCTGCCAGGTATTTGGAGGTGAGTACTGAAGCAGTTGATTGGTGTAGGTTTTTCTCTGTAAAGGGGAGAGAAGTGAGGAAATCTGGTTGGAGAGGTAGGAGGCAGGGGGGCTGTGGAGCACAGGAGCAGCTGGCTGAAGCTGGTTTGAATTGGAGAAAAGCACAGCACAGCTTTTATTTTACATGAAAGCACCTGGAGAGGAAGAGAGGAAGAATGGCATTCCCAGGATCTCATGTGGAACTTCACTCCCCACTAACACGAGGTTGATTAAGGCAGATAACCCTGACTGTGGTGTCCTTGGGCCTACAGGACAGAATTGTGCTTCCAGCCCAGTAATACTCTTTGAAGAGAAAAAAATTCTTGTGAAGCCTGTTTCCAGTGTGAGTGTGGTAGTTTTCTGCTGGTCACCATTAGAAATAATCTCACAGAAAACCACAGTTTCCATCCATCCATCCGTCCATCCATTTTCTTCTGCTTATGTGGGGCCGGGTCGCAGGGGCAGCAGCCTAAGCAGAGAAGCTCAGGCTGCTGGGCTTAGGCTTAGAAGCTCTACTTTGAGCCCCGCCCAAATGGCTGCACTCTTCACCCTATCTCCCTCGAGGCCAGCCAGCCTTCCAGGGAAGGCTCATTTCTGCCGCTTGTATTTGCGATCTTATTCTTTTGGTCACTACCCAGAGCTCATGACCATAGGTGAGATGTAGGGACGTAGATAGACCGGTAAATCAACAGCTTCACTTTTACGCTCAGCTCCCTCTTCACTACAAAAGACACAGCCCCGATCCGTCTGTCGATCTCCTGCTCCCTTCTCCCGTTACTTGTGAACAAGACCCCGAGATAGTTAAACTCCTCCACCTGGGGCAGAAACTCTTCCCTGAGCCAGACTGGGCACTCCACCCTTTTCCGGCTGAGGACCATGGCCTCAGACTTAGAGGTGCTGATTCTCATGCCAGCCGCTTTACACTCAACTGCACACAGTACAAAAAGTGCAAGACCATACAAAAACAGTGTAGATACAACAATAAATACAAAATAAATAAAAAATAAAAACTTCTATAATAAATAACTACAAAAGATATTCCTAATTTTCCCCAATCTAACCAAGTAATTAGAAGACAGGACTAAAGACTAAAGACGAGTGTTAGTACATGATGGTGAATAGATGGTACAATGGTTCATGAAGTAGTGACATGTACATTAGCAGCGTAAAATTGGGAATGCGGATAAAGTGCCTAGAAAGTAAATAAGGTGCAAAAATACAGGTAAGGTGCAGAAATTAAAAGAAAACTTGTGCAGTTCTAGCAGGTGTGCAAAAAATGCAAGTAAGGCAACCAAGGCGGAAGCCTTCCACCACATGGCTACGCCTAGAAATTCTGTCCATAAAAATTACCGTATTTTCCAGACTATAAGTCGCACTTTTTTTGATAGTTTGGCCAGGGGTGCGACTTTTACTCCGGAGTGACTTATATGTGAAATTATTAACACATTAATCAAAATACTCAGATACTTGACATGTCCGTGAACCGGAGCATTAAGGCAGTCTTGTGTAACCTGTAGGAGCAGTGGATGATGGATGGAGAGCACAGCTTAACGGCAACCGGAAGAATGTGCCACCCAACTTTCACGGAAGTCATTGGATGGATCAACAAAGCATGGGCTTCAGTGTCAACTGAAACCATCCTGTCGGGGTTCAGAAAGGCCGGAATAATTGGAACTGCAACTGACGACGAGTCTGACGAAAGCGACACAGAAGAGGAAGCGGCGCTTCATCTATCTACGGAGTGTGCGGAGCTGTTTAGAAGTAACACCGAGGATGAAGAATTCAATGGATTGATGGTTTGATAAACTTGTTAGCATGTTCTTTATGCTATGGTTATCTGAAATACTGTTAATGTTGCGTTAACATACCAAAAACGTACTCAGTTCGTTGTGCGTCATGTAGCTGAATGTGTTACGTTAGCATACCATAGGCATAACCCTATTCGGCCTGCTCTTGGTCTTGGATTCTATCAAGACTGGATGGGCAAACTCCCACGCACACTCACATATCCTCAAGAGTATAAAGAGCTGATGAAAACTGCATTGTTCATCTTGAATCCAAGGTTCAACTAACAAAAGGACCCTCCTTTCCAGCACCCTGGCATGAACCTTACAGGGGAGGCTGAGGAATGTGATCCCCCGAAAGTTGGAGCATACCCTCTGGTCTCCCTTCTTAAAGATGGGGACAACCAGCCTGGTCTTCCAATCCAGTGGCATTGCCCCAGTGAATGTTGTAATTTAGCACTGTATAAAAAAATTTGAATTGAATTGAATCTCCATGCGATGCTGCAGAGGCATGTCAACCAAGACAGACGTACAACATCCAGAGCCTTCAGGAACTCAGGGCGAATCTCATCCACCTCAGGGGCCCTGCCACCAAGGAGTTGTTTAACCATCTCAGTGACCTCACCCACAGTGATGGGCAAGTCATCCCCCTCATCCCCAGACTCTGCTTCCACTACAGAAGGTGTTCCAGTGGGATTAAGGAGGTCCTCAAAGTATTCTTTCCACCGCCTGACTATAGCCTCAGTTGAAGTCAGCAGCACTCCACCCACACTATAAACAGTGTGAGTAGAGCACCGCTTTTGCCAGAATGCCGGTACCCGTCAGCTGCCTCCAGAGACCCACAGGCTAACCAATCCGATAGAACTCCTTCTTCAGCTTGGTGGCTCCCTTCACCTACGGCAGTCCTTCTCAAATAGTGGGGTGTGCCCACTTGGGAAGGGGAGGGGGGGATGCTACCGGGGGGGGCACGTCTGACCTGGGGAGCATAACAGAAAATTGAGAAGCACTGACCTACGGTGACCACCATGTAGTTCGGGGATTACCACCACGACAGGCACCAACCACCTTGCAGCCACAGCTCTGAGCAGCAGCTTCAACAATGGAGGTGCGGAGAATGGTCCATTCGGACTCAATGTCCCCATGCCTACCTCGGAATGCTGTCAAACTTCTGCTCGAGGTGGGAGTTGAAGATTTCGTGGACTGGGGCCTCTCCCATTTGTTCCCGGCGCACCTTCACTATACGGTTAGTTGTGTCAGGTCTGTCCAGCATCTTCCCCCGCCACCTGATCCAACTCACCACCAGGTGGTGATCAGTTGACAGCTCAGCTCCTCTCTTCACCCGAGTGTCCAGAACATACGACTGCAGATCTGGTGATACAATTACAAAATCTATCATCTACCTGTGACCTACTATGTCCTGGTATCATGTGCACTTATGGACATCCTTATGTTTGAACATGTTGTTCATTATGGACAAACTGTGGTTTGAACAGAAGTCCAATAAAAAAAACACCATTCACATTCAGATCGGGCAGGCCGTTCCTCCCAATCACGCTCCTCCAGGTTTCACTGTCATTGCCCAAGTGAGCAATGAAGTCTCCCAGCAAGACAATGGAGTCACCGGATGGAGCACCTTCGAGCACCCCACCCAGCAACTCCAAAAAGGGTGGGTACTCTGAACTGTCATTCGGTGCAAACAACGGTCAGGACCCGTTCCCCGGGCTGAAGCCACAGGGAAGCAACCATCTTGTCTACCAGTGAAAACTCCAACGTACAGGCATCAAGCCGGGGGGGCTACAATCCAGCCCCTCTCCAGGAGACTGGTTCCAGAGCCCAGGCCATGCATTGAGGTGAGCCCGACTATATCTAGCCAGTATCTCTCAACGTCACGCACTAGCTCAAGCTCTTTCCCAGCCAGAGAGGTGACATTCCATGTCCTAATAGCCGGGGATCGGTCTGCCAGGACTTCTGCCCGACACACACTGCACCCAACCCCTATGATGCCTCCTGCGGGTGATGGGCCTACAGGGGGGCGGCCCCATGTTGTCTCTTTGGGCTGCGCCCAGCCTGGCACCACGGGCTAATGCCCAGCCACCAGACACTCTCCCTCAAGCTCCCTCCACAGGCCTGGCTGCAGGGTGGGGCCCCGGTAACCCTATCCCTGGTAGGGTAAACAGTTCCCTTGTTGACATTTCCATAGGGGTCTTCTGAATCGCTCTTTGTCTGGCCCCTCACCCAGGACCAATTTGCCATGGGAGACCCTACCAGGGGGACAAGCCCCCCGCACAACATAGCTCCTGGGATAACTGGGACACACAAACCTCTCCACCATGATAAAGTGGCGATTCACAGAGGAGAAACCATAGTTTACAGATAGCTATATTTAAAAGATTCCAAATACAGTAGAGAGGTCCAGTTCAGTGGCTCCAGTTAGCAAAGGATAATTAATCAGTTAATGAAATGAGATGTCAGGACACTAGTGTTGTAGTACTCGAGATCGGTCTTGGTCTCGAGACCGGTCTCGAGACCGCTTTTTGATGGTCTCGGTCTTGTCATGGACTCGACCACATTTGGTCTCGGTCTTGTCATGGACTCGACCGCATTTGGTCTCGGTCTTGTCATGGACTCGGACCTTGCGGACTCGGGATTTTATTTCAAGACCAGTCAAGACCACAGCTGTGGAAATATCACTAAATTGCCAGAATACTGTCCAATTTATTTGTTAACATCTTTGCTTTTATTGGATGCAAAACGTACTGATTCAAATCCAACAAAGATTGCGCTCCTCTGCCTCTCAAAGGAGCGCACCTCACAGACTCCGCCCCGGCTAGGTCGCTGCTATTATCGCTGCTTACGCCTGTATCATTTCACCGCGGTTTGCAATCTACCACAGAGCACGGACAGTTTCATTCACAGTGTGTACGTTTGATCTCACTATGGTCACGCGTGTGCTGCATAAATCGAAATAACCGCATGAACACGAAGAGAAGTAAGAGGGAAAATGAAGATCAAAGGAAAATTTCAGGCTTCCGATTCAACAAAAAAATCCCAGCATGAAAGGTAAATACCAACCTTCATGTATTTTGATACACAAACTAAAAATTTAATGCAAGTTTTAGGGCTGCAACGATTCTTGGAATAACGCAATTCGATTATTAAAAATCCTCGACACAAATTTGTTGCTTTGATGTTTCGTTTCAGCTCTGCAGCTCAGGTGTCTCCGTGTAAGCGGAGCATTTCCAAAAAAAACAAAAACGACCCTTTAACACGAGTGGATCCCTGAGATGTTTTTTCACGCCCCTACTTCTCTGTGCTGTGAGTGCGCGTGTTTGAATGTGCGCGCGTGTTGTGCAGAGGATGTCAGCTGTTATTTTTTTCTTTACGTCAGCTGTAGCCACCAGAACAGATCTATAACCACAGTGTACTGGGGAAAGGGGGGCTGCCATTAGCACTAGCAATCGTTCGGTGCCCCCTCCACCCCCTTCAGTACAGAGGGGATCCGTCAAAATGTTTTTATCAACCACCTGATCAGCAACATGAAGAACAGAGAACTTTGTAGCTCCTCCATCCACCCTGTTTGTTTCACACAGAGAAACATCTGCAGTACGGAAGTTAAAATAAGCTGATGAGTTGTTAAAATGAAAAATTATTTCTTATCCAATTACTTGATTAATTGACGGAGTAATCAATTAAATACTTGATTACTAAAATAATTGATAGTTGCAGCCCTACTTGTATTCAGAAAGCCATAGTCAAACATTAGTTTTCAGCACCAGTAGAGCTATGAGAGGCCTTCAAGAATAAAATACTACAGTTCCCAGCAAGATGATGTCACTTCCTATTGTTGCATTAAAAACGTGATAGTTTATGCTCACAATATGGTGGCTGATATTCAAATGTAGGAAATGCTATTAGCAGCTGAGGAATCTGGATTATGTTTTTGTTGTGTATTTTTTTATGTGATTTCTGCAAACACAGTGGAAGGAAACGGCACTCTGGGACACATTAAATGCTTGATGTATAAATGTAACTTTTCTGGATTATATGCAAAAATGATCATTCTATCGATCTAATAAGGCCTGATTTAGAGTTCTGCATTGATCCTTTGTGTATAACTGAAAATCCTCTCTGAAGCAAACCTGACATGCACCTCGAGAAATGTAACTACACGTCCAAAAAAACTGATTACTGCTTTCTGGTTATGTCTTAGGCCCCATCACTCAATTAACAAGTGGGAGCGGCATTTGGTGGTTAGTATTAGCTTACTAATTAGCATTAGCATTAGTGCTGGGGTGAGAAATATTTCTTGCTAGAACCCGGAAGTTACCATGGCCACCACCAATGGTAACAGCAGAGAAGTAAGTAAGTTGTTTCTCCGCCATTCATACATTGAGCTAGTGGTGGGAGATCGATCCTAATATCAATAATATGGATGACAATGTTGGTATTGGTATTGATCAATTTCAGTGTAATGAGATCGATACTTTGGCTTCAGTTTCTCTCCTGTATGCAGTGCTGAGGTTTCATCAAAGATGCGAGCTGACTGTCTAAGTGTCGCTCCTGTCACAGCACAGAGCACTTTGCTCCTCCCCTCCCCACAGTGTTTTGTTATACTGTCATGTGATGCATAACATATTTTATTTGGGAAAAAAAAGGATTTTGCTATGAAACATTTAAATCAAATTTAAATTTAAATTTGTAGAAAATTAGTGAATGAAGGAACATTTTTTTTTTTTTTTAAATTAAAAAAAAAAAAAAAAAAAAAATTTAAAAAAAAAAAAAAAAAAAAAGAAGGAACATTTTTTATTAAATTTTTTTATTATACTTTATGAAAAATCTACCTGGAAAAAAGTTTGCATTTGTTCTTGAGTGATTTTGTACACTTAATTTATGAAAAAAAAATCCAGACATCAATGTATGGGGAAAATTGTTTTGTTCTATTGTTTCAGAACAATAACTTTTATTTTGATAAAGTATTTTCTACTTACATATAAACTTTGCCCAATTCTATCCTGGGTTTTAACTAATTAATGATCCAAAGGAAAAAAATCTCAAACCAGTTAAACTTCATGGAAATTCTTCATAATTATTAAAAAGTATTGGTATCAGTATCGGTGATAATGGCCCTGTGTTTACTTGGCATAGGATCGATACCAAATTATGAAGTGTTGCACACAACTACACTGAGCAGCATACACCAGGAGTGATTGACAGTGCTAAGACCCTCCTCCTGGCTCTGACTGGTTGTTTTTGACTGGGAGCGGTTCAGGGAGGAGGTGGAGGAGCTCCATTTTTTTCGCAGATTATCGGTCTCATACTGTCTGACATGGTGACAGTTTTAACAAATATGTAAAAACCAGATTTTTTATAAAAGTTACATCCTGCAGCTTTAATCTGTATAAGATTAAAGGCTTTAGTTCTTACTGTTGATGAGTGTTTGCCATTTTTTCAGTTTTACACATTTAGCTATGTGGTTTTGAAAAAGCACCCATTTTTACAAAGGTTGTTGGTTTAAAAACAACACAACTTTATGCATAGTTTATGAAAGGCAGAGAAAAGTTAAGACTATTGTGATGAACTATGAATAATTGTTTTACATTCTGTGATAAATGATGGAAGTCACCCAGGAGTATTAAATAAAGATGGTTATATTTATTTGAGCTGTGAGTTTTTAATATCAGGGTAATTTTATGGGAATGCGGATCTTTCAGATCAATTTGAGAAGTGATTTTGATCATGTTTCACATTTTATTGTGTCATGTAGTGTCAGGCACTGGTCTTGGTCTTGTCTCGGTCTCGCCCCCCCTCGGTCTTGGTCTCGACTGGTCTCGGACCCTAAAAGTCTTGGTCTTGTCTCGGTCTCGATACCCTCTGGTCTTGGTCTTGTCTCGGTCTCGGGTTAGGTGGTCTTGACTACAACACTACAGGACACCTATCACGCAAAGTGGTCATACCCAGGAGTGAAAGTACTTTTAAATTCTTGCCAGTACTATGACAAAAACACACACAAACACATATATATAAAATATACTACTCACAAAAAGTTAGGGATATTTGGCTTTTGGGTGAAATTTCAGGACGAGCCTAAAATGCATTCAAACCTTTACAGGTGAACTTAATGTGACCTTCTCTAAGCTTTTAAATGCACATGTCCAACTGTTAAATGTTGCTGTTCTCTAACGAGGAGCTTAACGGCAAAATTCACAACAGGTGTTTGATCCTCGAATAGACCGATAAATGTCCTGGTTCAGTTAGAGCTGGTGTTTAAACAGTCGCCCTCACCATGAACTTATGAACTCATGAGCTTATGGGGACTGACTCACTTTTGGATCTAGTCTCAAGTGGCCACTGGAGGAACTGCAGTCTCTGGCACCTCCAGCTTGGCTTTGGGTTTCAGCTCAGAGGTTGCTGCTTTAGTGTTTTTACTAAATGAATCAACATGGAAATAAAAACAATACACTGAGGATACAAAGAGATTTGTTGGCAACTGATGGGTCATTTCCAGCACAATGCTCAGTTTACTCAAAGGAAACATGCCTGTCTCAACTAACTCTGTGCTCTTTACACAGAGCAAAATGTCCAGAATCTGGACTAAATTTTTTTTTAAGCATCACATCCAATGTAAATATTGCATACATGCAATAATTGAACAAAGATTCAGTCTGACAGCTTTTGGAAGGGAGCCTTCGAAAGGTCAGACTAAACAATTTGCCTAAAGCACACTGAACAAGTAAGTTGGTCTTCCTGACCTTCAGGAGTGCCACAGTGACAACTCAAAGGAAAAAGCTAAATTTCAGTTGGTATCCACATCTGCATAGTCCAAGTATCCGTCTGCAGTTCCGATGCACGTAGATGTAAGCTGCAGCTCAGGGCATCCTTGAGCTCAGTCAGGATGAGGTTTACATACAGGAAAGCCGGCACCAACAGTTACATGAGACCAAAACCTTTGTTTTTCTTCTACTATTTTCTCTTATTGCTGTACTTTTTTTTGTGGTTATTATGCTTAACTGCCCGGATGCCCTGTTGGGACAAACTTTAAGCATTATGATAGATTATATTCGATTCAATTCAGTTTTATTTATATAGCACCAAATCACAACAAACAGTCACCTCAAAGCGCTTTATATTGTAGTAAAGACCCTACGATGATACAGAGAAAACCCAACAGTCTAAACGACCCCCTATGAGCAGCACTTGGCGACAGTGGGAAGGAAAAACTCCCTTTAACAGGAAGAAACCTCCATCAGAACCAGGCTCAGGGAGGGGGGGTCATCTGCTGAAGGGGGGCTGAGGGGAGCGAGACAGAGATTAATAATAACTAATGATCAAATGCAGAGTGAAGTATAAACAAAGTAAATAAGGGGAATGAAAAGAAACACTCCTGAATCCAAGCTGGGAGCTGGTTCCACAGAAGAGGGGCCTGAAAGCTGAAGGCTCTGCCTCCCATTCTACTCTTAAGTATCCGAGGAACCACAAGTAAGCCAGCAGTCTGAGAGCGAAGTGCTCTGTTGGGGTGATATGGTACTATGAGGTCTTTGAGATAAGATGGGGCCTGATTATTCAAGACCTTGTAGGTGAGGAGAAGGATTTTAAATTCTGTTCTAGATTTAACAGAGAGCCAATGAAGAAAAGCCAATATGGGAGAAATCTGCTCATTCTTTCTAATATATGTCATATATTGGATGAATATACCATATTTCAAATATATCAGTCTCCTCTGTGGGCTACAACACCTTATTCTTCCCACCATATTTTGTATCAAAGGATATTTCAGTAAGTGGAGATCATTTGGTGTCCGTCCCTTCGTGGACTGCAGGGGCAGCAGACTACGCAGAGGTGCCCAGACCTGGGACACAGAGGCATTTCCAAGTTTGCTAAGAAACATAATCTCTCCAGCAGATCCTGCTCTACCCCTGGAGATCCTCCTAGTTGGACATACCCCAAACACCTCCTGGGTTCAAGTTTCAGCAACCAAGGATAAGGACTGCTAAAGTCTCCAACCAGTAGTCCCAACCTCGGTGAGGTAACATGGTCCTCTGCTGGATCTATCATAGAGGTGTTCTGTATCACGCTTAGTCTGGCTCCTCGTCCAGGACCAGTTTGCCTTGGGAGGCCCCACCACGGGCAAACTGACCCTGACAACACAAATGGAGCATTTTATTTAACTCATTTCTTACATCATGTTTGAGCCCTCATAGCTTCATAAGCATAAGACATAATGTGAGTATGAACCAGCAGATGAGGACACTGAACTGAACGTAAGTGTCTCAGCAAATGGATCTTCCCTTCTCACGTGTAATAACGTGACCCCTGTTCACCCATGACCCTGAAAATACAGAGCAGGTGAACGCCAGAGCTGTTTCTTCACTTCACAGCCACAAGCTCCACTCACAGGTGCTAAGATGGCTGTAAAAGGATGCAGGACAGAAGGAATCACCATACAGCACTAGACTCTGAGCCTGGTGTCAGATTGTAGGTATAAAGGAGACTTTTCGTAGTCTGTATCCTGGTTTAAACAGCAGCCACATGGTCACATGATTCTTCACCATCCACATGCTTGTTTCTGTTCCACTACATCAGACATTAAATTGATGCAGTTTATTAAAACTGTATATTCTGTGGTATTGATACTCAAAGCTGGCTTTAGAAAAAATCCCACTGAACAAAAAAGAGATCTTACACACACTACACACTTGAGTGGCTGTAAAATAGATTTTCTTTTACTCTCGGTTCTCATGTCAGGTCAAGAGACACTAAACTAAAATGAGGAAAAACAGGCTGATGAAAGATTTTCTGGAGAGTTGGGTTTCAATAAGTTTTTCAGCCATATCGGCTGCAGAGAAACGGATATTGGAACCGGAGAGGCTGCAGTCACTGCGCTGGTTTAAACTGAGCTGAGGCCTCTGCTGGGTTCTGGTCTACAGACTGACATGGACACAAATTTCATTTTATGAACGACCATTAGAAAGCAGCGCTACACCTTCCCTCCTTCCTCGTTTTGACGAGTCAGTGAAGCAGCAATGCAAAAAAAGCTTCATACGCAACATGTGACAATCAGCAGCTGTCTGAGTGTGTGAAATCTGCGCGCATCCATCCCCCCATCCAGCACAGTGGGACTCAATGGGTTAAGTAATTTTGTCTGAAGGCTGTGACATTTAGCCAGGGTAAAGGAGCTGTCTAATAATGCCACAGCCAGGGAAATAAGCAGTGTTGCTGTTTGTTTGTTTGTGTTGTTTCACGGAGCGGTCGTAGTTGTGTGTGTTTTGGTGTTTCACACAGGTGACACAAAACATGAAAATTAGAGTAGACTTTCTTTCCTGCAGCAGAGGGACTGAAAGGACTCTGAATGGAAAGTGAAATGCAGATGAGCCATCGTCACACACACTGACTGCAGCTTCCCTCAGAAAGAAGACCACATTATGCAGGACACACTGTGTACCCGCCAATAAAACCCTAAAGATGACATGAAAAATACAACATGCCAGCATCTGTGGTTCAAAAACTATATTTCTGTCCTTGAAAGAGTTCCCATCAAGCTGTTTGCATTTGATAGGATGTTTATTTTTTTAGACTTTGGAGTCCTTTTTCAAAAATCCATTTGATACCATGCAGCTCGTGGCCACCATAGATGAAGATTTAGATTTCACAGGACTAATCAGCTCATCATAGACATGCTGTCCTGTAAAAAATCAGGTTTTTACAGGGCTCTCTGCAGTTCTGTTAAAATAGAACCACTTTTAGCAGCAATAACTTGAAGTAATAAAATTCTGTGTGACCTTATTGTTGTGGAGGAATTTTGGACCCACTATTCTTTACTGCGGCAGTCTTTTATGCACAGCTCGCTTAAGGTCCTGCCACAGCATTTCAGTCAGGCTGAGGCCTGGACTTTGACATTCATTCTGCTGTGCAAATCTACACAGCAGCAAATCTAAACTGGGCCACACTTTAGCTGTTGGACTAATGGCCTCACATTTGACCCCAGAACAAAGGTCCCCAACCCCTGGGCCCCGGACCGGAACCGGTCCATGAGTCATTTGGTACCGGGCCGCACTGAAAGAATAAGTAACTTACATTATTTCCGTTTTTTTTATTATCTGAATCTGAACGATCTTTTATTTTGAAAAATGGCTGGATTCTGGACGGACGCTTGAATCGGTCACGTGATGTTATCGCTAAAATTAAACCTGATAGCAAAAATGAGTAAAAAACAAATGTCCCTGGAAACTTTCTTTGGGAAGGGGAAAAGGCCCAGCGAGGAGACACAGGAGCCTACGACTTCCAAGAAAAAGAAAGCTGCATTTAACAAACAGTACCAGGAGCCCGATTTAAAATACGGATTTATGGCTTCAGGTGATTACCATACACCAAGCCCACTCTGCCTTATATGTGGTGACCGGCTCTCTAATGAGGCAATGAAGCCATCAAAACTGCTTTGCCACCTGCAGACCAAGCATTCTGGATTAAAAGACAAGCCTCTGGAGTATTTTGAAAGAAAAAAGTGTGAACAAGAAGGACAGAAACAGTTACTGAGGGCCACCACATCACCAAATGTGAGTGCACTGAGAGCATCATACTTGGTGGCTAACCATATTGCTAAGGCTAAGAAGACATTCATTATCGGTGAAGAATTGATCCTTCCCGCCACTAAAGACATATGTTGTGAACTTCTAGGAGAGGCTGCGGTTAACAAGATAGCACAGGTGCCTCTTTCAGAAATGGCAGAAGACACTGAGACACAATTGTTGGAGAGGATTAATACATCACCGTGGTATGCACGCCAGGTTGATGAGTCTACAGACATTGACTACAAGGCAGTACTACTTGTTTATGTGCAATATCTGTATCAGGAAGATGTGCACGAGGATATGTTATGTGCACTATTGTTGCCAACCAAAACCACAGCTGCAGAACTATTAAAGTCACTGTATGATTATATATCAGAAAAAATGAAATGGGCCTTTTGTGTTGGCATATGTACAGACAGAGCTGCTGCCATGACCGGGCAGCTGTCTGGTTTAACTGCTCGGATTTTGGAGGTTGCACCTGAATGTGAGTCTACGCGTTGTATCATTCACAGCTTTGTGACGAGATGGACGCGGAGCACAGACGCCTTCTCTTATACACAGAAATAAGATGGTTATCCTGAGAGAGATCACTGGCCAAACCGTTTGAATTACGAGAACCATCACAGAGTCGCAGCAAAAGTCACAGAGTCGCAGCAAATTTCAGGGACAAGGAATGGGTCACAAAACTCGTTTACTTGTGCGACATATTCAACCTGCTCAATGAACTCAGTCTGTCACTTCAGGGGAAAATGACAATAGTCTTCAAGCTGGCAGATAAAGTAGCAGCATTTAAAGCCAATTTGTGGGGACGGCGCGTGAACAGAGGTATATTTGACATGTTTCAGACATTAGCGGTGATTTTGGAAGAGACTGAGCCTGAGCCGTCATTCTCCCAGCTGGTGCACGATCACCTGTCTTTGCTGTCTAAAGCGCTACTTCCCAACTGCTAAAGACCCACAAACTGACAAGGAATGGATCCGCGACCCGTTTGACAACAAACCGAGTGAATCTGGCATGTCTTTACAAGAAGAGGATCAATTGCTGGAGATCACAAATGACGGTGGCCTTAAAAGGATGTTCCAGATGGAAACTCTGCCAGTGTTCTGGATAAAAGTCATGGCAGAATACCCAGAGATCACCACAACAGCCCTAAAAACCCTGCTGCCATTTCCAATATTGATTTATGTGAAATGGGATTTTCTGCAGTGACAGCGATGAAAACCAAATTGTGGGGTAGACTGACATCAGCAACACACTTCAGGTGTCATTGTCTCCCATTCCCCCCAGATGGGATCGTCTTATTGCAAAGAAAAAAACTCAGGGCTCACACTGAGCCAGCACTATGCTGAGTTGTATTTTTCATGCACTTTATATTTGTTTTTTGCAGTGTATCTTATTTTGAAGGTGTGTTTAAAAGTTACCATGGCGACCAGAGAGCGTTGGGGCAGAGAGGCTGTTACTCGTGCTGTTGACGCGATGTTGTAGGATGCTGCTAATAAAGTTGCATACGAGTACACAGGGGATTCATGTATATTATTATATTTGGAAAATGGCGGTAGTACAATTTTTTTGTCTTTTGTTGTGTTTATCTGCCACAACTTAAAGGCCGGTCCATGGAAATATTTTCTAACACTAAACCGGTCCGTGGCTCAAAAAAGGTTGGGGACCACTGCCCCAGAAGACTTTGGTCTACAGACGGGTTCATGGTTGAATCAGTGACCATAAGGTTCCCAGGTCCTCCGGCTCCTCTGGGCCTCCACCACCGTGCTGACAGTTGGTCTGAGGTGTTTGTGCTGATGGTTTGCATCAGACGTGCTTTACGGGCAAACATCTCCCCTTTGGTCTCATCTGTCCTAAAGAACATCTTTCTACAAGGTTTGTTCAGACGCAGCTTTGCAAACCTAATCTGTGCTGTTCTTTCAGAGAGAAGAGGCTGGTAATCCTTCTGAACACACCATACTTGTTCAGTCTCTTTCCGGTTGTGCTGTCATGAACTTTAACGTGCTAACTGAGGCCTGCAGAGTCTGAAATGAAGCTCTTGGTTTTTGTTGCTTTGTTTCTCTGAGCATTGTACAATCTCACCTTGGGGTGAATTTGTTGGGATGTTCGATCCTGGGAATCCACGAAAGCTCCAGAACAGCAAACTGCCCAAACTTCTGTTTTCATAGCGGTGTTTCTGCTGGTTGTGTTACAGTACATGGCATGAGTTGTATGCAGACACCTGAATGAACAGCCACTCAAAAAGGTCAAGCAAACACAGTTACACAGTAAACACACATATTCATGGAGACTCGAAAGGAGAGTCTGAGCAGAATGCTCAGGCGGTATTTGGGGAACAGGAATTGTTCTGGACACTGGGAGCATGGAGCAGATTCCTGGGTGGAATCTATGGAAAAGGAGAGCAGAGTTAGAAAGGGAGGTCCAGCGAAGGTTATCCTGATGGTAACAGAGGGAGGTGAGGGCTTACTTGGCAAAGTGTGGGGATTCCTTCCAGGAGGAGGAAGCAAGGCAGCATTTGGGGGTTACGGGAGGGCAGGCAGGAGAGTCCTGAAGAGGAAGTGATCGGTTTCTGAACAGAGGTGAGTTAGCAGCCCGAAGACAGATCACAACAAAAACACAAAGGCAAAGGTGAGCATAAACACTGGCAGGCCTAGTTACCACGAGCAGATGGCTGAGACTCAGGTGAGGAGTGAAGGTCTCCACTGTTCAAATACTGGTCCTTGTTGAGCTGATGAAGCACCGGTGTGGCAGACCGCTGCTCGAGACAAGGCTCCATCCCAGCAGGAGAACCAGCCCAACCCTTACAACCCCAGGATGGCCCAAAACACCAGCAGGAACCATGACAGGTTGCCAGGTTGTCTGCCTCTGTGTACCCTCTCTGCTGTTTGCCAGAACTCTGATTTCTGATGTTGGTCTTTTACTTTGTCTGAATTTTGTGTTTGAGTCTGTTTTTAGTACCACAGTGTTGAGATTGTTGGATGAATGAAAAATGTCTTCATCACTTCTGGGCCAAAAAAACCTTCAGACGGAAAAAAAGATATTCAGATTCAAAATGTAAATGTGTGCTTTTAGCAAAGTTGGAATGAATAAAGAAACTATGTTGTCATGAATTTTGATCATCTGTTCATCTTCACTGCAAACTCAGCAACTTAAAACAAATCATTTATCTGCAGCCAGGCATCCAAAACAGAGCACATTAGAATATACAGAGCTGTTCTAATAAAACACAATGTTTAATTAGTAAAAGAGGTCAAACACAGCTCAGCGTTCAATATCTCAATTTCATTTTGTAGAAACGTTTTGTCTGTATTTTTGGCGGCTTGTCACAGAGTAGGGATGTAAAGGATTAAAACAAATCTGAAGAGCTTTGTCCTTTTGTTTTTAATTCATATTTCATGCTTGCTTGTATTTGACATTTAGCTTCTCTATCATTTTACTCTGTAGTTTATTTTCCCCCAGGTAATTTAAAAAAGTAGGACAGCACTCCATTTAAACTGTTTATGCATGCACTGCACAGATGTTTAAGGCAGGCGCCATCCTAATGTGATCACTGCTCTTCCCACCTCAGCAGATGAAAGTCTGCAGCACTATCTCTGCTTCGTTTTTCAACTTTGTGTCTTTGCATATTACAGTTTCCACAGCTGCGAATCTGGATCGTTTTAGATTTAAAAAGTCACATCATCGTTCCTCAACCAGGGCAGGTTATAATAAAGTCACATGATCCTCTGGAAATGATCGCCCTCTGCGAGCTGTGCATTCATGTCATGATGTTATGATCACAGTGTAGCAAGTATACAGTCATAGCTGATCAGCTCTGACTGAAGTCCAGTATTTACTCTTTTTTTTAGCTCCACTACACTGATCATCAAGTATCTGTGTCTGTCTGTCCTGCAGGTAGGATACAGTCATCCACTGATACACCTATATTAAAATTATAGCCCAGTATTATAAAATATTGTGCAGGCAAATAGAAATTTGAACATCTGCTGAGCCGAGTTATTGTAATTTTGTACTTTTCATCAGTTGTCAGTGGATTTGCTTGTTTCACTTTAGTTCTTTTTAGTTTCACTGTTTTGTGTTTTTCTTCTAATATGTGTGGGATTTGTCACGAGCAAGATTAACAAAGTTCAGAACTGATATTACTACACAAACAGCTGCACGGCAGTTATGTAGACAGACAGCTCTGAACGCACACGCGTGCACTGAGCCTCCTCATGCTGGTTGTGTTAACAAATTTGATTCTAGCTACAAAGACTGAGATCAAAGGTTTTTTAACACCTTTGTGGGATCACTTTAAATAGAACAGGGAAAGCAGGAACTCTGGTCTTCTCAACAGATTGTGATTAAAGAGAGTGGACGGACTGATTCAGAGTGTTTGGTGGCTGATGGCTCACCTTAAAGAGAGCAGCGAGTTCAAAGAGAGCTGATAGGACAACACGAGGAGAAAAGGCCTGGCATGTGGGCATCTCTTCATTCCATCATTTGACCCTGATGTGCTCGGGAGGAATTCAAGGTCTGAAAGAGAAGCGGGATTAGAAAGGACCCCTGAAGCAGGTGGCTGGATTGTAAAAAGAGAAGATCGCAGCCTGTTGTCTCAGCAGTTCCATGTTCTGATAACATTTTCTCTGCAGCTGCACCATCTGCTCTTTGATGTCATGAAGGTTTTACAGTTCGTCAACAGAGCTGCCGCATAAGGGGCCAGAGCAGGTATTAGTATTGAAAGATTAAAGCTCAAATTGAAAAAAGAAACATTAGAGTTGATTTTTTTTTTCATTTCTTTTTTTTTTTTATTAAAAAAGACACTAAAAAAAAAAAAAAAAAAAAAAAAAGCTGCCCTGGAACATAAAATACAAACATTAATGTCTGACAGAGAGCTGCAGGAGCAGGACCAAACTTAGCTAAGTCAGTTAGCAAGCAGACTGAGTCAGAGGCCAGCGGCACTGCTGCTGCTCGAGGCCTCGTAAATATTCAGCAGCCAGACGTCGCCGGACACCAAAGACCGATGCAGATTCATGAACAAGCACAAGACCCAAGCACTGCTTCAGCTCACGGCTGGGTTTGCAAAGAGGAGAGATTCCCCACACACCACGGTGAGCCATAACTGAAACAAACCGCTAGTTAAAAGCCAGCCTGTACAAATGAGCCTTAATTACATGTGTAAAACAAAAAGTTTTTACTATCTTACATAATTCAGTCTTTGTCACAGAAAACTTTCATGTGCTCTTAATGTCACATGTTTATAAAAACAAATGTCAGCTCTTGTCACTGTAACCAGTTTTGATTACCAAAGATTCTAAAGTCATTTTCATCTGTAAAGAATACAGTTTCTTACAGTGCATGTACTAACTACTGTGCTGTAAAATCAAATCAGTAACATCAGATGCTCTGAATGACAGCTACAAGTACTTTGGTATCACTCAGGCAGATGGGAACCACACAGAAGCAGCTAGGAAAGCTGCAACCACCAAGTACCTGCAGGGAGTAAGGCAAGTGCTGACGAGTCAGCTGAATGTGAAGAACAAGATCAACACCTACAATCAACACCTACACCCTGACAGTTGTCAGATACCCTGCTGGGATAATACGCTGGCCAAAGGAGGAAATAGAAGCCAATGAGATCAATACAAGGAAGCTCCTTATCATGCATGGAGGGTTTCACCCCAAATCCAGCTCCCTGAGACTGTACGCTAAGAGGAAGGAAAGAGGCTGAGGACTAATGAGTGTCAGAACCACTGTTCTAGATGAAACAACAAAGATCCATGAATACATCCGGAAGATGGCCACAAAGGATCATGTGCTTAGTGAGTACCTCAGGCAGCAGAAACCTGAGAAAGAGGAGGAGGAAGAACAGGAACCATCATGGAAGGACAGGCCTCTGCACGGCATGTACCACCAGCAGATAGGCAAAAATCCTGGACAAAGCTGGACTGACAGACAGCACAGAGACACTAATCATGGAAGTACAGGAACAAGCTGTAAGACAATCCAACATGTAACAACAGGGTGGAAGGTGCTAGGAGGCAGGGCATACATGGAACATTACTGGTATAGTTTACAGGAACATCTGTGCCCAGTATGACCTGGAAATCTTGAGGTCAAAATGAGATATGTCTCCACGGGTGATGGAGAATGACCGAGCTAAGATACAGTAGTGGTGGACAAGCAGAAGAAGGCCGTAGTGATAGATGTACTGAGTGATGGCAGCATCAGAAAGAAGGAAATGAGAAGCTCAATAAATACCAAGGGCTCAGAGAAGAGCCAGAGAGGATGAGGAAGGTGAAAGTAACAGTGGTCCCCGTTGTAATCTGAACACTCGGGGCAGTGACCCCCAAACTGGGAGAGCGGCTCCAGCAGATTCCTGGAACAACATCCAAAATCTCTCCAGAATCTCTCCAGAAGAGCGCAATACTGGGAACAGCTTAGATGCTGCAGGACCCTCAAGCTCCCAGGCCTCTGGTAGAGGACCCGAGCTCGGAGGGCAAAGACCGCCCGCAGGTCAAGTGGGGAATATATATACAGTACCATTCAAAAGTTTGGACACTGGTACTGTATAAATACACACACACACACACACACACACACACACACACACACACACACACACACACGAACCCGAGTAACATCCCAATGGTGTGCAGTCATGTTGGAACAGGAAGGGGCCATCCCCAAACTGTTCCCACAGAGTTGGAGCATCAAACTGTCCCAAATGTCTTGGTATGCTGAAGCATTAAGAGTTCCTTTCACTGGAACTAAGGGGCCGAGCCCAACTCCTGAAAAACACCCCCACACCATAATGCAGTGTTCATGTGGTCAAAAATGAGGCTCCTCCATCAACACCTCACAACATCCTAATAGAAAGACCAGCATGTTCAATTTTATAACCTTTTCTGAGTTTTCCACAGCAGTTCCCTCACATTTGTGAGGTCAACCAATATGAGCACAGAGCAGTGACCTGCTGAGAGCTTTTCTACCACTGTGCAGCTGTTAATATGACATGAAGAATGATGTTAGGAGGAACTGTGAAATAAAGCTGTGTTTGAGTCATTCATATTACGTCATTTTCCTGAACTTGTCACACACGTTTTGAAAGACAGCAAACGACTGATTGGGGAGCAACATGTTGTCTGCCTTTCAGTCATGAAAAGCTGAGATTTTGAGACTTTATAACTGCTTAATCCAACACTGTGAGCACCATAAGAGGCAAAATATGATGGAGTTTTAGCCCAACAACATGCTAGCAGCAGCTTTGTAATCTCACCCCAAAATGAATTGTTTTAAGAGAAGAGCCATCGTCTGAAGTATAATGGGGAACGTGAGTGTTATTGGAAAGAACTCTTCAATACTATTAAGCTCTTAAGAAGAGATTAACAGCCTTTAGAGTGACCTCATGTATAAAGAAGGGTAATAAAGTAATTTACTGGAAGCAGCAAAAACCATAATAGACACCAGCAGAAAAGAGCCACTGAGTGGAAGGTGCGAGGCAGGTACGACAAATCACTGTATTGATCGAACAGGAAAGGGGAAAAGTTAATTTGTTCCAGTGTGAAATGCGTTTAAAGTGAAATGTGTTGATATGTGAGGTACCGGTGTGAGTCAGAAAGTGCATTCAGAGAAGCAAATCGCTTTTCAGGCAATGCATGAAATTACTGAACAATCACTCGGAGGAGGAACAGTAGAAAGACGGGTTTTCTTTTCCAAAGCAGCCGGCATCTTTTGCTGGAATCCGCAGTCCACTCTTTAAATGGGAGGCAGGGAAGTAAAAAAAAGTGCTTCTTTTGTGTGATATGAAAACAGGAACTGGGGTCGGGCTTGTGACATTTCCAGTTGAAAAAGGTAAATAAGGAGATGGTTTGTTTTTGTGTGAAGCTACAAAGTGATAAATGGTCTTCATTAAATTGGCAGCTGGGAGTCTGCCTGCCTGCTGCGTGCCCACAATATTATTCAGAGTCAAAGAGTGCCAAACTGAATAGTCAGAGACTGAGGTGAACATCTACAAGCTCTCTGAATTCACATACACTTAAATGAAAGCTAAAGGTGGCACACCAACAAAATGTGCACAGTATAAAACCTACTATAAAATCCATCCCCTGCAGCATGTCTAGACATCATGATGTTATTTCAGTGGGTGACGGTCTTTCAGAAGCTGATTGTGATGAAGTTTTGATGCTGCAAGGATAGCAGTCAAAACCCGATATGGCCAATAATACTTGAATTGTCCGCATTATAACTCACCTCTGCTCCTGGGCTCGATTACAAAAGCCATCTTAGAAGATGCTCGGCTCACACATGCAGTCAGAGAGCAGCATCAGCAAACTGTTCTAGTAGCCTCGTTCCTCTCAGGGGTAGTTTTCTTGCTGCTAAATCTTTTCCTCTTAGCTGCTGAATGTTCCACTATCTGTGCTGCGCTGCAGAGACAGTAATAAAATGGACCTAACCACAGTGAAGCCCCGCGGTAATCATTTTCACTTTAAAGCAGAGGGGATAGTGTGGAGTGGACTTTGGTGAGACACCAAGACCAAGGCATGCTCTTTCCTCACTCTAATAATAACACATACTCATTAGTCACTGTGGTACACATGCTCAGCTCTTGTTAATGCAAATATCTAATCAGCCAATCACATGGCAGCAACTGGATGTACTTGGGTATGCAAATATGGTCAAAATGACCTGCTGAAGTTCAAACTGAGCATCAGAATGGGAAAAAAAGGTGATGCAAGTAACTCTGAGCATGGCGTGGTTGTTGGTGCCACACATGATGCTATAAAATGAACCTCTTCTTTCAGCTGGTCCCTTTACAGGTCATCTCAGCAGGTCATCTGTCTCCATCTCACCCAATCTCTAGTATCCTCTTCTGTCACTACAGCCATGACTCTTCTCTGAGGTCTTCCTCTTTTCCTCCTGCAAGGCAGCTCCGTATTTAACATCCTTTGTCCAATATATCCACCATCCCTCCTCTTCACATGTCCAAACATGTCCATCTCAGCCTCTCCTCTCTAACTTTGTCTCCAAACTGCTCAGCCTGAGTTGTCCCTCTGAGGTCCTGTTCTAGTCACAGCCAATGAAAACCTGTCTTTTTGTCAGTGCCGCTGTCTCCAAACCATCCATCATAGCAGGTCTCACTACCATCTTGTTAATCTTTACTTTCACTCTTTCTGTCACAAATCACCCCTGACGCTCATCTCCACTGACTCCACCCTGCTCGCGCTCTCTTCCTCACCTCTCTGTCCTTTGCAAACAAGAATGCTCTCAGAGCAGATCCCTGACGCATCCTCTCACTCTCCAAAATTGTGTTAACCAATCTGGTCAAAAAGTTCACTGCCCTCTCCCCTAAACATCTCCATACTGCCACAGGTGTGTCATCATCCACCCCCCTCTCTCTCATATTCCACAATCACAAGCTCCTCAAAGTACTCCTCCCACCTCATGTTTTAAATCACTACAACCTGAAACCAGAGTAGTTCTCTTGGTGTTTCCCTGCCTGTTCCTCCCTCTGGCACCTCTATTTGCCTGTTACCTTGTTTGTCTTCTTTTCTGTGCTTAATATTTGCCTTTTGATCATTTACTGTTTTACTTTGAAGCTTGGTTTTCTTTTATGCCTGTCACGACTCCGCCTCCTGGCTGGCCTACTCCTGCCTCTCTCTTCTCTTTGTGTGTGTGTGTGTGTGTGTGTGTGTGGGTGTGTTTATAGTGTGTTATAGGTGGTTCCATGGTGTAGATTCTGCCCACGCAGTTACACACCTGCTGCGCATCATCCTCGTCACTCACCTGTGGGCTGTTGGGCTGATTGAGACGCCGGCTTTAAAAGACAGAAGCTTTCTTCAAGCTGACGCCAGATTGTCTCATTGCTAGTGGTGGTCATAGTTTTGGCTCCTCTAAACTAAATTATCACAAAGACTCAGCCTGTTTGTTGTTTCCACCTCGACTGATCTGGTTCTCCTTGTCTCCAGCTCGCCAGCAGAAGCCCCAGAGCCACGGAATCAGTTACACAGATACAGGAGTGGGAAAGCAGAGAGAGAAGTGTGTGAAGATTCAGCCTCCCTTGCTGTGACAACAGACTTCTTGGTGTTTTTCTTTCTTTCAATAAATACAACTAAACCTTACTAGTGTGCTCTGCACTTATGTCCAGGTTTTCAGAGGGGCTTAACAGAACATTCTGGCCAGAAACGGACGCAGCGGACATGGACCCAGTAAAGAAAGCCCTTACCAGTCAGGGCGCCCTCCTGGAAGAACATGACAAGGCTCTTTGGCATTTATATGACTGTCAGGAGAGAATTCTCCAGCAGATTGCCAAGACCAAGGGCTTGCTCCTGCGTCTGTGTTCCCAGAACAAGCCGGATGATGAAGCCAGTCCTCCACCACCAGCCCAGGAGTCATCCCCCTTCCCCCGCTGGCCAGACATCAGGATTTATTCCAACTTTGGAAGATTTCTCAGGTGAGTGGGAGAAATGCCAGGGTTTTCTCACAGTGTGGATTAGTGTTTAGACAAATCAGCCACTCCTACCCCTCAGACTGAGGTAAAATCACCTATCTGGTCAGTCTTCTCAGAGGCTGAGCCCTTAGATGGGGTCAGGCGGTGCTAGCAACAGATATGAACATTACCTTTGAAAACTTTTTGGATAAATTCAAGCAGGTTTTTGATAGACTGAAGGGCCGATTTTTGCTGCACAAAGGATGTTTAACCTTAGGCGAGGGAATAAAAGCGTGGCTGATTATGTGGTGGACTTCTGGATACTAGTGGAGGAAAAAGAATGGGAGGAGAAAGCTCTCCGTGGACCCTTTTTATATGGCCTGAGTGAAAACATGCAAGATGAATTAGCTGCAAAGGAGCTTCCTGTGTCCCTAAACTCACTTGTCACCATGTGTATTAAAGCGGATGACCACATCGGGGAATGCCGCCCCTTAAAAAGCTACAACTCCTGGCGGCCTTGGACTTACCGAGGCACTGGGCCTGGAAATGACTCACCAGCAGGGGCCAGCAGTGTGCAAACCTCCAGAGAAGAGAATGAGCCTAAACTCATGCAGCTGGGTGGCTCTCGCTCCTCCACGGGGGCGGAAGCAAGTTGCTTCAGTGGAGTGCCTGTTTTGTGGGAAACAGGGGTATTTTATGAATAAATGTCCAGACTGTTTAAAAGAGCGCCCATCCATGAAGCTGGGGATACTGGCGGGCAAGAACGGTGAGCAATCTTCCCCATATAAAATGTTTCTCTCTGGTTGCTTATCTACCCATCCTCAGTTACTATCCCAGCATTAATCGACTCCAGGGCAGAGCAGAACTTTTTTGGATCGGGGACTGGCAGTGCAGCTACAACTAAAACTGGAGACTCTTCAGATCAAGGCCCTAAATGGTACACATCTGGAGCATGTGACTCACTGTTCAGCCCCCATCCATCTTATCTCCAGCAATCACAATGAGTACCTGAGCTTCTTTTTTATCTATAATACTCCTGATATGCCGTTGGTGTTAGGCTACCCCTGGTTAAAGACTCATAACCCCTCCATTGATTGGGATCGACAGACAGTTTCTGATTGGAGTCCCCACTGCCATGAAATGTGTCTACGCTCTGCTCCCCCCCCCCCCCCCCCCCCCCCCCAGTTGTATTTCATCACAGGCAGAAGTGGACCCACCAGATTGTTCCTCAGTTCTCTCCGAGTATCATGACTTGGCAGAGGCTTTTCGCAAAGACCTCTCCCTGCCTCCACATCGACCTTATGACTGCGCCGTGGACCTACTGCCTGGGGCCACCCTTCCCACCAGCCAACTGTACAGCATCTCCAAGCCCGAATGAGAGGCCATGGAGGGGTACATTGGCGGCAGGGATTATTCGCCCCTCTTCCTCTCCTGATCTACTCAAAGTCTCTTGACGAGCACAAGGTCCACGTCCTGGGTTCGATTCCACCTTGGCCCAGGCCTCTCCCTCTCTCTGTGTGGAGTTTGCATGTTCTCCCCGTGCTTGCGTGGGTTTCCTCTGGGTACTCCGGTTTCCTCCCACATTCCAAAGACATGCACTTACTGGGGTTAGGTTAATTGGCTACTCTAAATTTCCCATAGGTGTGAATGTGAGTGTGAAAGGTTGTTCGTCTTTCTGTGTTGGCCCTGTGACAGGCTGGCGACCTGTTCAGGGTGTACCCTGCCTCTCGCCCTATGACAGCTGGGATAGGCTCCAGCCCCCCCGCGACCCTGAACAGGATAAGCGGAAGCGAATGGATGGATGGATGGATGGTTACATTATCAAGAGGGGGCAGATAAGGGCCGACCCCGCTAAGGTACAAGCTGTCCTGAAATGGCCTGAACCCACAACTCGTAAGGAGTTGCAGAGCTTCTTGGGATTTGCTAATTTCCTCAGACGATTCATCAGGAACTTTTAGCAAAGGTACCATTTCAGTGGGATCCCAAAGCTCAACGTGCCTTTATGTCCCTGAAATGACTGCTTTCCTCTGCGCCCATCCTCATCCAGCCAGACGCTACTGAGCGTTTCATTGTGGAGGTCGAAGCATCCAACACTGGGGTTGGTGACATACTGTCTCAACAATCTGAGGGTAAGATGCACCCATGCGCTTTTTTCTCTTGTCATGTTTCCTCTGCAGAACAGAACTACGATATAGGTGATCGAGAGCTTTTGGCAGTAAATCTGGCTCTGGAAGAGTGGAGACACTGGCTGTAAGGCTCGGAAAAGCCGTTTGTGGTGTGGACCGACCACAAGAATCTGGCTTACCTTCGGGTTGGCCAAGCAACTGAATGCCAGGCAAGCCAGGTTCTTCTTTACCCGGTTTAACTTTCATATCACCTTCTTTCCAGGCGCCCGGAATGGCAAGCCGGACGCTCTTTCCCGGCAATTCTCTCATTCAGAAGCCTCAGATGAGCCCAAGCCCAACCTGCCACCAGCCTGTGTTGTTGGAGCAGCTATCTATGAAGTGGCTTTGTTGGTCAGGACGGCCCAACAGACTGAGCCTGATCCCGGGGCGGACCTCCAAACAGACTCTATGTCCCCACAGCCGTTAATTCAGTCATACACTGGGCCCATACTGTTAAGTTTCATTGTCATCCTGGTCAAAACAGGACCGTAACATGTCTCCGGAGAATGTTCTGGTGGCCGTCCTTGGTCAAGGACGTGCGGGAATATATCCTTTGCCCGCAGCAAATCATCTACACAACCTCCTGCAGGACTCCTGCGACCCTTACCCGTGCCCGGTCGACCCTGGTCGCACATCGCTGTGGATTTTGTCACCGGCCTGCCTCCATCCGCAGGTAAAACTGTTATTCTCACAATCGTTGACCGGTTCTCTAAAGCTGTGCACTTTGTAGCTCTCCAGAAGCTTCCATCTGCGCTTGAGACAGCTCAGCTCCTCGTGTGTGCAGGCTCCGTGGGATCCTGGCAGACATCGTGTCAGATCGTGGGCCCCAGTTCACCTCATGGGTCTGGAAGGAGTTCTGTTCAGCCATCAGAGCCAAGGTTAGTCTCTCTTCTGGCTGTCACCCGCAGACTGAGAGGGCTAATCAGGGGTTGGAGGCCGCCCTTCGCTGCATGGTGCAATCCAATCAATCCACATGGAACACCCATCTGACATTGGCTGAGTATGTCCATAACTCGATGACATCCTCTGCTATGGGCCTGTCCCCGTTCGAAGCCTCTCTGGGATACCAGCCACTGCTGTTTCCAGCCCAAGAACAAGAACTGGTGGTTCCCTCCATCCAGTGTCAGCTGCGTCGCTATAGGCAGATGTGGCAGGCCGCCAAAGCAGCTCTCCCCCAGGCACTGAACCAGAACAAACGGTTGGCTGACCGCCATTTCACCCCTGCACTGGACTACACCCCTGGTCAGGAGGTCTGGTTGTCAACCAAGAACATTTCTTTAAGGACTGAATCCAAGAAATTGTCTCCCAATTTCATTGGGCCTTTCAAAATTGACTCCCTGGTCAACCCCATCACCGTGCGCCTCAGGTTGCCCAGACATAACGCCTTTCACGTCTCTCAACTGAAGCCCGTCTCATCCAGCCCACTGTGCCCGCCTTCCAGGCCCCCGCCTCCCACCTGGCTCATCGATGGTGGCTTGGCTTATACAGTCCAGGGGTTGTTGGATGTGCGTCGTCGGGGCTGTGGCCTGCAGTACCTGATGGACTGGAAAGGGTATGGCCCAGATGAGCAGTCCTGGGTGTCATGGTCTACCTTCTTGGATGACTCCCTGGTTAGGGATTTCCACCGGCGGCATCCCAACCAGCACGGTGGGTCGCCGGGAGGCTCCTGTTGAGGGTGGGGTACTGTCATGACTTGCCTCCTGGCTGGCCTACTCCTCCTCTCTTCTCTTTGTGTGGGTGTGTTTAGGCTTTGTGGCCGTGCCTCCATTGGTGGTTCAATGGCGTAGATTCCGCCCACACAGTTACACACCTGCTGCGCATCATCCATGTCACTCACCTGTGGGCTGTTGGGCTGATTGAGACGCCGGCTTTAAAAGACAGAAGCTTTCTTCAAGCCGACGCCAGATTGTCTCATTGCTAGTGGTGGTCATAGCTCGGCTCCTCTAAACGATCCACTTATCTGTTTCTCCTTGTTGCCAGCAGAAGCCCCAGAGCCCCAGAATCAGATATGCAGACACAGAGGAGTGGGAAAGCAGAGAGTGTATGAAGATTCAACTTCAGTCTCCTTTGCTGTGTATTTTTTTTTTTTTCTCTCTCAATAAATACAACTAAACCTTACCACCGTGCTTGTGTCCAGGTTCTCGGAGGGGCTTAACAATGCCTTGCGTTTGTTTTACCTCCTCTTTGAGATTGTTTTTACCTGCGTCTCACTCTGTTTGTTGTTTGGAGTCAGCCCTCAGTGTATGAACGGTGTTTTTGGATCCTTGTTTGTTTTGGGCAGATCAGCTATTAAAGCGTTTTCAGGTCATTACACCTCCTGCACTCCTGTCCATGGGACAAATGTCTTGCTGTGTGATGAATTACACAGAGCCTCTGAGACGTCAGAGCTCAGAATTTTTTTTCACATTATCACCAATTAGCAATTGTGATGTTGAGATACAATCTATGGCAGCACCTTTACTAACTAGCTGATTTAGTACTTCATTGTTTCATCCAGATCTGGACACTCTGGGCTATAAATAAAAACAGCACATGGTGAAAAACACAAGGTCAGACTTAAGGCTTTAAAACCGTAGTCCCCTAAACAGTGAGCGGCATCACAGTGGCCTCATCAGTCTTTTATTTACAGTCTTTCAGTGCAGGACATGGGGTGTGTGGAGAATAGATGGCGTATCAAGTGTGCATCCGGTTTCATCTCTGCAATAATTTAGTTACGAAGTAATTTCTTCACTGAAAAGCCATCTCCTGGAAAAGAGAGAGAATCCAGTGGACTGTATTATCACTGAGACACCTCAGTGGTAATTGTAGTGTAGAAATGGCATGACAAAAAGGCGTCATGATGTGGCAAATTGCAGTGCATTTATAATTTTGGACAGCCAAGTGACTGTCACCCAGAAAAGTCTGTTGAGTGCGCCATCCAAGGCAGAACAACATGCTTAAATCAATTTTTATTCCAATCACAGAAGGGGTAAGAGGCAATTTTGTGTTTGATAGCAAGGCTGTGACAGAAAAACCAGAATGTCTCATTTTGAGAGGTAAATAGAAGCAGGCAGAGAAGTGGCGAGGTCTGTGCTACGGTCACTAACTGCCCATTTTACAAAACACGTCTGAGGGCCTCAGGACATGAAATGTTCTGGGGTTATATTTTTAGATGCGTTTTCTTCATATTTTACGCCAATTAAAAACATTTTTTTCACTGTGCTCAAATAGATACCAGATCAGCACACACCCAGAAAAAAGACCCCCCAAAAAAACAGGCAATCAGAAGCTAATAGGACGTTCTGAATGGTTCACAACAGATGAGCTGCTCATGAAAAGGAGACAGAAGCCCATTTTGCAGCCTGCCCACACAAACCCTCCTGACCAAATATTCACCTGGCATGTAGGCAAACCGTGAGCATTCCTGCAGCCCTCTGGGGTCTGCAGAAAGAAGAGCTCCATGGACATCACATGAGGACTGTGAAAGAAGACTTTCTCAAAGCAAATGCTGCGGGAAAGTCTCATAACCATCAAGTGGGTTTATTTTGAAAGACTTGCTAGCTATAAATAAATCAGTTTAGGCTTAAAGCCCAAAATGCTTAGTGTGCACCTCAGAGTTACATTTTTAAAGGGGAAAATTGTTGTGTTTTAGCAGAGGGCTGAACTTCAAGATGACAGCTAGGCTGGGATATGCTGGGTAAAAGCATAAAAAATAGCATCGCAGTTTCTTTTACTCTGAGCTGTCTGAGAGCCAAAATCTTTGTGCCCAGAGGTGTCGGTTTCAAATAAACCTGAGAAACAGCAGCTAGAAAGAACTCCTCAGCACTTTTTAAGCTGTCAGGCTGCTGAGTGTAAAGCTTCCTTACTGCACAAATTTCACCACAATTTAAAGTGTCATCATTGTCATTAGAGCCTGCAAATTGTATTTTAGTTTCTTTGTAGCTTGTGTGTGTGTGTGTGTGTGTGTTATAGTTGCTTCATTGCTGGCAAAGTCTTGATCTGGAGCTTTTGTGTTCCTTGAGAAGACACAGCGACGTAGCGTGGAAATGATTTTCTGCACATCTTTTGGTCTCTTTGTTGATCTTCAGTGGTTAAACTTTCTTGAAAATGTGGGTTGGAACCTGTTCCAGCTGGGCTAAAGGATGGGATACACCTTGTACAGGTCGATTGCAGGGCTAGCATAAAGAGACAGACACCAGTTAAGCTAACCAGCATGACTTTGGACTGTCAGACGAAACCGGGGGAAGGCGTGCAGGCTGTACACACAGAGGCCCCAGCTGACCCGGATGTTTGAGCCACAACTAGTTAACATTCACGCCTGAAGAGACTTGAACTCTGGGTTTTGGGATATAAACCATCATCAATCATTTTTCCTGTTTGACTTTTATGTGAAAAAAGTGGAATGTCAGTGGAAGAAAATGGATGGATGGATGAATCATCCTCAAATCTATGTGAACACCAGATGTAATAAAATTTCTTCCACGTGCTCCTGAGATGCTGCTCAAACTGATGGGACTGACGTGTCATAGTGACCCTGAACTTTGTTACAATCTAATCAGTTATACTGCAAGTCTAATTGGATATTTGGGCTGTATGTGAAGGAAAGCTCTCACGGCTTGAAAGTGATATTGAGTGTATTTCTTTGCATCACATTCAAGGACAGTGTAAATAATGCCAGTCCTGCCACTCTCCATCTCGCCTCCTCTCAACATAATAGTGTTCCATTTTCAGGAAGAATTATCATCTCCACAGAAATTTTTGCACATCCATCTCTGCTGCCCTGTGCACACTCACAGAGATCCCTTTTATCTTTGCATTTAATGAGAGCATATTTGTTAACAAATGATGTGAAGGCGGAGGCAAAGTTCAATATCAGCATCAAGTAGCAGAAAGCTTTTTTCAGCATCATATTGTAGCAAAGGGAAGATTCATGAAAATATAGGCAGCAAATGCTGCAGAAAGCATTGAATGCTATTTCCATACGTGTGTGGTGTCATCATAAATACCTTTATATAATTTAAACCAGATTATTTATAGGGCAGGAACAAAGTGTGCATTACACTGGGATCATGGCTCTGCAGATTCTGTGAATCTAAGAACAATATTCACTTTCATTCAGCCTTAAGTTTGGCCTCTTTCATTTCTTTTTGGCTTTTTTAATTTTTATTACTTATTATTCTGTAGATGACAGCAGATGACTTATTAATCTTGCTGTAAAAGTTTCTGCCATCCTGCCATGATGGTGCCTTTCCAGAGGTGTGAGACAAAGGATGATGAGTATGGAAGATTCATGGATGTAGTGAAGGAGGACGTGCAGAGGGCTGCTGTGTAAGAGGATGATGCTGGGATGGGGTGAGATGGAGGCAGAGGATCTGCTGTGGTGACCTCTTAAAGAAGATGAAGTACAGATGAAACATTACTGGTGCAGGGTACTGTGTGCAGAGTCAACGGTCCTCCTACAGTTAAACATATTCATGAGCATTTGTTCCCTTTAGGTGTCAGAATCCCTTGCATATATATATATTTTAATTATCTCGGACTAAATAAATTTTATTCATGCAGCAGGGTGTGTAGTAATAAAGAGATGTGCTGTTCACAGGGGGCGCACTGCAGATCAAATTTAATCTCCACCCATCAAATCTTTCATTCAAATGAGATCTCAGCTGCAACACTAAGGCCTTTGTGATGTCAGCGCTGCTGTCACTGTTTCATTTTAGTGACTTGTTTTCATAGATAAAATAATCAGAATAATGGCATCTCCTCTGCATCTGCAGCAGCAGCAGCAGTCAGTAGGAACAAACAAGGAAAGCTAAGACTCATTATTCGCTAATGAAAGCTTGGAATTGGAAGGCTTGTGCCTGCTGCTCGCAGAAGAAAGCAATCAAAATGCAAAAAGAAAGAAAAGCTAAAAAGCAAAGAAGGGAAAAAAAATGTTAATATTTTAGAGCAGATATGGTTTGACAGGCTGTATATGAACCATAAGTAGGTCATATTTGTGCTGACAGCCCTCTGCTCTGAACGTGGCAGCAAGCTGATGAAAATGCAACCTTTCTGTAAGAGTACTCCTGTATTTTAATTTCACATTCAGTAGTTCTAAGTTATTAATGTATGAACATACATGAAGGATATTATAGCTAAACAAAGGATCAAGCAGTATTTTTTTGTTCCTGTGATTCTGCAAAACATGGAAACTAAGCAGCCAGCGTGTTAGTTAACAGTTAATTAATTTAGAGTCAGTTATGAAAGAAAATGAGCTCTGTGTCAGTTTCTGATCTGCTTCTTTCCCTACAGTCCATCCATTGATCCGTCTAAAGTTTTGAATCCTGCTGTTGTTTCAATTATTAAAAATGAAACATTGTGAAACTAAATGCGTTATTTGAAGATGAATGTAATGAGGCTGAGCATTTAAAAAAATAAATGTCCTGCCACAGAAGCCATGGCTCATTTATTCTATAAAATATATGCAGCATAATGTTCCTGACTGTGACCACAGCACCATGTACTCTTAGCAGCCTGGCCACAAATATGTGCCTTTGAAAGAAGGAGTAGAACACCTGGCTTATGAGGCCCTCTCTCAGGCTGCTTCAGGTGATTAAATCACATCAGCTGGTCTCAACACATGCAGCCCTGAATACTTTACCAGGCAGACCTGTACTTGACCTGTACTTGTACTGTACATGTCCAGTCATATTAAACTGTCCCTCCAAAATCCATGTGAAAACACCTCAGTTAATTTTCCAGTCAATTCTCAGCATGAAAGTGGATTTTCTGTGTCATGACTCCTGCATGCTCTGCACAGACAATACGCCTCATCAAACCAAATGTGACATTTCCAGTCGGGGAAATGTGTCTGCAGTGGTCTACCTGCTGTTGTGTGCTACATGTGAGGTGTGATAATGCACTGACCTGATTTTTCTGTCCAGAGATCATGTGTGAAAATGACTTGAGTGGAACCAGCATTGCAGCAATAACATGCAAAGATGCATCCCAAGAAAAATGTAAGTGGTCTTAGCGTTGATCCCTGAGGCACACCGTATTTAACATGCACGTGAATTAGGCTGCAGTATTACTGAAATTACAAAAAGGATACAAAACAACATCTTACAATGATTACATCACTTTAATGTGTTGGGTATTTGATTTCATGCATACTAAAAAATAAATAGGTGATATATTTACATAACTAAAATAAAGCACCTTCCCTTTGGTTGTTGGTTGGTTGTTGTGTCTCTTCCTGATACCTTTTCACCACATGTCCTTTTCACTGCCCTAAAAACTACAGATTGTTGGTTATGAAAACTTTTTGCTACAAGCAAAGCAGTGAAAAGCACTTGAAGATAAGCGACAACATGAAGTTGAAGCCTGACTAGTCTAAAAGTCACACAGTTTTGTCCCCTGCTGAAAAAGATTGACTGAATTTTGACTGGCTGAGACACAAATGGGTAAGAAACCTACAACTGTTTGTACCTTCATGCTTTGTTTTTTGCTACAAACTCATTTAAAATTTCTATTTTTACCTTTCTGTGTGTGAAAATGACTTGAGTGCAACCAGCATAGCAGCAAAAACATGGGTTTGCAAACCCACCGGAAAGCCTCTGACTCGGTGTGATTTCTTTTTTACTTGGCACCATTTTCAGAGCTCATATCTGAAGGTTTTTCACAGTAAAAGAAAACTGGATATACAAAATATCCATCCATCCAATTAATTCTCTTCTGCTTATCCTGTTCAGGGTCGTGGGGGGGCTGGAGCCTATCCCAGCTGTCATAGGGCAAGAGGCAGGATACACCCTGAACAGGTCATCAGCCTGACACAGGCAGACAACCATCCACACACACATTCACACCTATGGGCAATTTAGAGTGGCCAATTAACCTAACCTCAGTAACTGCATGTCTTTGGATTGTGGGAGGAAACCCACACAGACCCACGGAGAACATGCAAACTCCACAGAGAGAGCCAAGGTGGAATCGAACCCAGATCTCTTAGATGTCATTGTAGCTGTGAGGCAGCAGTGCTAACCACCGCGCCACCATGCCAAGATATACAAAAATGTTTGGTGTGTGATATACAAAATAAACACAACAAAAAAATAAACAGCAAATAACCTTTTTGTGGACACGTTTGCTCCTTCTACAGGCCACTGCTGTTGCATGTTGACACTCATGGAGAACAACTCTAATTCAGTCAGTCCCAGCACAGCAGCTGATAGCAGCTGATTTACATGCCATCCAGCATCAGTTGATGGCTCAGAATTTCCCATTAATTCCAATAGTAAATGTTTAAATGTTTAAATTTCATAAATACATCTTGTAAATATTTTATATCGCATGCAACTAATTCCCATTCCTGGGGCATCTGAGTCTGCAAGACCACTGGACGCAGAGAGATAGCAGCCCCGCTTTAAAGATCTGCAGAGTCTGCATTAGGAGGCTGGATGTGTAATGGTAGCATAAGCCAGTCTTATCAGCTGGGAGACTGTGGTTTGTATCTTCGTGCTTTTTTAAATTTTTTTTTTCTGCTGCCGTTTTGTTTCATTTTCACTTGCTTTTTGCTTTCTTGCACTCACTGGTGTGAAGCGCTAAAAACTGTTAGGATAGGGAAAACACTGTGGTTTGGTGTGCCAAAATATGCCCCTGGACAACAACAACCCTGCATGTTAGAAAGTTTAGAGCTGGGAGTGACAGAAAGGTCTCACCGATGATATAACTCAGTTAGGGTGACCGGGTAACAGTATAGCATTTTTATTCTGTGTCCCATCGTCCCACATGCTGAGACAATGTCACATTTTGATTGTGTGTGTGTGTGTGTGTGTGTGTGTGTGTGTGTGTGTGTGTGTGTGTGTGTGTGTGTGTGTGTGTGTGTGTATGTGTGTGTGTGTGTCTGCTGAAAAAGTTTGCATCATGCTCTTTCCATTCAATTTAATTTATTTATATACCACCAAATCACAACAAACAGTCACCTCAAGGTGCTTTGTTGTATATTGTAATGTAAAGACCCTACAATAATTAGGGACCCAGGGAGAGAACCCAGCAGTCAAAGCGACCCCCTATGAGCAGCACTTGGAGACAGTGGGAAGGAGAAACTCCTTTAAGAGGAAGAAACCTCCAGCAGAACCAGGCTCAAGGAGGGGGTCATCTGCTGAGGGGGGGCTGAGGGGAGAGAGCCAGAGATTAATAATAATTAATGATTAAATGCAGAGTGGAGTATAAACAGAGTAAATAAGGTGAATGAAAAGAAACACTCATGGGAACCCCCCAGCAGCCTAGGCCTATAGCAGCATAACTAAGGTGTGGTTCAGGGTCACCTGATCCAGCCCTAACTATAAGCTTGATCATAAAGGAAAGTTTTAAGCCTAATCTTAAAAATAGAGAGGGTGTCTGTCTCCTGAATCCAAGCTGGGAGCTGGTTCCACAGAAGAGGCGCCTGAAAGCTGAAGGCTCTGCCTCCCATTCTACTCTTAAGTATCCTAGGAACCACAAGTAAGCCAGCAGTCTGAGAGTGAAGTGCTCTGTTGGGGTGATATGGGACTATGAGGTCTTTGAGATAAGATGGGGCCTGATTATTCAAGACCTTGTAGGTGAGGAGAAGAATTTTAAATTCTATTCTAGATTTAAAAGGGAGCCAATGAAGAGAAGCCAATATGGGAGAAATCTGCTCTCTCTTTCTAGTCCCTGTCAGTACTCTAGCTGCAGCATTTTGGATCAGCTGAAGGCTTTTCAGGAAGCTTTTAGGACAGCCTGATAATAATGAACTGACCAAAGGACACTTTGACAAGACGGCCTGTTCTGATTCTTGGGAAATGAGAATGGGCCGGCCTCTTACTATGATTCATTGAGGAAAGTGACCCCCTTTAAACTTTTCTCAGGCTACATAAATGAAGTGTGAATGAAGTAAACATTCTGTTGCATGACAAAAACATGAAAGGGGTCATTTTAATGAGTGCATTCTTGTATGAAACCAGCCCATTCTGAAGACTTAAATTGTGAAAACATTTGTGTTGTTTGGAGATGGATGTAGTGAGACTGACACTCACACACTGAGTTTTCTCATATGTGTTTCTGCATATTCAGCTGGAAAATATAAGCTGTGTTCTTTGACCTGCTTTAGCTTGCCCTCCCCTGGTGCTTCTTCTGCAAGCTTCTTTGCAACTGGCCTCCACCTCAGCTCCTCGATTTCACGCTGTGCCTGACTTCTTCAGTGTCACGTCTGTTCTGTATCACAGGGAGTCTTTGCAGGTACACAAACACATGTTGTAGCATCCCAGACAAATAAAAAGTCCTGATAAACTTTTTGCACAGTTTTTGACTATAACATACTACAATACCATGAGCATCATGCAAAATGCAGTCAAAACCCTTGGATTAGGAAACACCAAAATCTGGTTCGTTTCCATTTTCAAGTCTGCAGGCCACTTTTATTCAGCACAGTGTGGAAGGACTGAAGAACTGATGATCTGGCAGGGAGCCGTGTCTTCTCTTTTCAGCATTCAGGACGAGGGGAGAGATGATCATTATGTGATCGACATGGATTGCCAGTGGGAAGCAGCTCTAAGCAGGGATTATTCTGATATGAGATGTGCTGTTATACAAGAGCCCCCTCCAGAAAAATACTCTGCGTTAAATTAAATTTTAAGAGTGAAATAAAGCATGCAAATCAAACGGCATTTTATTAAGTTATGGGCAATTTCTCAAGCAAATTGATCTTTATTTTTCTTTGACTCTGCTGACTGAGGTTCAACTCAACCCACAGCTCCCTGATTCAGAGAAATCACACCCTGACTGTTATTTCAGGGCAAATTTAAAAACACAATGTGAGTTTGAGCCTACTGTTTCACTGTTTGTTGTTCCCAGAACCATTAATCACATCCTGATCCTACCTTAGCCAAAATACCCTTTTCTTTTCAAAGACTGTGTTTGAAACCAGCTGAGACATACAGGAACCGCAGGGAAGGAGAGGTGAGGAACGCGTCGCAGCGAAGGCCCGGCCGACCAGGCATCACCGCCTGGACGCCGATGACGGCATTTGTGGCCATGTGACATGCAGCCAAACAAAAGTACTTTTGTTGCCTAAACCAGCCAACCACACAAAGGACTCTGGAGCCAAACCAGTGAGTGGTGCATGAGTCAGGTGCTTTATGTGCGCTCCATCCACCCCGACCTCCTGATCAGCTCTGACGCAGCAAAGTTGTTGCACCTTAATGCCACAAAGTTTGTGAGAAGCAGGGACCTGAATTTCTCAAACTGTGATCAGGCTTTCAAAAGACATTTTATTGACATGGTTTTTGTGAATTGTGGAAACAAACCTGGAGGCATGTGACGATGGCTCCGTCTTGTTTTGGCCCTTTGTGTTTCAGTGCTATTTGTCTTTTAGGTTACTTCCTGTTTTACTTTGAATTTTTGTTTTGTCATGTGTTTTTCGTTGCGGTTTCACTTCCTGCTTTTGTTCTTTTTCTCTTATTTGTGATGTTCTGCCCCACACTCATCAGTGTTTAATTGTTGCCACCTGTATCTCGTTTCCAGTCACCCCAAGTATGTGCAGCACTTTCCCCGCTGGCAGTTTGTCTACTTCTCATTCCTTGTGGATTCTTCTTTTGGTTTGTGTTACTTTTTGTGTGCAGATTTTGTGTGTCTTACTTTTGGGGTCAGCCAATAAAGGCTCACTTTTTGTGGCCTATTGTATATATGTTATTTTCCCCCCTTTTTCCTTCTCAAAACACTGTCATGCACGTTTTTTCATTTAAATATCTGCAAAAGAACAGTTTAATGAGTGTCACCCCATTCTGTCATTTCTCCACTGAATGCAATCTAACAAACCCAGAAAACAGCACTTTTTAGTGCTATGCTGACAGCCTAGTTTGTGTGTTTCTCCTGTCTGGTGGTGAGACCCACCATCAGCCAATGCACGCTGCAGTGGAGTAGGAGTGAAAAGTTCAAATATTGGACTTTCCTGTGAAGCTGGTTTAGGGACGACTGCCCTGTGCCAACATCAGCACAAAGGGATCAGCGCAGCAAGCAGCTCTGCGCAGCCCGGCTCAGTCGGTATCTTTTTTAGATGTAGGAGCCGCATCGGTGTGAAGCTATGATCCTCTGTGTAGGCTCACTCATACAAATTCAGAAATCCTTGTCAGTGTTACAGTTGTGTTTTTATTTCCTCTTTTTTGGCATCCTGTGCCGCTCTGGCTCCGCACACGGTTGGTTTCTTAATCCTCATTTTCAAACACTCCCCTTCTTTCTTATGCAAGCAACAACGTGAGAAACAAACGGTGTAATTCAAATTGCCATTAATCACTCAAAGTGAAACATTTATGGAAATATAAGTGATATAAATGAAAACCACAGTGTGACATGCTTCATATAAAGCAGAATGGCTGAGGGCAGTTTTTCAATAATGAGCTGGATTGGAACGATCATGGATCAATCATTTATGTGTGTTATGTTCTTTCTGCCACAAAAACACTTCACACGGCACGACACACACAAATGTTTAGTTACTACAAACCAGGAAAGAATCAGAAACAACCTGATAGTTAATAAGTCATTAGAACCTCTAATAACTCCTGATCCAGGTCTTTAAAGTAGGTAGTAATAATTAAACAAATTGCCAGCTTTGAAACAACGCATTAGAGAATGATTAATCTAAATTAATCTACTTTCCTACTTTCTTCATGAGTCCAGACTCCTTCCTCAGTCTCTCAAAACTCTGAAGTTCTTTGCTGGTCTCTCCAAAATTTTTGTGCTCTTTTAATCCTAATATATGTGTGCAGTAGTTTCTTACTTCCTACTTCACCGTTACCTACTGATTATATGTCCCCTAAATATGATGCTTCATTTTCCTTTATTTTACTTGAATCATTAGAAAGTATGAAGGAGATTTGATGTCAGTTTATTTTTTCATCCTTCTGAGCAAACCATCTGTGATGAATTCAGTAGTAGAGAATCCACTCACCCTCATCTTGAAGTCTCAGTCACTCCTCAGGAGTGGAGTGGCACCTCCAGAGGTGCGTACTGCAAAGCAGCTTCACTGTAGTCAGGCTTTCTTTGCATTAGCTGACTTGACAAAACCTAAAACCAGTCAGAGACAGCAGGGATCCAGTGGTAGGTAACAGCTCTGTTACCTCGGCCCTCTCTGCCTCAGGCTCTGTGCACACTTACATAAAAGTTTGCTTCTCCTGCACAAAATTGATCAACTGAGCGATGACTCCACCAGTCAGAGACATTATCAGGGTAGAGTTGCTGAAGCATGTTTACAGCATGGTACAAAAATAGATTTGGTCTCTATAGCCAGTATACTCTTTCCTTCCTAACAGCTGTAGATGAGATTGGTTTTGATTTTTATTTATTTATGTATTTTTTTCACCCCGAGCTGTAACCATGAAGCAGGAACTGCTTTACTCGGTCGACTCCCGTTTGTTGGGCTGCTCTAAGCGCTCCTCCAGGTTTCAGGATGTTTCTAGTTGTTGTCACTCAGACCATCTGTCTGTTGCCTGTAATGATTAATTAAACTCTTTTGTTAATCCACTTTCAGTCACTGATGTTCTCAAATGAATTTAATGAGACTGACTGTTTGTGGGCAGCACAATGGTGCAGTGGTTACCACTGTTCCCTCACAGCAAGAAGGTCCTCGGTTCAAATCCACCATCTGGCCTTTGCCAGTTCTCTCCAGGTACTCCGGTTTCCTCCTGCAGTTAGTGGGCTTTGATTAAAGTGGATGGAGACTTGATTGGCTGCTTTTGTAGTATTTAGTGAAGACACCAGTTTTTTTTTTAAACTCTTTTCATCATCATCTTTTATAACCTGGACGCTCTGACAGGCGTCCTTGTTCGCTAATAATGTGTTTCTAAAAAAGCTTCTATTTCCTCTGAAGCTTCACAATCAATGGTGTGATGTTAACGTGTTTTCATACACACACATAACCACTTTATACCAAATATTCATATTAGTACATGCACGATTCACAGTCCTTGAGTTTGCATGAGTCATTTATTAACGTCTAACAGGATGTGTATCGGTCTGAAGACTAACAGGAAATGATTGGAGGAACAAATATAAGACCACAGGATGTTTCTCCTTCATAAAAAAACACATTTCTTAGTTAAGTCATGAAATGAACCAGAAAAAAAAAAAAAAAAAAAGATTTTCCAGCAAAAAATGCTGATTTTTGTTCAACTTGTGAAAATATATCCATCTAAAATTGAAGACATCTAGATGAATCAGGCATTGGCACCTTTTTAACACCTTGGTCCTCTTTTAGGAACTATTGGCTCAGCCAGAGCGATCAGATGAGGCACAGGAAATGTGCAGTAATTAGCACTTGAGGAGGTGGGAGATACCAAGGCAAGGCTCGTTAATGGGAATCTCATTTGACCTTTTACAAACTCCAATGTGAGGTATGACCTAAAACCAGGCCTATAAATCCAAACGGACCTGATTTAAATGCCGTCATTTGGTTGGTTTTCCAAGTACGGCAGGAGCACCGGGAACAGCGTGCGGCTGTAATAAAAGACTGTTTCTGAGCTTTTCTGGGTACTTCAAAAGGCACAAGCTGAAAAAAAAAAAAAATTATTCAAAAATAAAATAAAAACTACTCTAACCAAGGTTGTTGGCATCTCTCCTGGCCTTTTCCTCACATTTCCTGTCGTGTGATGTTTATGCATTAAAGTTGTGGCCTTTAGTCTTTTTAGGATTTCATGGCAGGCCTTGTTTTGCTTTTGCAGTTCTGCAGTTAAAGAATGAATAATGGCCCTATTTCTTAGACATTATTAATATATGCAGAAACATTGGTCTGCAGCGCCCTGAGCTGCTTATATGTAAAAATGTTCCTTGCTTTTGCTAAATGTGTTGTTTGGTGTGGACCGCTCGAGGTGGTTGTTTCATGAAAGGTCAACAGTGAGTGAACTGGTTTCTCAGTCAGATCCACTCCTTGATCATCGCGTCTGCTTTCAAAATACTAATGCTGCCTCACTGGGACCTCACCCTCCAGTGGGTGATCTCATGGTGGCTATGATCATTTCCTATATGCAAAAATACATTCTGCACACAGTAAATATGCTTCCTATTGAAATATATTTGTTTCAAAGTTGTGCTGTCATGGCTCATGTTTATGCAGCATACTGACGTTTTGTCAGTTGCTGCATTAACACATGTATGGAGCACTCTGTGCTGCCCTGTTCACACTTTTATTGCTTTTCCTGTGCCAAGGCTCTTATGATTTTAGTTTTGGTCCTACCTCTAAAACCTCTGCCAGAGCTTCTGCCGGGGTTGATAAAAATCTGTTCAGTGGGTGCAAGGAATAAGTTGTGCAGCACAGCCTCTAAAACGATGCATCAGAGGATTTTAAATAGGTTTTTTGGCTCTAGTTTTGCAGCAAGAAACAGAATGAAACTTCCTGTTGGGGTGCTGCTTTTATTTAATGTCTGACACAAAACTTCGGCCAGTCAACAATAACTACTGGACAAATGCTGTGTGGTTGGTATGAATATGTTTTATTGTTACACTTTTAATGCTTTCATTTTCAAAATACTGTCATTGAATCCTAAAAGCTCTTTTTGGTGAAGAGAAAAGGCAGGTTTACGACACGGTAGTGACGCCTGCTACCTGATGTGTGGTTTGGAGACAGTAGCACTGACAGAAAGACAGGAAGCAGTGTCAAGATTTTCATTGGGAGTGAGCAGGATGGACAGGATTAGACATAAAAACCTCAGAGGGACAGCTCAGGTTTAAGCAGTTTGAAGTTAGAGAGGCGAGGCTGAGGTGGTTTGGACATGTGCAGAGGAGGGACGGCGGCTATACTGGACAAAGGATGGAGGCAGATCCGCTGTGGCGTCCCCCTAAAGGAGCAGCCCAAAGAAGAAGAAGAAGAAGAAGTAGCTTGTCTCAGTTCTATCCAGAGTGACAGTGACTATATTAAAGAAAAATCCATCCATCATCTTCCACTGATCTAATTCAGGGTCACGGGGGTGCTGGAGCCTATCCCAGCTGTCATAGGGTGAGAGGCGGGGTTAAATAAATGAATAAATAAATAAGTCATTTTAGAAACACATCAGGTACAGTGTTGGTAACTTTGATTGTTAGAGAAACAAACAGAAAATATGAAACTTACTCAACTATCAAAATTGGAGTTTAACCTCCGTGTCAGAGTCACCTCTGGACACGTGTTATACAGTAGGAGGGAAAATGCTCAGCTCAGCAGTTTAAGGGGATGCCTTATGCCTGGGTGGTTCTTGCTGTATTCAGTCGATGTTAAACGATGGTGTAAAACAATCAGACATGGCAACCTGACCTACTTCAAACTCCATATGGGGGCTACTAATTCACCTCCTTTACAATTTGGGCACAGTTTATGGCTGTTTCCACTGAGCTGCTTCTGGTAAAATGAGTCTCATGAAAGCAGAGGATGACAGGGGGTAGGAGAGCACTGCTCCGCTCTCATTATTCATCATTATTTCAGCGGTTTGTGCGACACAGCAAAGGAAGGAAGAAAAAAAAGAGCGCTTATTGACAGTGGGAGGTATGTCCGTGATGTGTGTTCATCAGAAATAATCAGGAAATTACATTCAACAAAGAGTTCACACACTACTGGAACAGGACAAGACTTTAAATGAATTCATCAATACTATTAAAATAATATAGGTTACAAAAATCGGCTGAATTGTTGATTGTTGGGACATGGCCTTGTTTTTGCTCGGTGTGCCACTTCAGTCATGCCGGCATTAAAGCTGCATTTTTATTTAAATTTTTGGCCAATCAGGGGAAGAAGAACTCTGCAACAAGTCGGTTTTTATTTATTTACTCATTAATCACCTTTTTGAGGCCGTGTTCAAATTGTGCGCTTGTTTTTCTCACCTGCCCCCTGTGTGGTTCTTGCTGTATTCACTGGGGAATGAGTCGGATACACGGCTGATACACAATTACACGCTGGTCATCTGAAACAGCAAAACATCTGCACCACATTCAATGCCAAGGACACAACAATGCTGCCGTTTCTGGATAAATCCAACGCAGATCTGTGCACAGGAAACTTCATTTAGAAAACACTTCAGCAGGACTACATCCACCTACACGACCACAGCGCAGACGGAAGCTTATTATACACTAATCCTGTTTTACTGCAAAGCAGCAGACGTGGACAAGGACACAGAAACAAATTCAATAGAGCTCCTGCTCCTGTCCCCAAGTGTTCAGGTACATCGGTGCATTGGAGGGAGGAGAAACAAGGGGATCATCTGTGAAGAGCTCTCATCCACATAAAGCATTTCTTTTTAAGCTGTAGCTCCACTGACGTTAAAGCTTACATTCAAATACTGCATGAATGAGGTATTTAACAATGCATCTCTAACATATTTACAGTTCAGGCTGAAGAAGTGAAGTATCACATATGGCTTTCATTCATATTTTAATCCTGCTGTTTGGGCTGGGGAGATAAGCCGCTGCACGGGTGAGACACTGAAATAAGTGTAAGGCTCACAAAAGACGTTGGCTCCATCTCACTGCTTTTTTTCTCTTCCAAAAACAGACCGCAGTGCATGACAGTCTTGACTGATGGATGTGTTCTGACCTCTGGTTGTGTTATGCAAGATTTTTGAAGTGCACTATATCATGGATGAAATTTGCAGCTGGCCAGTCTCCAGTCTCATTGTGCATTCTGTACAATGACAAATAAAGGCATCCTATCTATTCTCTTCTCTTCTATTTAAAGCAACGTTTTATCATAGTTAACATGGTTTTTGTGTCTAATTATTTGGAGTTGGAGTACATTTTATTAAATCAGTGAAGAAACAGAGGCTAAAAAGTTCTGCACAAATAAGAGATGACAAAAGTAATTTAAACAATATTCAAACATTGCTAAATTTTATGAACATAAAGTATTCTTCATAAACTGTTGGGGAAATGGCAGGTTATAACTTAGAACTCTGTTGGTCAGCATAGCAGTAAATGTCCATAAGCTGTAAGCTTTTGGTTATTATTTTAATTTTTATTTTATTATTGCAAAAACAGATGGAGCTTTACGGAACAAACTGCAGAATGCTCCTTTTTAAAGACTCAATCTGTTGGCATGTTTTAACTTCCAGATGATCACATTTTAGTTGCTTCTGTTATTTTTGTGTTTACTCAAATGACACACAGGAGGACATACTGGCCAGTTCTTTTCTTGTAGTTTTGTGTGAGCTAAGTTAGAGGAAATTAAATTTCAGGTGTGTTGGTCTGACATGAACCTGGTTTGAGGCTCCTAAAAACTGCAGACAATCACAAAAGCCAGGAGTGAAGAAAAAGCAAGAAACATTTATTTAGAAGCAAAGAACAGACTGTAGACCTTATGAATAAACAGAGATATTAGCTTCATTCTACATATAAAAATTTATTTAATAAATCCTGTTGTTTTAACTGAGTAAACAGGAAACTGTGGATCAAAATATAAAAAAGTTCTAAAATTAGAAAAGAAGTAAACAAGCTAACAAGCACAAACACAACTGATTCCAACCATGTTTGAAAAAAAAAGCCTCTTTTTTATAATTATGTTTAAATCCTGTCACATGGTCACCCCCCCCCCCCCCCAACTTTAGATTACTTCAGATAAACTAAAAATACTCACAAGCTATTGTTGAATACTGACATTAAACAATGCAATGCACAAAGAAAATGGAGGAGGTGTGCACAGCTGCATACAATTAAAACTAATTATGGGTGGTGGTGAATAGGCTCCATTTTTGTTTCTCGTCAGACACAAAGTATAATGCTTTGTGCTATAATCTCCAGACAAACTTTAGAGATCGATGCATCATTTCCCCTTTAAAGGTTACCTTATTCTCTTTTGAGTAGTATTTAAAACACACAAACTACACAAACAGTACAGCACAACACAAACTACAGTACAACAGTTAATATACAGTCCATACTGAACAGTTATAATGCAGCATGTGTCACATGGTGGAACAGTTTTAAAAAGCCGCTCTTTATTAAACACTCATACATGACTTCCAGTTTCAGAAGCTGACATTACTCTTATGCTGTGATGCTATGAGCCTGTGCTAGGTTTTCTGTTTTAATAGGAGCTGCTAATATTAGCATGCCTAGCTAGCATTTCCTATAGTTGTTATATAACTGAACATTAACAAAAGTAAAAACTTAGTTATAAAATTCAACAGTTTGTGAGTTTATAGGTAACACAAAGCTGCTGATGGATCTGTCCACACTTTTTTTATGTAGGCTAGTTTTAGGTTAAGCAGCTTGAGACTGAAATTGCACTTTATGTTGGAATAATAAACATAAACAAAATCATAAACTGATAAAGATGCTACTTTTCTGTGAATGTGAAGTTTAATTTCACTGTGCAATAAAAGTGTTCTGTTAGGTACCCACCAAAAAAAAAAAAAATTCAAAGTCCTCTGTTTATTACCTTTTTGGTTTAATGGAAGCCCCTGAGTATCAGAAGCACTAAGCTTTTTGAATTATTGTAAAATTCCAAAATTCGACATTGATTTGGCGATTCCAATGAGAGTGACTTTCGCCGTTTGTCCCAGACTTTGCTGGGCCCTCACATGCAATCCTGTCTAGTTTTTTCATTAGTCGTCAGAATCATGCTAAACTTTGACCCTGACCCTGGGTTTGTTTGTTTGACATGTAGATATCTGGTTACTTAATGTAATCGCTGGTTCTTTGATAACAGAATGAGGAGTTTCACTATGGGAATCGCCTTGGTGTGACCAACGATGGAAGATCCAATGATGCCATGTCAGACCAGTCAAGTTGTGCTCAGGGATCTGCCCTCATACTAACACAGCCAACCAGCAACCTTCATACTCATTTTAGGGAAATTTCTTTCTGTGCCCAAAGAAGGAGGGAAGTGTTGGTGAAACACCTCAAAGAACCGGGGATTACACGAAATAACCCAGTGTTCTTTTTCTAGCTTTGCTTGGTTCCACTGTGGGAGATTTTGATTTTGTTTATGTTTATGATTCCAGCATAAAGTCCACTCCCAGATTGCATCAGCCCTCTCAAAGCTATGTGCCAATGCTGCTAGGATCTCAGGCCAGACTGTCCCGAGCCTGGCTTTATTCTCTGCATTTTGTGTTTTGAGCTCTTATGCATGTGAATTCTTTGGTTTTTGGTTAGAGGTTTAAGTTTTGCTTTATTATTAGTAGTTCCTGGTTTGTTTCTTTATGTTTATATTCCTCGGTTCTGGGTTCTTGTTTAGTTCTGTTCATGGTTTCATCCCTGTGTTAACGTAGCCTGTGTGTTTGGTTCTTTGGTCCTGATATCTGCTTTAGTTTCTCTCCTGCATGTATGTTCTTGGTTACCAGGCTCTTCTTGGCTAAATCTTCTTTTTTGTATTCTTGTGTTTTCTCACTTTTGCTTCTGGTTCCTTTGCTGCCCGGTTTCTTTAATGATTGTGTTTATTCCAGTACTTTCTGTTTTCCTTGCCCTCATGATGTTCATGTTAATTATCTGTTTGGAGTTCTTAGTTCTTCCTGTCTTATTTTGACAGTCTCTTGTCGCTCATGACACAAATTTTTAGTATCATGTGTCTACATGGACATGAAGATTTTTATTTTATTTTTTTATAAAAGATATGAGCTGTGCTGGAATATGTCACATGACTTTATCTAAAGACACTGAAATTTGAATCCCATGTGAAACTATATTTCTGACTTTCTTTTCCATTATTGGTATACTGTTTACTTTTGTTTTCACATGCTGTATGGTTATTTAGGTTAGGTTTAGGACAGGATTGTGGTTTGAGTTTAAATAGCTCCCTTCACTTTAGTACTACTTATTTACCTTCCACGGCTGGGCCTCACGCCTATTCTTGATGTATTTGGTAAACAGAGACACCCTGACATCACTCTGACATTGATATGATAGGAATTTTCTCATGGAAACCTGTTTCTGCCTCACACAGCCTCCAAGTAACCCAATAACCATCTTTTTCCTTTACAGAAGCTGCTACCAGGGTTGAATCAAATGCTTTGCTGCTGAGGGTTGTTGAAATTCACAGACTGTCATAGTCTCTGCTGGCTGAGTTTCCTTAGAAACAGCAGAGGAACTGTGGCATCAAGGAATGCAGGACACCAGTGGTTGCTCTCCCATGTGCTGAGAGGTCCATTCATTACTTCATTTAAAGGGGAAAATAGTAAAATTATGTCAAGAAACAGAAAATGATTTTTTTTCTTTACAGATAAATTGCAACAGTAGCTGTATTATATTATTGATTATAGTTAAGTTAGAAACTGGCATCACTTGTTTAAGGTTGAATTACAGACACACAGTTTGATTACATTTAATCAAAGCCACAATCTTTCCCTAACCTTAACCAAAGGGCTAAAGTTGTCTTAAACAGACAGGAGTCTGAATGTCGGCTCAGATTTATGGATTGAGAAGTATTCATTCTCTATGCCAACTGTCCACCCCAAGCTCCTCGTCAACCAAAAAAACTATAATAAATTGTGGAAAACATGACTGCAAATAACCTGCAGGAGCCACGAGACAGTCGATCGGTTTTCTCACATGAACTCCAGAAAAAATCAGAGGAATCAGGTCAGGACATTTTCTGCAGAGTTTCATACAGCTGACCAATATGTGCATACACGTGAGAATATGGCTGGTTTAGAAACTCTTAGGTCTCCAGGTGGAGCATGCAGGATGCAGAACACATCACGCCCATTCACTCGCTGTGGATTCCCCAGACAACTGCCTGCTCTCATGGATGCAGTTGGGGACTACACGGGATTTAGGGAGCTGAAAGGAGTTTGGCAGATGTGGACATTTGCTTTCCTGCATACAGTTGAATCAGTTAATGTCTCGAAAAATTGGAAGCTGCAGTGCATTTTGAAAAACAGCTTTAAAAGAAACCTTTTGGCAAGTTGTTCTGTTTAAGAGACGAAACCTGAGTGAGACAGAGCAAAACGAACACAATGAATCATTTCAAAAAGAGGTATGCGTGAATAAATGAATAAATGAGTAACTGGCTGAATAATGTTTGTGTTCGCTTCTTGTGAAAATACAGCCAGTCATAAGTGGGAGGGAATGCTGATGGAAGCACGAAGCAAAACAAGCATAATATAAAACAAAGAAAAGGCACGACAGAAAAATGAAACAGTATAGGAAGTCCGCCGAGCTGAGACAAAGATCTGCTGCCATTTTGATTTGGGCTTGTTTGAGTTAATTGGCTAATGTCTGCTGCCCGAGATTCTTTCAGCACATATTTGTTAGAAAATGAGAGTGCAGACAAAAATGGAGCCATTAGGCCAAAAGCACCAAATTGATACTGGGCTCTAAATACATATAAACAAGCAAGGGGAACAAAAACAAGCACATTAAGATTTTTCTTTTTTGTATGGGGAAAATATAGCATTTCCTATGCCAGTCATAATTCTCTGGATATGGTTTACATTTATTGCATACATTTCCATGTTCAGCAATGTTATAACATACTTTTTTGAAACATTTATGTCTTTCATTAGCAGAAATGACAAAATAATGTTTTTTTTTAACAAAGTTTTGCTCTTCTTTCACGACTCTGTGGTTCACTAAAGAGCCTAAACCATAGTATGCATATAAATAAAATGTATGTATAATCATCTAAGTTCATTTATTTCAGGGTTTATGTGTGCTCCAAATATGGCTCTCAAAGCTTCTATTCATCTGAAATCTGGCGCCCCTGAATAGGTGAGCGCAGATTTGATCTCTAATCACTTCTTCTTTATTCATATGCTGATTTTTAACATACTAAAGTCACCCTTGCGCCCCCAGTTTAATTGTCTCTTTCCTGTTCCCGAGCTAACCCATTTAGCAGAGCTCATGCTTACGTGGGAGCTACAGAAAACAAAACACTCAGGAGGAGGAAGGAGGGAGTGGGGGTTCCCATTCAGAATATGACAACAACATTTTAAATTATGTCAAATCAGAGCATGCTCCTCCCTCTGCTGGAATGTTTCCTTTAGCACAGGGTAATTTTATTGCTCTATCTTCCCTCTGTTGTGACGCTGGGGGGTAAAAACCAGTGCTGACCCCATGGAGGCATCTGTTCGCCTCAGCAGCTAGATGCACATTGTGTCTCTGGCATAACTTTGCTGTTAGACGTCACGAGTCATTGTGCCGGGGCGTTTTTGTGTCTCAGGACAAAGCGTGAAAGAGAGAAAAGAAAACAATTGAGATGCCTTGTGTGAAATGCCTCCGCTTAGTGCCTTTATGATGCAAGTGGGGGTTAGCTTTGCACAAAAAGGGTCATAGTCGTTCTCTTATAGAAACCAGCTTTGACACCCATACCTACATCTTGTAATTATGTTAGCTGTTCCCCTCAGACTCAGCTTCCTGATGTCCTCATAAGGTGATTATTTTGACTGAGCAAAACTGCATAGTTAGACATTCATTTTCTTAGACTGAACACTAGTTGCCCTGCATATAATCCAGTATGTGCACACAACTGAAAACATGGAGCAACATATGATGCCACCTCAGTGGTGCATGTGTCAGGAAAGACCTTGAAGACAGTGGTTCTCCACATTCTGCATGTTTCATGGCAGGGAGGCTACTTAGTAAATGTGACACTTGTATTTTTCGTTTCAACGTGCTAAATGTTTTCAAAAGTTCAGAGGCCTGTTTAGCATCCAAACAGTGCTGCAAACTGCTGCGGACCTAAAATCCAATGTTGAGCAAAAATGTGAGAACTTTGCTTTCAGTGTCTCAGCATTTGGTCCCCGGATCCACAAGGAGTGTGTTAAATAGAGATGATGTCACATTTATTAAATCATATGGTTCTTACCAGGTTCCTAAATGATTTAAATACAACCTCAGATGAACAACAACACATGACATATTACACTATTATTTATTTAACAAAAATGAAGCCAAAGTGCAGAAGCTCTGTGTGGATGACTACTCCGTGATTCAGTAGCTTGTAAAACTATTTGCAGCAGCAGTAACTTGGTCCACTCTTCTTTATAATGTTGCTTCAGTTCAGCAAAGTTTGTGGGCATTCATTTATTCACAGCTCTCTTAAGATTCCACCACAGTTACAGCTTGGCCCAGTTTGGCTCAGTTTGGGCCAAACTGGGCCAAGCTGTGACTGTGGGCATCTGTCCTACAGTTACAGCTTGGCCCAAACTGGGTTGGGAGGGAAAAAAAACTTCCCAGACTGATGAACAGCAACAATTAATCCTCCAAGTTCACTGATGCTGTTTTTTCTCCTCTGCATTATGTTAACACACACACACCTGAACACTCCAGGGCAGCAGACTGCCACAACATTTACGTTTATTTAGAGGTGATCAATAATCAGCTAATCAAGTACGTGTGATTAGCAGCACCTGGCTGCTACTGTATGTACTCACCCTCTTATTTGCTATGGAAGCAGCACAGGTGTATTTGCGTGTCTGCTTTAATGACAGTGTAATGTGTGCTGTTGTTTATCTAAGGTTGTACTGACCTCATTCTAAGATGTGCAAAAACCAGATGAATGTCCTCACATGTAAAACTGCAGACTTTAAAGGGGGTGTGCTTTCTTTTTCATGAATGTTGATAATAGTAACTAACTTGAGGCTTTTTAAATCCAAATAAAATATAATGATACAGTGATGCCTTTTATACTGTCCATCATTCAACCAGTTCCGGCACCCGTGGAGGCTGAAAACATCTGTACACCCAGCTGATTTCCTCTAAAAAACCTACATAAAACAATAAAAGCTTTCTCTACACTATGTGTACTGAAATCCACATTTTGATGCACAGGGATGGTTTTAATTTGCATCAGCTGATTCACTTGTTTGTTTGGGTGTGTGGTTGCAGGGAAGACCAGATGTCAAACTGTGAGGCCAGAAGAAGGAAGTTGGAGGATCCGTGTCTCTGCAGCGGGTCAAGGATCAACAGGATGTTGATAAACTAACATACCCAGAAACCTAGACTCCTTAAAAAAATCACTCTTCTCCCAGCTGGCCTCATCACTTCATCATTTCATTTTGTTCCTCTTCCACTTGTTAGTCTAGTTCTCCTGGGTCCTCATTTATTATCCCCACACAGCCCCATTACTTCGTTTCTCTCACCTTTCTCTGCCTCTCTTCCTCTTCCACAGCAGTGAAGCCATGCGGCGTGCAGATGTGCCAGATAATCAGGTTTCCTTATCTGCAGGCAGCTCACCCACAGTCCAGCAGAGCCAGGTCTGCAAGCCGTTCCAGCAGACTCGAGCATAAACACAAACAGGAGCAAACAACAACGGGCCAGTTGTTTTTTGCACTTTCTTATCTGACAGTCCTTCGGCAGAATGAGAAGGCAAAGGGGAAGAGGAACAGGAAAGAGAGAGTGAGTGAGAGAGGAAAATGAGGAGAATGTCTCGACACAGGCTGCTAACGGCCCTTTCGCTCTGCCCAATAAAAGCTGTGATATATGATCATGTGTCTTCCATGTGTGATGCAGCCCAAGTGCAGACAGGGCTCACTCCCTCACTGCAAACCACTGAGGGAAAACTCTAAACTTGGAGATGAAATTGGTGTATTGTGTTGTTTTGGTTGTTTGAATAGTTTCCATGATGGTTTTGTTTATGTAACTCTATTATCCACCGAGCTTTGTAATTGGCTTATCACACACACACCAGTGGAAGCAGCAAAGATAAAAGGTCCTGGCCTGATCATCAGGAGCAGTTTGGAGTTGAATCTTTTATCAAGGACACTTCGGTACGAGGAGAGGAGCAGCTGCATCTCAAACCATCAATTGTTTAATTAATAGATGGCCAGCTGTTTGTGTGAAGACACAGAAATATATCACTGGTAGAGGCGATGCAGATTGTAATGCTACAATGCACCCTCACAGTCTGATTTGCCTCTAAACTGTCAGTCTGCAGTATGATGCACATCATTATTTTTTTAGATCCACCAAACACAACATGACATGGAACGAACCTGCTGCTGTTACAGGAGCCTGAAGTCACTGGAGTCGAATCTCTCAGGATTCAATTTAAAGATAAACAGACGAACATTGATCCTTTTAATATTTCAGAACGACGTCTGAGGCTTTCAGGAACTATCAAGACAGATCTTTGTGCTTTTGAGATGTGTTGTGTTCATCTTTTGATGACAAAATTACAGTAAACAAGATAACTTGGAGCTGGTTTGCTGTTTGTTTGCTGTAAGTTGTCACAAATCTCTGGGTTCTGTTACCGTCTTCAGCAGCAGAAACTTGACAGATTTGTTTTCTGTGCGACTTTATCAGTCTCTCACATCATTGTGGAGGAATTTTGGCCCACTCTTCTTTATAACGTTGCTTCAGTTCAGCAAAGTGTGTGGACATTCATTTATTCACAGCTCTCTTAAGACTCCACCACATTTACAGCTTGGCCCAATTTGGGCCAAGCTGTAAATGTGGGCATCTGTCCCACAGTTACAGCTTGGTTCTGTCCCTGTCTTAAAGCTGCAGTTCATGCTCTGAATGTGTCGGTGACTAATAGTATTAAAACAGCTATAAATCTGTATAGTTATTAAAGCTGTTAGCCAACAGTAGGCTATTAATAAAGAAATGAAGTCGTTAGGTAAACCTGATAATTAGGCAGCTAAAAAGTTAATGGAAAATAATAAATAAATAATAAATAATACATGATTTTAATAGGAATAGAATGATTAAAAAAGAGAAAAAGAAAATAGCTCAAATGGATGTTGTTAGCTAATTATGCTGGATAAAATTAATTAGAATTGTTAGCTTAAAACTGTAACTGCCCACTAAATACATCTAGCTGAAACGAACTAACTAAGCCAACAGTTATGGATAAAAGGCTGAGACATCTGATCACCTTAACTGATAACAAGTAAGTAAAGTAGTCCAGATGCAGTTTAAAACAAGATCAAACACACACTTTTGGTCATAAGACGTAGTGTTCATGACATCTCATTGGGGGTATGTCAGATGAAAAGTTTGTCAGCCTCAGGTCAATATAGTGTAACCTATAGACTGCATATAAAGCCTGTCTGCGTGACTGATGTAAGGCTAGCTTGATCTCCTTTAGCCTATGAACAGTAGCTCTGCCAGTGCCTCAGAGCAGGAATAACCTTTGATCAAAGAACCTCTTTGTTCAAAACTGCCAAAGTCTGTGAATTACAACTTAATCTGTCTCAGTGTTCAGAAATGGAAGAGCTTCCATTCAAAGGGGCGGTCAGACTGCAGGTTCTGTCGGGGGGATGGAGACGTTGCTGCAACATTTGAAGCCGGTACCTCGACGCACTGAGGGGTTCAGCTACAAATCAAACTGAGCATCTGCACCACGGGCAAACGGGGAGGTCAAAGGCCAAACTGCCAAGATGATATTACAGAACCAATCCTTTGGAATATTTTTCTCATTATGTCCTTTACTTGCCTTCCAGAAAGGGTGATACTCCTTTAAGGTGGAGCTATGGGTCACTGGGTTGCAGGGAAGGTGAAACATTTAGCTCAAAGACACCTTAGTAGCAGTAATTGAAAGTACACTTACTCCATCCTGATGTTCCCTTCACTAACACACTGCTATTGAAATGCAGCCCATCGGCATTCGTTGAGACACTCAGTGAAGATGTTGTCTCGTACTACTATGATAAAATGTATGTTTCACATCTCTTGCATCGAATTTGGAGTGTTACAGCTGAACATTTTAGGAACTAGTTAGCTGTTAAAGGCTCCTCAGTGATCCCTGGTCGAGACGCTTCTGTTGTAACACAGTGGTATTGCTTTAGCACCATACTCCAGGGTCTATGGTATTCTGATAAAACTCAGCAGGTCCCTGGATGTTTGGAATAGAGTTTGTCACACTGCAAGCAAATGTAGGCTGCTGGTGTTGTCCCTGTAGCAGCAACGCTGGAGAGCAAAGAAAGTGCTTGCAGCATATGGAAGACATTTACCTTGTAATGTGTGGTTAACATTGTAAAAGTAAGTATTTTATCCCAAACCATCATCTTTTCTTTGTTTTTAATTGCAGAGTCCTTGAATAATAGGAGTCATTTGAGCGGGAGTCAGAATGCAGGAACATCATGTGGGTCAAACAGACTTCAGGTAGTTCCTGGAAATGCTCAGCAGGCAACTGAAATCTGCAAATCCAGAGACAGAACTCGGTTTTTTGGTATTAGAAATCAATAAATAATATTTGCATAATAGAATAACAGAATGCAATAAATGCATTCATCCTATGATGGTTTTTATATCACAGTGATGTGTGTGTAGTTAAATCTTTGAATAAATATTTCAGAATGAATTGTTTCCTATTTATCTTTTTCTTTCTTCATTGTGGCTTCATGATAATTCTTAACGACAAATTAACAGGTGATGTCAGTGATGTCAGCCGTGACAACATAACGATTAAGTGCACTAGTATGAGGATAAACATGTTTGTTTGTTTTGTTTTTTGTTTTTTAGGAAATGCATTGCTCACTTATTAGGTTAAAAATGTAATATTCAAATTCAAAACAAATATAATGTGCACCTTTTCTGTGATAGAGACAGAAATTCTCTGTCCTGCATGCTAAAAAAAAAAAGCCTACGTGGCTAAAAGGTTCATCATTCCTAAGATTGATCTGGTAAACGTCTCGTCATATGTTGTAGAGACACAAATGTAGAGTCGTGGGACAGAAATGGGAATACAAAATAATGCAGAGCAGGAGCCAGAACACAAGAGCCACCACAATACCAAAATTATAATAATAATAGCAAAAATGATTTCTTGGAGCATTATTATTTATTAATTTCATCTAAAGAAAAAAATAAAATTTTTGCAAAGTTACAATTAATTTGCAGATTTTGTAAAACAAATGAAAAACTTATCCACCATCCTTTGATTCTTGTTTCATTTAGTTTTTAAGTAATTTAAAGTAAATATTATTTTGGTTGGATTTACATCATGAAAACAATCCGGGTCATTTTGACCCAAATACTGTAAAACAACTGAAATAAACACACAAACACAATAAATACCAGACAGCTGTGTATCCTGGGTCTGCCCCCCCGGGGCCTCCACCTGGTAGGTCATGATCGATTCACCTCACCCAGGAGGCATCCTGGTCAGATCCCTGTACCACCTTAGCTGGCTCCTTTCAATTCAATTCAATTCAATTCAATTCAATTCAATTTTATTTATATAGCGCCAAATCACAACAAACTGTCGCCTCAAGGCGCTTTGTATTGTGGGTAAAGACCCTACAATAATACAGAGAAAACCCAACAGTCAAAACGACCCCCTATGAGCAAGCACTTGGCGACAGTGGAAAGGAAAAACTCCCTTTTAACAGGAAGAAACCTCCAGCAGAACCAGGCTCAGGGAGGGGCAGTCATCTGCCGCGACCGGTTGGGCTGAGGGGAGAGAAAAGACATGCTGTGGAAGAGAGCCAGAGATTAATATCAATTAATGATTAAATGCAGAGTGGAGTATAAACAAAGTAAATAAGGTGAATGAGAAACAGTGCATTATGTGAACCCCCCAGCAGCCTAGGCCTATAGCAGCATAACTAAGGGATGGTTCAGGGTCACCTGATCCAGCCCTAACTATAAGCTTGATCATAAAGGAAAGTTTTAAGCCTAATCTTAAAAATAGAGAGGGTGTCTGTCTCCTGAATCCAAGCTGGAAGCTTTCAGTGAAGAAGCATATCGGCTCTACTCTGAGCCCCTCCTGAACGACCAAGCTCCACACTCTATTTCTAAGGCTGAGCCCAGCCAGTACACTGGTCACTACCCACAGCTCGTAACCATGGGCAAGGGTCGGGGCGTAAATTGATTCATAAATTGACAACTTTGCTTTCATGCTTAAGTCTATCTTCACCACAGCAGACTGATGCAGCATCCACACCAATCTGTCTGTCAGTCTCTCGCTCTGGTCTCCCCTCAGCTGTGAACAAGACCCAGAGATAATTAAACTCCTTCAACTAGGGTAGCAACTCATCCCTGATCTGCAGTGGGCACTCCAGCCTTTTCTGGCTGAGGACCATGGCCTCAGTCTTGGAGGTGCTAATTCTTATCCCAGCCACTTCACATGTAGCTGCAAACTGCTCTAGTGCAAGCTGGAGGTCAGTGCTTCATGAAGCTAAGAGGACCGCATCATCTCCAAAAAGCAGAAATGAGAGCATGAATCCACTGAATCTGACACCCTCCACCTCTTGACTGCACCTAGAAATTCTGTATATAAAAGTTATCAACAAAATCTTTGGCAAAGAGCAGCCCTGGTGGAGACCAGCACCCACCGAGAAAGAGTCTGACTTTTTTGCTGGCAATGTGAACCAACTCTCACTATGGACAAACTAAAACTAAAAACACAGAACAGACAGCTATAGTGTACAACTTACCTCATCTGTGCTCAGACAGTTGCTGCCTTTGTTTTGGGAACAATAGTAACACCTTTTTCAAGTAGATTTTCCAGCCGAGCACTGGGCAGTGACATCAGCAGGAGGTTCATTGCTGCTTGGATTAGGACTTGCATTGCAGCAGTATCAGCTCTATTTTTCCTATCTGGTATGTCCAGGGCATTTCCAGTGTTCTGATGGAACTATAAATAAAGCAGATAACCAACAGAATGCAGGTTTGCAGGTTAAATGGTTCATTGACAGGGAACTCAGGTTCACACAGAGCCTTGCAAACAGGAATTCAGAGGGAGTCTTGGGAGCACAACACCAAAGTCCTCTTCTGCCAGAGAAGAGAGACGTGTTAGTCCATGTGGTTTGAAGAGAGGAAGTCCTAATATGCTGATTGAATTGGATTTTCCAGGAGCAAGGCAACAGAGATGGTGACTGTTTAGAGTCCTTCAGGTAGCAAGTGATGGTAGAGGGTGGACAGGCAGGTGAGTCAGCTTGAAGGAAGCAGATAAGTCTTACTCACTGACCGAGTGTCCTTACCCCTCTGGATACTATATGATAGTTTAATTAATCCATCCATCCCTTCTCTTCCGCTAGGCTGGAGCCTATCCCAACTGCCACAGGACGAGAGGCAGGGTACACCCTGTACAGGTCACCAGGCTGTCGCAGGGCCAACACAGAGACACAGACAACCATTCACACTCACATTTACACCTATGGGCAATTTAGAGTCACCAATCTTTGGGAGGAAACCCACGTAGACACGGGGAGAACATGCAAAGTCCACACAGAAAGGCCTGGGCCAAGGTGGAATCGAACCCAGACCTTGTAGCTTATAGACATATAATATATAAATATTCATATAACATATATCACATATATAAAATCTGTGAAAGAGTAGTTGTAAAACAGCTAACTGATCATCTGCAGAGGAACGGTTTATTTGAAGAGTTTCAGTCAGGTTTCAGAATTCATCACAGTACAGAAACAGCATTAGTGAAGGTTACAAATGATCTTCTTACAGCCTCTGACAGTGGACTCATCTCTGTTCTTGTCCTGTTGGACCTCAGTGCAGCTTTGATACTGTTGACCATAATATTTTATTACAGAGATTAGAGCATACTATAGGTATTAAAGGTACTGCACTGCAGTGGTTTGAATCATATTTAGCTAATAGACTCCAATTTGTTCATGTAAATGGGGAGTCTTCTTCACACACTAAGGTTAATTATGGAGTTCCACAGGGTTCTGTGCTAGGACCAATTCTATTTACATTATACATGCTTCCCTTAGGCAGTATTATTAGAAAGCATTGCATCAATTTTCATTGTTATGCAGATGATACTCAGCTTTACCTATCAATGAAGCCAGATGACACACATCAATGAGTTAAACTGCAGGAATGTCTTAAAGACATTAAGGCCTGGATGACCTCTAATTTCCTGCTTCTAAATTCAGATAAACTGAAGTTCTTGTTCTCGGCCCCACAAATCTTAGAAACATGGTGTCTAACCAGATACTTACTCTGGATGGCATTACTTTGGCCTCCAGTAACACTGTGAGAAATCTTGGAGTCATTTTTGACCAGGATATGTCCTTCAATGCACATATTAAACAAATATGTAGGACCGCTTTATTTGTTGTAGAGCAGCATGGTGGCGTGGTGGTTAGCACTGTTGCCTCACAGTAAGAAGGTCCTAGGTTTGATTCCACCTTGGCCGGGGTCTTTCTGTGTTGCATTTACATGTTCTCCCCGTGTCCTAAAAGCTCCCTGAAAAGCCTTCAGCTGATCCAAAATGCTGCAGCTAGAGTACTGACAGGGACTAGAAAGAGAGAGCAGATTTCTCCCATATTGGCTTCTCTTCATTGGCTCCCTGTTAAATCTAGAATCGAATTTAAAATCCTTCTCCTCACATACAAGGTCTTGAATAATCAGGCACCATCTTATCTTAAAGACGTCACAGTACCATTTGATTGCTGTGTTTTCTCTGTATTGCAGGGTCTTTACCTTGGAATATAATGCGCCTTGAGGCAACTGTTTGTTGTAATTTGGTGCTACATAAATAAAATAAAATTGAATTGAATTGAACTGAAGGAGCCATAGCAAACATTAACTGAATAAATAGTTCCATTTATTAAAACTGCAGAGGTGGAATTGGGTACTTTTAACCCTCTTTGTGTTTCTAGTTTCTTCTTCTTCTGTGCTCCCGTCTCTGTCATCATGGTTACCATTAGTCTTTGTGTCTCTGTGTTAGTTCTTTAGTCTTTTAGTCTTCCTCTATTTTACACTGAAGGTTAGTTTTTTTCATGTGTCTTGTGGTTTTACTTAGTAGCTGTGCCACGTCATATTTCACAGACATTGCTTTAAAATGAGACCCTGAGGCGAGGATGCCTCATTTAGTTAAATGCTACTCCCTCAACTCTTGTCTCCTACCTCGCCTACCTTATCTCCTCTACTCTCATCTTTGGTGGAAGGGACTAAGCTCAGAGAAGAAGAGTTGAGGATGTGCAGTTTGGGAAATGAGAAACAGGGATGTTCTTTGGCTTAGTCAATAAAAGCTTGTTTTTGTTGTTAACCTTAATCTTCCTGGATTTGGGTGCTCTCTCTCTAATACCCACAGTGGCTCTAACAGCTGCTTACCTCTTATGTGTCTTGTTTTCTTCTCTGACCATATGTTTAAAGAATGAAGGCTAAGCATTTTAGTTATCCTCTCTGTATAATCAGTATGACCAGGGTACCCTACATGGGTGTGGGGGCCTTGCCCTGGTGGTTATTAGACTGGTTAAAGTTAGATATGATCTGCTATATTATTTTAAGCTTAAACTTCTTATCTTTTTTATTTCACTGGCAGAAAACTCTCTTGAATTGCGAGTAAAATAAAAACAAAAAAAAAATGATCCTTTTTGGTTAAACGTGTTCACGGCTCAGCTCAGATCTCATGGAGGATTTATGGCACTGTGTTTGTGTCCATTTGCCTAAGCTCTTTAGAATGACCAATTCTTTCACAAATATTTGTAAAGGCAGAGTGCATGGCTGCATGCTTAATTTTACACGCCCGTGGGAATGTGGACTGAAAACACCTGGATTCAGATGTTAAGAGGCGTGGACCAAAACTTTCACCACATAGTGGATTAATAAGTATCCTGCTTGCTGCGTCTGCTCACATTCACACCCACAGCCAATTTAGCAGAGGTGGCAAAAGTACTGACATTCTGTACTTAAGTAGAAGTACAAGTACTTGTGTTAAAAAATACTTTGGTAAAAGTCAAAGTACTGGTTCAACTTCTTTACTTAAGTAAAAGTAAAAAAGTACAGGCTCTGAAATTTACTCAAAGTAAGAAAGTAAAAGTAGCTCTTTGGAGGACGTTTCTACCTGCTATTTTTGTGTAAAGCTAACTGAACCTTATTATATATTATTGTAATAATATAAAATAATACATGAGAACACAAACGTTATTCCAATCTAAATTTTAATTCTAATGAATGTACTCAGCTTGAATCACAAACTGTGAAAGTTAATTTAAACACAGCTCTGTTCTCTGTGTCCTCCATAGTAGAGGGTGACTGTGCCTCCACCTAAACACAAACATGAGGATACTCAGGGGTTACAGTGGGATTCAGAAGGTGGAGGAACCCTAAGATCAGCTGTAGTGGCTCTGCATGGGGAGAAGAATCACAACTTTCTATTGTGAGCTGCAGTAAATGATGTTGGTGTGCAGGCTGTGATCAGCTGACCTGCTGCTGCTGCTCTGAGGTTTACTGCTCTGTGTGGATGAAGTGAACTCACAAAGATGTAACCCAGTATTTCACAGCTATCTGAGCTGATCTCCATCCCCTACACTGACAGCATACAGGCTGTAGAAATGTTGGATTCAGTGAATGAATCTCAGCATCAGCAGCTTTGATTCAAACTCATCTCTGCTGCACTGATGTAACCTGTAACTGTGACCATGAACACAAAGTGCACCAACACAGAGCTTTACTGTAAATACAGTACAACAAGATAACCTGTTTATTACGTACTAAACTGCAGTATTTTCATACAATCTTTGAATTACACAAAGTCAGTATACTTCAGTTTATTTTCCAGTCCTTACCTTTAATTCTAGCCTCCCTTCTTCCTCTCCTGTCCTCCTTCTCCATCTCTGAGTGAACTTCTCTCTCTTTGCTCTCCCTGAAATGCAGCAGCTCTTCTTTTAGCTACCAGACACACTGTGTGACAAACTGCACACACTTTGTGTGTTTGCTGATATTTGTTGAGCATTTAAAAACGTTGCATTTACCTGCCACACGTTACTCCCTTCATGCTCGCTCCTCTTCAGTACCGCTAGCTAAGCTGTTTATGTGCCGCAGCGCAACTTACGGATTCGGTCCGGCCCGCTGTGACCCCTGATTATAGCGCTGTAAATGAGACATTAATTACATGTAGCTCAGTAGGTAGAGCAGGTCACCTACTGACCGGAAGGTCAGCGGTTCGAATCCTGGCTACTCCAGGCTACATGCCAATGTATCCTTGGGCAAGATACTTAACCCCAAGTTGCTCTCCGACCGTTCTGTCAGAGTATGAATGCGTGTGAATGTTAGTTAATTAAAAAAAAAGCACTTAGCTTCATAAAAATGGAAGTGCTTGTATGAATGGGAGTGCATGGGTGAATGCACATGTTGTATAAGCGCTTTGAGTGCTCATACTGAGTAGAAAAGCGCTATATAAGAACTAGTCCATTTACCATTTACCATTTAATCCCTTTGTACCCGATAAGCCCCGGTGATGGAGGATACGCCAGTACGATTGTCTCTTATATGTTATTATTCCTCCGTTTAGGCTCAGATCGCTTGATGACTGACGGCGCACTGACCGGAAACGCAAACTTCTCCCTGACGTGTTAAAAAGTAACGATTCTGTTTTGAAAATGTAAGAAGTAGAAAGTACCGATACTTGTGTAAAAATGTAGGGAGTAAAAGTAAAAAGTACTCAGAAAAATAAATACTCAAGTAAAGTACAGATACCTAAAAAATCTACTTAAGTACAGTAACGAGGTATTTGTACTTCGTTACTTCCCACCTCTGCAATTTAGATACACTAATTAAGCTGGCACGCATATCTTTGGACTGTGGGAGGAAGCTGGAGTGCTCAGAGAGAACCCATGCAGGTGCAAAGCCTGCAAACTACACCCAGAAAGGTCCCTGTGCTGCCAGTTTTTAAAATATCAATCTAAAATAGATAATTCTGTATTATTATAGCTCAGATGCAAGAACAAAGTTATCAACACATGAAAGTCATAATGAATGTGCAGTTTTATTTTATTGCACTATTATTTAAGCAGGATTCTGACATCTATCTCGTTTCATCACTTTGGAGCAGTTCTTCAACACTTCTCATCTAATACCATCTGTTACTGCTGTGCATGAGCCTGAAAATCACGCCCATGGTTTTGGTTGTATTTGTGTGCGTGAGTGTCATTCTGTCTGCAGACATGACAGCTCAGAAGGTTTTGGATGAATTCTGATCAAACTTTGTTAGAGGTGCAGAGTGGGGTCGTGTTGACAGTCCATTAAAATCTGACTTCAAGGTCAGCCTCATGATTTATTGTTCCAAAAGACTGAGCTGAAGGTCAAAGTGATAATAATGCTCTATAGTGCTATTTAAACCTGTGTTTCTTACTGCCATTGTTTGTATTGGCAACATTTAGGAAATTCTAATTATCAAATTATAGTTTGCATCAAAATCATGTCACATTTGACCTCTGACCTCACTTTCACATTTCACATCTGCCCTTCTTTCAAGTTTTGACCCCAAAATGTGTTTTATTTTTAAAGAAAGGATTGTCAGAGAGAGAATAAGCTGCAGTATAATATTATATAATAAACTCAAGCTATTCATGTCCTGTTATATACAAATCACTACCTATTATCCATGACCCACTCTTACATAAACTTCTGTCGTGCTGCCTGATCTGATTTTTACGACAGTACAAACTTCTCAAAGTACTTTTAAAAAGAACAAAGAAAAGAAAAAACATATTCAAATACATAAATAAAATACTGTTCCCTTAAACGGAAATACTTCCCAGAGTGTTTGCTGTCTTGTTTGCAGCTGTTTTCAAACCCGTGTTTATTTCTGATCAAATATTCTGATTTCTTTTGCCCCCCCCCCCCCGCTCTGTTCTGGTCACCTCCTGTGCCCACCCACTTCAAATAAAACGAATAAAAACTTCATTATTGCAGGTATGATTATAGTTCATACGTTTACTGTTACTTGTTGCGTTGCTCAGTTTCGTGTCCTCAGATGAGGTAGAGGGAGGGGAGGGGCCTGGGGGTTGGGTTGTTCTTCCTCCTCCTCCTCTTCCTCTCCTCCTCCTGTCCCACCATGTGTTCGATCTCGGCGCATAGTGACGTCAGACAGGGCTGGTCTCGCCGTTTATTAGCCAGCGCAGCCTGGTGCCAGGTTGCAAGAGCGTCGCACTGCTGCTCTGTCCGGTCAGCGGCAGAGAGGGGTGTCCTACTAACTCCACCAAAACTTTTCCCGAAACTCAGTCATCAGAAAAAAACCGACTGAATGACAAAAGTGTCGCAACTCGCTTCACTCCCGTTTTAATGAAACTTTAACTACTTTATGTTCATTCTTGTTTTTTAATTTTTTACCTAAGACTGAGGCACTGACCGCACATCCACTTTGATAAGTTTTGAATGAGCCGGGTCACGTTTGCGTAAAGATTTTTTTCCTTTATTTTAATTTCACGTTGGGATAAAGGTTTTTGTTTTTTTCTTCTTTTTTTTGTACTTTTCATTTAAGACTCGTGATGGCTGTCCTGTCACTAGCTTTACTACTTGTAGGATTTGTACTGACTTCAGCTGGCAAGGTAAGTGTCCGTACCGCTTCGCTGTTGCCTCCTTTTACGCATATACATAGGCTCAGTTTGTTTCCCGTTAATATTAAATGAATCCAGCTGTAAAACGGAATAAAAAAGAAGAGAAAAGAAATGGAGCGACACAACTACAGGTCTCCAAACTTTAGGCTCTGTAAACTTGAACACTTGTGTGAAATACATGCTGACACTGCCGGAGTTTTGCCCGCTGGATGTAAAAACAGGCATTTTCGTACATTTCTTACAAGCAGCACAGCCCACAGAAAACTCCAGAGTTGTTGTGTTGTGGACAGCTCACACTTCTCCTTTGGGCTTGTGCCGTATTTAACGAGCTCTTTTCTCTCTTTCACAGGTTGGTGAAGTAGATAGAGAGGGTAAGTCCTGCTTAATTTGTCTTCATTATGTTAATAATTAGATCTGTGTTGTAAAAAGCCAGAGGAGTTTCTCCCCAGTCAGAGAGGAAACTCATGAGGACAGCTTGGTGCGCTGAGATCAAAGTGGGAGGGGAGTTTGTGTGTGAGGAGCTCTGTAATATACCCTCTCACCCTCCCCTACCACCCTACACACAGAGTCCTCTATCACACATACACACTTATATTGCATTCACAAGCTGCTTCGAGGGCTTTGTTATACAGGAAAGAAAAATCCGCTTGTAGATCCTGCACATCTGTTATCCATTTGGAGGTTAAGGAACAAGTGAGCTGCAGCAGTGTCCACGTAGGATCCTTTTACACTGGCCCTTATCTTCTGAACACCTCCAGGGCCTTCACACAGCAGGATGACAGCTGGCTGTGGGCTGAACATTTGCGGTTCCCCGTTGCTTGTACTGTGCCACTGTTTGCTCCATGTGGCCATTATCGGCCTTGTAAAGCAGTTTTCTTACTCCTTCGGCGGTTTTTTCCCCTAATTTGCCACTTCTGTTTCTTTTCCAGGCAGATTTGCTTTGATCAGATTTGATTTCCTCTGGTCTGAATTTATAGATGAGAAAGTAAACTTTTTGGATTTTCCTGCTGGTTACTCTTTGTAAAAAATAAAAACAAAAAAAAAATACATTTGTATGTTGGTAAATAAAGTTGTTTGCAAATAGTTGAAACCTTGATTTGTTTTATCAGAGCATCAAATCCTGCCTTTGGGATATCTGAAATATACTAAGTTGTGGCAATAGTGGAACTAGTCTCACGTGCAGCTTGTCACATATGTGTGCTCGGTCAGGACACCTTGACATCACATTTAAGTACATTCATAAATGTGAATCTTAACTTAAACTGAACCAAACAATGATAGAAAACAAATTAAATATCAGAACTTGAAGCCCCTAAAATGGGACACATGATGCAGTTTTGTGATCCTTTGCTTTTGGCCAAGGCAGGTGTCCCAAAGCGCCGACACCAAAGCGCGTGCCGCTGTGATGTCAGCAGCTTCAGTGTTTGATGACTTAGATGAGAATGGGATACAGGATAGCGACCGAGTATGAGTCTGACATTTTTTTTTTTGTAGCTTAGCATATCAATGTTCATGTTCACATCTCAAACGAACTATTCCAAGATTTAATGTGACCATGTTCATAACACGGTCATCTCAGGAGCACAGCTCCCGCACCACCTGCTGTTCAAACTTTCTGTTTGCGAGGGGCATCCAATCAGAAGAAAAGTGGCTCTGGGGGGGGGGGGGGGGGGGGGGGGGGGGGGGGGGGGGGGGGGGGGGGGGGGGGGGGGGGTGGAGGCTAAAATGATTCATAACAGGCGATAGATGAGTAAAAGATGAGTAAAAGACATGTTGGCATGAAAACATATACAGCTGAATCATAGTTTTATGCCGGTCACTGAGTTTAGCTTCAGCTTTGTCTCACCTGCTGTTTTCTGCTGCATCTTCATTACTTTAAAATTGCCCAGACTACCTCAAAGATAAATCAGAGACGGTTTGATTTGGTAAACTCATGTTAAGGCTTCCTCCTTAGTTTCTATTATCGCAGACCTGCTCTGATAACGCATTGTTCACATTCTTTATTTACCTACCGGTAAAATTTTTGTGAGTATGAAGGATGGGAAAGAAAGCCTGTTTGGCTCATTTAAGGGGTGTTGATTGTGTTGTTGTGTCTGTCTCATCTCACTGCATTTTCTTATGAACAGGCTGCATTCAGCAGGCTGAATAGAAGAAATGACAGCAATTTTTTTTGCTGTTTAGATAGTTTGGTGTCTCTAATGAAGACTGTAAAAATGTGCACAAATACTTTTGTGTATGTCTCAGTGACTCCAAGGTGAAGAAAAACTAACTCAATTTTCTGGAAAAGTTTCAAATTTTTGTCATATTCTTCTTTGTAAACTGAAGAAAGGAGCACGATTCACACAAAGTGCCTGAGATCTGTCATCTGGCATCCTCTGCAGTCAGATTTCTGGCTGTGGATCTGGTTCCAGACAGTTGAGCAAATGTGACTGACCTGCAGCACCTTCATCCCGCTGGTTCGTGGCTAAAGATTTCAAGTAAAGATAATGCAGTGGTCACGGTTTATTAGTTCTTGAATGGCAGCTGGTTGTGTCAGGGTGTGGCAGATCTTTATGCGGCATCTTTATGAGCTTGGAAGGAGGCACGTTTCCAACTTGTTTCTTCAGCCTTTTCATACTTCATACACCTGAGAGTAACGTAATGGATGCTTTATAGATGGATAATCTAAAAATGTGTATCCAAAAACACTTGCTTGTCCATTCTTTTCATGGCACCCTTCTTCCTTACTTTGCTTTCGAGTATAGCTGGAGTGCACTTAGACTGTGATATTCAAGGTGTTGTTGGATCCCTTCGATTGATTGCTTTGTCTTTCTGTGCCAGGATTTCATAGTTTAGGACAAAAACTGCTTATTTCTGCTTATTTCTAGCACAGCGTCTTCATCTTTGGATTTTCTGTGTGTTCAGCCTCACAAACTGAGGTCAGACTATCAGCAGTTTCAGGACTCTGAGCTGTACAGCACCTCACACACAGGTGACAAATTAAAGAAAAACCCAGTATAACGTGTCGGCACTCTGCCACTTCTCTGAACCATACTCTGTATTATGGTGTTACAATGATGGTGCTTGAGGTGTTTGGTATTCGGTTGGGCAGAAATGTGGATAGAAAGGGCCACGACACATGAGTCACGTTACTGTCACACTCATTTATCATTTTTAATGAGCTCTTACAAATTTTTTTTTCACGTATTCATGTTTTTCCTATTTTGATTCGTTACTCATCGTTATCTTTGTATCATGTACTTTGTATCAACACATTTTTTTGCTCTTTATGGACAACTGCAACAGAGGTTCCTGTGACACACATTTGTGCTGGTTAGATAATATGAGCAGCTCAGGCAAACCTGTCACTTTGATGCCAGGATCTGATGTTCTCACACCTCAGAAGCAAAGGTGTTGGAGAGGTGCTACATAGAACCAACAGAGGGACAGTTTCCCTTAAACTGAGAGGTTGTGCTCTTTGTCTGCACAGCGGCTCTGCAAAGCCAACAAGCTTGCTGCTTGCTTCTCTGAGTGTTGCACACATTTTCTGATGGATCATAAACCATATTCAACTAAAAATATCAAACAAGATCAGAAGGGAGAGAAAAAAGAGATAAATAAAAGCTAAAATCTGCATCATGAATAGCTAGTCACACTACGTCCCTGAAGAAAAAATAATTATGGAGCTTAATTGGGATGAATTGTCAGATTTAAAGGGAGTCCATTTGTAGGTGAAATACTAACAAATTATGCACAATCCAAAGACACGCAGTTAGTGGGTTTAGGTTAACTGGTGATACTAAATTGCCCATAGGTGTGAATGGTTGTCTGTCTCTCTGTGTTAGCCCTCTCACCCTATGACAGCTGGGATAGGAACTGAACTGGATAAGCAGAAGAAGAGTCTAATATTTGAGTCTAATATTTGCAGCTCAGTTCATTTATCTTATTCTTTCCCCTTAAGAATAAATCTCCACCATTGTCCTGCAAACGTGAGCCTTTAAAGTAAATTAAAAGTAAACGTTCTCCTTTAAGGTTAGAGTCTCGGAAAATCTTCAGGTTTCACACCCTCAACTCTTAAGTCAATAAGCTGCAAATGGATTTCATTATTCCAACAAATCGCCATACAGACAAGTTAAAGAGTTTCAGCTCTGATGCGTACAATGATCACTTGGTGAGAAGCAACAGAATGGCTTTTCTCCCATGCCGCCTCTGTCTGCATCACTTATCACATTGAGCAACCAGTAAACAGCAGCTCATTGAAAAGGTGCTGCTGCTTCCTGCCACTGATAAAGCAGTGAGACGTGTCTGTGGCAGGAGAGCAAGATCGAGCTCGGCAGCGTAGAACCGATAAGTTTGTCATGATTTCACACATAATGATTTTTTTCTTTCTTTTTAATAAGTTGCATGAGGTGCACGAATAAACTCACTCAAGCTGACGGGTTGCAAAGTTGGCAAAAGTGAGCTGAACTGAAGTCTGGTGATCACCTCAGGAAAAAGAGTGCTTTTTTAGGATTATCTGACTTATTGACTTATTGGATTATCCAGTGCAGGAATGGCAGATTCCATATGCATCACAGTGGGTGGGATTTTATGAAAACATGATTACTTGATAATTTTGATAATTGTCAGTATTTAGTGACATTGATTTATGTTTGAAATCAGTGCTTAAATCAAAGTCTGCATTCTAGCTTTCAGAAACCTTTTTTTAAGCAGGAGAAATGCTTCTTTTCCTCAGGGGGATTAAGCAGTGCCTGCTCTTTAAATGCACACTAATGAGCTGAACTAATTTTTGGCTTCTTTTTGATGTATGGCACTATGTCTTCTCACTGCTAAATTCACTGTGTGGAAAAATATGTAGTACTCTGAGCAACTGATGTAATTTTTTCCAAATATGTCGAGTATCAGGCAGCTAGCTCTGTGCCATTGTTGCTTTGCAGAAATGTTAGCGTGATGTAACAAAAAAAAAAGGCTCTGGATGGTTTTCCAAGTTCAAAAACCTGCAGGTTTCTTGGGTCATGCCCTTTTCATACCTTGTTTTTTTTGTGCCTCTTCAGGGTTTTGTGTGTTTCATCAGTGTCATTGTCGTAATTCAGCTTCATGAAACCTGTTTTGCTTTGAAGGCTTCTCAAAGAGGTCTTTTCTTGACATCACATGTATCCACATGTGTGTGCACTGATTGTGTGCAGTCATGCCGTCAGATATGTAATTTTAGTTTCCCCATTGACACCTGTTTGATGTTTCCTAGTCAAAACCAGCGAGATAATTACAAGGTTTTAATAGTCTTGTTAGATTTTTTTTTTTCCAGTCAGGGATTTTTGAATGTTGCACTCTTGGAAAAGCAAACCAAGCTCGGCTGGAACTTTCCTAAATCTGAAAGTGTTTGAAAGCCCACAGATTTCCTGGTACATTTGGGTTCACTACAAATGATACAATGAACGAGGAAGTGAGTGAAACCAAGCGGTGCATTAAAACAACGATATTGCTAATCAGAACTTTGGTGCTCGTCTTAATTTGCGTGTTTTAAAGGCAGGAACAGCACAGCTCAGGAGAAATTCACCATTTGTAACTGACAAGTATGCACTGGCACATTCTTGGTGCTGCTTGGTCACATAGATATACACGCAGTGAAATTCAGTCTCTGCATTTAACCCTTCACACATGCAGACGTGTGGAGCAGGGGGTGCCCAGGCCCACAGTGATGCCAGTTCAAGGATTCGAACCAGCGACCTCTTAGTGATAAACCCTCTTCTTCTTTTCTAAGCCACCACTCCCTCCTTATGGAGCACGTCAGTGTGATGCCATATACATCAGCTTATTCTGCTGTACTCAAACAAGTCATGTGGGATACCAGTAGTAAGACTGCAGAGGTGTTTATCACAGCAGTAGTACAATGTCACTACTACTGCTGCTGCTGTGATACTGCTGCTTCTTCAGCAGTAGTATCAGAGTTTAGACAACAAGGTCAGCCGAGCTTGTAGTTCATTCTCCATGTTAAATATTCATGGGTGACGTCATGGGTGCAAAATTGACGTGATTAGAAGATTTCAGGTTTTTGCAAAGTGTTGGAATAATGTGGAATAAAGACAGAAAAACGTTTACTCTGAGTTTTACTGTAGATGTGACGTCAGCATTTCATGCTACTGTAAAGTGTTACTGTTACTGTTCTTCTCAAAGTATTTTGTTACTCTTCCCATGACATGAAGCCGGGTCAGAGAACCTCTTCCAGGTGAAAAGAATATTCCTCGGATTGCGTATAATTCCCGGGACAAATGGGAGTAAGCATATGCCACACCCATGCCCATTCCCATTTGTGCTCTGAGATGCCAGTGTCACTACTTCTTTTTCTCTTAAACTCGTCAACATAAATATGCATGTGTCATAATCATATCAGAATTTCTGTTGGTCTAAAGATAATATGGTAAATATGCTTTTACTATAATGGGAAAGTGAAGAAATATGAAATTATTTTGCAGACCTTTTGGCGAGGGGTCTTTGAAGAATTCAGAGACACCTCAGAGAGTTTTAGCTCTTTGCGCTGGCCCTCACCTTTGCTCTTCTGCTTCATGCTCACGGTGCTTCTTATGACACAGAAGGTATTTAGTTGTAGTTCATCGGCTCCAAAAAACTAAAGTGTATCAGTGAGCCCGATATTTCATTTTGGAGTGGGCAGAGATGAAGAGAACAAAAAGGTCAAAAGGTTAATAAAATATGCCCTTTAGTAGTGAGGAATGAAGAAAATGTCAGTGATTGTGTCAAAGCCTCGAGCCTTAGAGAGAAAAAAAAAGACTTGATTATTACAGCGATTGGTGGATGCAGCTGCAGCCTGGCCAATGAAAAAAGAATGATTAGAGCATCTTTAGAGGCTTAGCTGACTTTGGCACTTCTCACGTTATGTCACAAATGTCATTAATGTTTGCAGCTATAAAAATAGAAAATGATTTGATATTATTTTATTTGCTTTTAGACAAACTAACTTTGCTGTGTTTTTGTGTTGTTTCACAGACCAGTTGAAGAGCCGGCTGAAAGAGTACGGCCTGGTCACCCCCTTCAGCACCGACTCCCATGGACACTATCTGTCACACCTGCTTTCCGCCTCTCACAAGCAGCGCGTCAAGAGGGAGGTGTTTGAAACTGATGGATCTGGACAAAGCCTTTTCTTCAACATCACCGCCTTCGGGAGGGAGTTTCACCTTCATCTGCGCCCAAACAACAGGCTGGTGGCCCCCGGTGCGATGGTGGAGTGGCACGATGAGATCCAAAGACTTGGAAACATCAGCAGCGGTGCTGTCAATGATTCTAGTGTGAGCGCCAACCAGACTGACACCACCAACGGGACCGAGCGGATACTGCGCCGCGAGCTGCTTAAGACAGACTGCACCTTTACCGGTGACATCACAGACGTTCCCGGGGCCTCGGTTGCCATTAACAACTGTGATGGATTGGTAAGTCTTCCTCACCCGTAAAACTCCTTCCTTTCCCACCCCATGAAACTCCTTTTCATTTCAAAGGTGCCGTGACCTTACCGACTGACACCGAGGGCTTTTACGTGTCTGTAGCCTTTCTTTAGATCAGTATTCGGCATTTGTACAGCACATTGTTTTTGAGGGCGTTCTAGCTTTTTGTGCAGAACTTTGTCACGGGTGAGTGGTCTCCTGTTGCATTCTCAGACCTCACAGATTTTCCTCCTAACCTCTTCCCAGCATAAAGCACGAGTTCCTTTTGTGCTCTCTAAAGGTCTGCGGTCCTCCCCTCATAAAACACTTGAACCGTCATTGGGGAATGGCCAGGGCCAGAATCTCTTAGAGTAGGCCAGTGGAGCATCCCCGCATTTAAGGAAAGAAAAGGCTCGACCCAAATTCCTTCAGCTGTGGCTGAAATACTGCAGAGGTTTGAAAAGCAATACAAAGAGTGTCCTTATAGGGAACTGGGCTGTCTTTATTTTTGAGACGTTCTGTGAAGGAGACTGAAGTAAAAATGAATTTCTGCTGCTAATTTTCGAAGGTGAAACATTTGCACTGCTGTGGCACTTTCTGCTGGAAACTTTAATGTTTATTTCAGAGATTTATGACAAACTTATAGATACTAACAAAAAGTGAAAATTATGGACGAATCTGATGACGTGATGCTGCCACACAGAACCAGTGAAACAATGAATCTCCTAATATGGTCAGCTGATGTTTCTGTGTATCTTTAGCCACATGAGCAGACTGAGATATCTGAATAACTGCTGTATAGATTTGCTGTGCTTCTTGGTTTCTTGAGCTTCATAATCCTCTACTAGCTGACAAAACAGAAATCTGAAATGTCTCCATGTCTACTTGATGGACTGTGACTTTTAAGGTAAGGTAAAGTTTATTTATAAAGCGCCTTTCACAGGCAAAAAAGTCACAAAGCGCTGAACAAAACAATTAATCAGTTTAACAAACACATTACACCTTTGCATGAAAAAAAAAGAAACGGCAATAAAACAACAGATTAAAAAAGAGAATAAAATGAGAGTAATTAATGAAAAGCTTGGTTGAACAACTGTTTTTTAAAAGAAACGACAGAGTCAGCTAGGCGGAGCTCAGGGGGTAAGTCGTTCCAGAGCTTGGGGGCTATAGATTGAAAAGATCTGTCTCCTCTAGTCCTTAATCTTGTGCGTGGAGGAACTAAGAGATTTTGATCTTCTGATCAAAGACAGTGTGTAGGAACGTCTTTAACTAGTAACTGAGATAAATAGTCAGGGGCTTGTCCATTTAAAGCTCTATATGTAAGCAGAAGGATCTTAAATTGAAGTCTAAAAGTATCCAGTGTAGAGAGAACAGAATGGGAGTAATGTGTGTTTGTTTGCTCGAGCGAGTTAAGAGTCTAGCAGCTGCATTTTGTATCACTTGGAGCCGGGATACAGATGATTTATTTAAGCCGGTAAAGAGGTCCAGTACAGTTACAGTTACAGTAGTCTAAGCGTGCTGACACAAATGCATGGACAACCCTTTTTTTTTTGCACATTTTAACGATACCTGCACAACAAATTGTAAAAAATGTGTTGATCCCTTGACTTATCTAAACTCAACATTTAGGCAAAGTATTTGCTGCGCTAAGACAGTGAACATAGCAAAGCTCATACTTATATAGCAGCGCGGCTAATTACAGCATCAGGGAGAAGTCAGTGTGCACTAATTCTGGATGATGGTGCAGGCGTGTGGCGTGAAAACACGAGCAACACGAGTCTATGGAAGCGCAGACACAGGTGCCAACTGTGCAGCCAACAACTGCTCATTACTAACTGCACTGTTTATATCCAGAGGCTGAGTAATTGTGCCACAGCTGTCCAGAAGACAGTGAAAACACATCACACTGGAAAATGATCACAGTAATTAGAAGCAATCATGATGATGTGATTGTCCTTTTTTGGAAGATGAAGCGAGGAATTCAGGTGAGCCTAAATTTATTACTGCCAAAACATATACCATGGTGGAAAGTATTAAAGTAGAGATTTGAGTCATTCAGGGGCTGTAGGTTTGCCTTTGAAAGATGTTTAGAGGTTCAGTAATAAACAGTAATAACTATAACTCAGAATAATAATTCTGTCTTTGGACATCAAACCCAAACGTTTCTGTCACTGGATGCTGTCTTTGTATCTCGGAGGACTTTATAATGAAGTGTCAGAGTGAAGCAGCATATCAGCAGGAAAGTGATGTAAAAAAATCCATCATTTCCGTAATAAAGACAAGCAGAGATTTGAATTCTCCCACAGAACAAACTACAGCTAAGTGTGCTTCCCCCTTTATATATATATATATATATATATATATATATATATATATATATAAAGCCATCTGGATGTGACATCTATTAGTCTGTAAACTGCTATTTTGAAGCCTTTTGACTGATACCGTCTTGTTTTTTGGTTTGTGTTATTTTTTTAAATATATGTTACAGGTGTGGCGCAGATCTGACAGAAAACTGTGGACACTAAATGGTCATATAATTGAAACATACTGATTTACTAAATTATGGTCTCATTTAGAGTGAAGCAGATGATAAAGCATGATTACCATTTGATTGGCATATTAAATAGCACTTAAAGCTCATGATTGAGACCACTGACGCGTGCTGAAATGATCTGTTTATGTGAATAGGATCAGTTTTTTCAGACTAGGTGAGTTTCCCCCTGCCCCTGAAGAATGCAGGATTGAGGAACTTCTTCACTGGCTTCACTTTTCAGACCTGGGTGGGGGTGGGGGGCTACCTTTTATTTTGTTTTTTTTTGTTTTTTTCTTTAATATAGGCTGTGGTCGTTTGGCCCACCTTTGTGCCAAAGGAAAGAAGAGCACTGGAGAATTTTGTGATGCAGAGTGTAAAAACAAGTTGAAATATTATCAGATTAAAAGCTTAAGTGTTCTGATAGCCAATGCTGGGTCATATTCATTTATTGCTGTGATTGAAAGTTGATTGCAGTCATGATGTAGATGATACAGATTTACAGCACATTTATGGGCAGTGTGTTAATGCACCGGGACAAACCCTCAGAGATCGGAAATGACAGATCAGAAAAAACAGATCCGCTTGATGGTGAAAGGATGTATTTTTAACCAGATTTTTAACTGGAATAATGTTGTGATTTGATAGGGATCAGTTTTCTGGACTGGCTGTTATTTGCCAGACAGACAGAGGACAGAACAAGGACAGGTAGTCGGGACATCATTGGTAACATGATAGCTCCTGTTTTTGTCCTCATTCGTGTTACATAAAATTAATCATTTTAAACAACAAGCAGTGTGTTGATCTTCTGTGGACTCTCATCAGTTTCCTCTTTACATTGTTTACTTTAAAAATATTGAGATTATATGAAACTTTTGAGTATAAATGCTGTGTGTGTGTGTGTGTGTGTGTGTGTGTGTGTGTGTGTGTGTGTGTGTGTGTGTGTGTGTGTGTGTGTGTGTGTAGAATGATGGACAGAGTCAGGTGAAAAAGTGGACAGACTGTCAAAACCAGATGGAATATTTTCAAGGGATTAAATATTTTTGAAATATTGCTGAGGTCAAAAATGAGGCCAAGCTTTGCTTTGTGGTTCTAAATATGAGCACAAATGATCAGTCCCAGTATTTTATTGTAGTATATGTGCAGTCAGTTTTAATTTACTTGTTTTTGGTAATTGTAGAAAAAAAACAGAGCAGACAAACTTTTCTGATATTTTTCCTTCGATTTTTCAGATTAAATTCAAAAAGGAAAAGAGCAGAAAATGAGCTCTCATTACTTCTGAATTGAACAACTCTTGATCTCTCTGTGAAATCCTAAATATAATTTCTAAAAATGAAACCACTGACAGGCATGTCCAAAGATGAAGATGATGTCAGTGTGACCTTTAAGTCTGTCCTCTGAGCTGCAGCAGGAGGAAGCAGTTCATCAGCTTCTGTGTCTGCAGTTTTTTCCCCTCTGAGACATTTTAAAGTTGAGCCCTGCAGGAAACTCAGGCCTGGGGGTGGGGGGGTGGGGGGGGTGCATACAGAATGTGAGAGGTTTGCTTTGTAAATGATGCCATTTTGAAGATGCCAAAAGCCATCGAGGTCGCTCACTTTTTCTCAAATGCAGGGTGGGGGTGGGGGTCCAGCTGATGCTGTATGATGGCATTGGTTACTGTTATACTATGAAAAGTTATTTAAAGAGATGAAACTCATAATAATGGGTCAAACTAGAATTTTGAATACATCTTTTACTAAATGACCTTCAGAATATTGTAGTCCATCCATCCATTATCCAGCAGGGGCAGCAGTTTAAGCAGAGCTCTCCAGAAACTCTTGCTGCCCTGAGGCAGCTCCTGCATCTCTTTTATGGGTGATACTGAGGTGTCTTTAATCCCAGCATAATCTCTTCAATGCGCCCGTGGTCTGCTGTGGTGTCTCTTCCAGTCAGATGCCCAAGCCACCTAAACCAGCTTCTTTCAGTGTGGTCGAGCAGCAGCTCTGCTCCGAGATCCTCCTGAATGACTGAGCTGCTCATCCCATCTCTAAAGCTCAGGAAGCTCATTTCCACCATAATGGTAAATGGACGAGTTCTTATATAGTGCTTTTCTACTCTACTTGAGCACTCACAGCTCTTATACAACACCTTTGCATTCATCCATTCACACAAGCACTTCCATATGAATCTAAGCTAACTGCCTTTATTGTCTAACACTCACACTCCAACTGTTGCGTCGGAGAGCAACTTGGGGTTCAGTATCTTGCCCATGGACGCTTTGGCATGCAGCCCGGAGCAGCCAGGAATTGAACTGCCAATCTTCCGATTGGTAGGTGACCTGCTCTACCTCCTGAGCCACAGCCCCCCCAGCATAATCTTCTCCTTTCGATCGATCTCCGCCGTTGGTGACCATAGGTGAGGGTAGTCAGCGTTTTATTATCCTTTCTGACATTACAAGATGATGTGACCTGATGTGCTCCCGAGACATATTCTCAGCTGTCATCGTTACACAGTGACCTCTTTTACATTAACTTTTCATTTCCAGTCTTGCATCACACCAGACGGCAAAATAAATTCAGATTTTTTGGGGGTGGGGTGGGAGGAGCTATAAAATGGCTACAACAAAAATAAGAATCTGGAACATTAAACTGATAAAAATTCAGTTTATTTAGTAAGCTCGCCTTGTTCCTCCTCGTGTTGTTTGCAGCCTAAATGCACAGCGTGTAGGACGACATAACTCCAGATCAAACGCTCACCAAACCAGTGGTTTCTGATGAAACAGCCTGTCGCTGAGAGCCAGTGGTCTTTGATCTCAGCCTGGCCCTCTCTAGGTGTGCGTTTTACTGTTTCTTAATTATAGCCAGGCTCCTGTCTGGAAGTCTTTACTGCAGCCAGCATGCTTATGACACTTCCTCTGCTTCAGCAGCAGTGGGTGAACCAAGGGTGATCTTTGCTGGCCTGTTTTTTTGACTCATATGGAGGATGTCACAAAGTTAGGGAGAGCTGGTCCCTGATAAAAGATGAAACACGTCTCCTCTTCCTTCACTCATATGGAGAAGAAATGATCTGTAAGATCGACAGCAGCATATGATTTCAAGCTCTGTCTGCTCAGAGTTTTTTTTTTTTCCTTGTGTTTACCGCAGAGATTCACAGTGTGAGTTCTCTTATAAAACCTGGATCGTTTTCCAACTCGTTTCCATTTTTGGGTATTTAAAATCTGACTAGCTGAGCAACTGTTGTAAGCTGAAGCCTATAGTTCTAAACAAAGCCAGCAGGAAGTGACAAGAACGGCACGCAGGGCCTGTTCCATTAAATCTGCAACATGAACAACATGAGATCATCTACTCTTGTGATAATTGTGGCACTTTTAATTCCTCAAGAGAAACAGGGTAATTGTGACTCATGGATGAGAGGGAGGAGACCGGAGATGTGTCTGTACTTTGCGAGTGACAGTCGGTTTTGAAACTGGATGCTGGCAGCATTTCCCGTCTGCATTTAAGTAAATAAGCTTGCAAATGACTGGAACTGAACAGGCTCCAGGTCCAGTTAACCCTTATCCACCTCTCAGTCCTTGGGTGGTCTGCCAGATCAAGGTTTGAGGCAGGGTTTTGATATTTTCAAGGACTCATCGCACAGCTGGACTGTTTGAGTTAGGGAGGATTTAATATATTTAAGGATGCAGATGTGTGCTCTGCTGTACATTTACTTTGTAAATCTGAGCCATCATTGATAAATCATTACACTGTTTTCACTGTGTGCCAACTCCTGACAGATGTACCGCCCTCTGTAGCTGCTAAGTACACTGTTATCACAAAGTCTTAAAATGAGCAGAAACTCACTGTAAGGGTTAATGAAGCTGAAGGGACGAGGGTTTAGGCATGGATTATGTCTGCTGTAAGACGTGATATTCTTTATCAAACTTCAAAAGAAGATGCAAGTTAAACCCATCAATATAGATCCTTGCATCCACATTCATGTCATTTATAATATTGGGAGTCTGGTAAAACACACTGATTTCTCCAGGTTCATCTGAAGAGACGGCTTTGAAATGATTATCTCTGATATTTGATGAATCCTGATGCTTCTCGCTTGGCTTGAAAGAAAGTGGTGAACTCAGTGTGTCTTCCCATCAGCACACTTTTGGTGAAACTTCTTATCCTACATGGAAACTACTTTGTGTGCTTCAGAAACTCTCCTTTGATATTTGAAGGTAACTGTACAGTATGGACCTTTTTATTAAACTGATATGGACCTTATAAACTTATAAACCTTATAAACTTATACCCACCATCTGAAACTCATGGATGCAAAGAATAAAGAGCAGATGTCTGAAAACTTTAAAATCTTTCTTTTCAGCTTTCTCATTGTTTTATGAACACATTTTGTTCTGTTTATGGGAGAATTGGCATTGGGGTCATTCCATATGAACTCAACCAAAAAGCCAAAATCCTTCCTGGGCCACTGACTCAGATTTGAGTGAAAATTATTTTGAAAGTACCTCTATGTGTATAATGAACACATGCAAAATTATAGGCCTCAGCTCCAAAGGGTTTCTGAGATATGACCCTCCAAACATTGGGTGCTGTGCCCCATATTTGACCTTGTGAATCATGATTTTCAAATTTCTAATATTTCAACAGGCAGTATCTCCCACATGAATAATATGCTTAGCCTGAAAATTGGTGTCCTGGGTAATTTTGGACCAGACTTTCAGAATCTGGCATCATAAATGTTGTATCTTCTGTCTTTCTCAAGTTATTAACCCCTTAAAAAGATTTTTACAGGCGAAATTGCAAAATTCAGATTTCAAAGTTACAGTCATGATGCCAGGATCTCTCTCAGAGACCATATTCCTGTTATTTCAGGACAGGTGTGTGTGTTTGGGGAAGAACTGAGGCCTATAATTTTGCATGTGTTCATTACACACATAGAGGTACTTTCAGAATATTTTTCACTCAAATCTGAGGTGGTGACCCGGGGACCCATTGGTTGAGTTCATATGGAATGACCCATTGGAGAAAACGATGAAGGAATTCAGCTGAGCGTGAGATGTCAGAAGGGAGTGTATCATTCCCATCATCCCTCCTCCCTCTGCATGTCTCTGTTCATGTGCTCACACGGTTCTCTTGTCACACAGCTGATGGTTCACACACTGCAGATTTTTTTTATTTGTTACCCTGAAAGGAAAAGAAGGGAAGCTTCTCATGTCTGATGTATTTTTGGACTTAAGGATTTTACTGCGGGTCTGTGTTTTGTCCAGTGGGGAAACGATAGATGGAAATAAATCATCTGTTTCTGTAACTGATTTGAGATACAGCATGGTAACTCCCTCGTGCTCGAATGACATCAGCAGTGATGAATAAACATTTGAAATTTCCTCCTACCGTTCAGAGAAGTTGATGTTAATATAACTGGAGTTTAATTACAAGGCGATGAGTAACTTTAAAACATAATTATGATGTTGCCATTAGTAATGCATTGAGACCGCTTTCTGTGTCTTTCTGCTAACTGTGGCTCTGGGAAGTGGTAGTCTGCCACTATGGTACAGGCTAAAATCTCAGCTCTGAGGGATCACAGTGAAATGCTGTGAAACACTGCAGACAACCCAGAGGATAAATTGTCAATACTTTAAGGATCACTGAGACTTTTCCTTTAGAGCCATCAGGTTTGTAGTTTTGAGCAGAATGTCCTGACAGTCACTGGATGGACTGCCATGGCAACAGATACAGAAATGTGCATTTGTTAAGTGATAAGAAGCTAACTGCTAAAGGTAATAGTTTGAAGGTTAAATACGAGTTTGCATTTTGTTCAAAAAACCCTAAACACACAATAAGTAACTCAAAACAATAATAAAAGATGTAGTTTGATGATGCTGCAAAGTAGTACGAGAGATTCATGATGCATAATTTCATTGTAGCAGTGTAGCAGTGGAAGTACTGACAGCAATCATCAGATTAACGAGGAAGAAATCTTAGAAAACAGGAGTTAAAGCAAATTCTGAAGCCTCTGCACTCCCGTCCCATCAGTCTGTTGTAACGTATCACATAACTTACCTACGATTAAAAACAAAACCAACAATCTCATAACGAGGATCTAGCAGTTGTGGTGCTTTAGTTCACGGTTGTGTACTGAATGTGTCCCCTAACATCAGACTGTCAGAGCCTTTATGCTTTGATCATTTTGACACAACAGCGGTGTTGCAGCACACATCACAGATGGGTCCTGTTCTGGACATTTGTATTTGCCTGCTAGAAGTGCTGCAGAGGTCCACCAGGAGATGGCCTTGAAGTGGAGACTGGTAAACCTTATGTCTGGTATGGCTTCCTGCTTTTTATGTGCAGGGTTATAGAACTTTCTCATGGTAGGCCAAGTTTCTCCTTTGTGTTTCAGAGGGAGTGAGAGGTCAGCTGCATGAAAGTCAAACATAACTGGTGTCACAGGCATGCATGTGCATAACAACACAGCACACAAAAGAAAACTGCAGCAAGCAGTTCATGTGTGGAGCAGGAAGAACCAGCATGACAAATAAACTGTATGATATGGAAATGCTTTTTTTTTTTTCTTCTTTAGTCCCAGTCTTCTGTTAGGATGAGGGCAGGGCAGCTGGAACACATTCGTCCCCTCCTCTCTCTCCATCTTATGAAGGAGTTTTTTTTTTTTTTTAAAGCTCACCTTTGCAGACAGACAGTCTGACTAATCAGCTGATACATACAGACAGCAGGGTAGCCGGACCTGAACAGCACCAATCTGACTGTTAATATTAACCTTTAGTTTGCCAGCAGCTGTGCAAAGCTTGGCCACCTCTTAATGTGTGTCGCGTTGCATAATCGACTCTGCCAACCAAAGTGGTGAGGCACTGCTGTGTGTGTGTGTGTGTGTGTGTGAGGTGTGTGTGACTCACGAGTGTAAATACACTGCAGTTCTGGTGGGTAAAACATCAGTTAGAGTATCCTTTCAGAGCAAAGGCCTAACATTTGGAGCTCATTTGAACTCAGACATTCTGTGATCCTTCATCGTAGCCTCCTCCTCAAATTCCTCGAGCCTCCGGAGAAACGTTTACATTGTTGAGATTCATCAAGAGTGACAAAACGAGCAAGTAAAACATGCTGGTGTTTTGCTGAGAGCTACATGTGTTCAGTGGCCGAAACATTTGGCCTCAGAGACTTAAAAGAGCGTTCTGGACACGCATAGCTCCTGACATATCTGGAGCTACTGTGTGTGTGTGTGTGTGTGGGGGGAAATATCCTATTTGATTAGGGGGGAAAAAAAAAGAAAGTGAGCCAGTTCCTCTTTGCGGTGAACTGTAGCTGGGCACAAGAGTTTTATTCACCGATAGTTCTTCGTGTTCCCTGTTGACTTAGCCGAGGCTTGTTGCAGAGGCTTGACCCCAGAGCTGTTTGGGTGTATGGTTTGAGGTGCGGGGCAGAGGCACACCAAGATATGCAAAAACGAAGCTATTTCTTCCAAGTTTTCTCCCGTGCAGTCGTGGGTTCAGCTCAGTGTGTACTGCCGGGGTGCTTCTATTGATATTTATATAAACATTTTTAATCATGACCTATATAAACTTAAGCAGAGCCCACATTTTCTGTTGTCGTTTCAGACAGACATTGAGAGCCATTCACAGCGAGAGGTTTTATTTAAAGTCACCTCCTCCTCGAAGCCATCTGCAAATGTTTGCTCTGTTTGGTAGAGCAGCACAAAACAGCACAACTAAAATGAATTCCTGCATTGTTTCCCAGAGGAAACACTACCAGATATTTTTGCCAAAATAATAATAATTTTGATTGCTTACTTATTTTCCAACATTGTATTTTTTCAGAAACTCTGCAAAGAATCTTGGGTGCACTTTAAACACAGATATCCACACAAACATATCGAGGAGAATGGTAAGAGGGTTCAAGCTAATTTAGCAGATGTCTGAAATGTTTTTGCAGCTTTCTGTTTATCATTTTCTGAAATAATCCAAGGATCGAAGATCATCAGCAGCTGCTGCTGGAATCAACTTATGTGAATTCCTTTTAAAGACCAGGGATGAAAATGGCAGGTAACGATGACGAAGGTTTGCTCACATTTTTGAAAGCAAACACACCTTTGGACAACATCGAGGGTGAAAGCTGGCAGTGTGCAGGCTGAATCCAGACCTTTTTTTAACGTTGCAGTACCTCTTTTTTTTTTTCAAGTGAAAGCACGTTCGCACCGACCTCCTTAAGAAGTTTAGACTGAAAGAGACTGTTTTTGAAAAACTGGAGCCCTTCAGCTGAATCCCATATGTTATTTTTGGCAGATGATTGCTGTCTGCTTGGCAGGGGCTGATGTTGGGGATATTAAACTGATGGAACACAGGGCTCTTGATCCCTTTTTTGAGGTTTGTGTTGAGGTAGGCCATTGTCTCCACTGATACCGGATAACACTGACCATTGGGTCACAAAAAATATGCCACTGTAACCCCTGTTTTTCTCAGGATTCCAAGCTTGTGATGCTTGTGATTTAGTCATATTCACACCAGTTGTGGTGTTGATGCCACACAATAATTCACAGCATATTTTATCATACAGACTTCCATTCCAGGGAAATAATCTGCAGCTACTTTGGTGCATTTTCTTTCTTTTTTCTGTCAGGGAGATCACTGAGAAGCTAGCTCATATTTGAGTCAGTAAAGCCACAGATTTCCAAAGTCTAAGGAAACATTTTGAAATTTAGTCCAACCAACAGTCAAAACTCCAACTTTCTATTAAAAATCCTAAAAAACAATTAAATTAAATTAAATTTTATTTATATAGCACCAAATCACAACAAACAGTCGCCTCAATGCGCTTTGTATTGTGGGTAAAGACCCTACAATAATACAGAGAAAACCCCAAACAGTCAAAACGACCCCCTATGAGCAGCACTTGGTGACAGTGGGAAGGAAAAACTCCCTTTAACAGGAAGAAACCTCCAGCAGAACCAGGCTCAGGGAGGGGGGGTCATCTGCTGAGGGGGGAGAGACAGAGATTAATAATAACTAATGATTAAATGCAGAGTGGAGTATAAACACACTGTAAACCCAGATAAGTTGAATCTACTTAAAAAAAACCAAGGTAACTCGTTGCCTTAAATATTTTAAGTAATGAAACAGTTCATTTAACTCAGCCTGTTAAGTAAGCACTACTCCATATCCAATTGAACTAAATTGTATGTTCTAATTGACCAAACTTATATTTTATAGTTCATGAAAAAATAAAATGTCTTTTGATCAATCAATTCCCCCTATCCTTTTCATGGTTGTGTGGGGGTGGTGGGGGCTGGAGCCCATCCCAGCTGACAAGGCAGTAAGATGCAGGGTACACCCCGTACAGGTCACCAGCCTGTTGCAGGGCTGACACAGACAACCATTCACACCTGTGGGCAATTTAGAGAGACCAGTTAACCTAACCCCAGTAACTGCATGTCTTCAGATTGTGGGAGGAAACCCACACAGACACAGGGAGAACATACAAACTCCACACAGCAAGAGTCTCGGTCTAAGGTGGAATTGAACCCAGACTATCAGATAGCTATTCTAGCTGTGAGGCAGCTAGAATAGCTGCTAGAATAGCTGCCTCACAGCTAGCCACCATGCTGCACACCATGCTGCACAGTAACACAAATATTTTTTACAGTGTTGAACTGTGTCTGTTTAAATTTGGTAACTAAACATGATAAAACTCAGCCCTGCTGAATGCGGGTACATTAACATTTACAAATAACATTTGTCCATGGAACAATAAAAAAAACTATACGAGAGAGCGTTGTGAACAAAAACCAAACAAAAACACCAAATGTCTTCTATTCCAAACAGCCAGAGGCCTGGGCCAAGCCAGAATTGAACCCAGACCTTCTAGATGGTGTTCTACCTGTGAGGCAGCACTGCTAACCATCATGCCACCATGCAGCTGCACATTAATCCAGTCTGTTAAAACTGGTATAAACTAGATTTTTATCAGGTGCAAAACTTGATATTAAGTTGTTTGAACTCAAACACATGATTACAATAAGATAGACCATCAAAAAGTACAGTCTACTCAGCATTAACAAGTAATGTTCACATTGTAGGCAATTTTAAGTAATATGAACTCAATATTTTTAAGTGGAATCAAAATCTGGGTTTACAGTGCAGAGTAAATAAGGTTAATGAAAAGAAACAGTGCATTATGGGAACCCCCCAGCAGACTAGGCCTATAGCAGCATAACTAAGGTGTGGTTCAGGGTCACCTGATCCAGCCCTAACTATAAGCTTGATCATAAAGGAAAGTTTTAAGCCTAATCTTAAAAATAGAGAGGGTGTCTGTCTCCTGAATCCAAGCTGGGAGCTGGTTCCACAGAAGAGGCGCCTGAAAGCTGAAGGCTCTGCCTCCCATTCTACTCTTAAGTATCCTAGGAACCACAAGTAAGCCAGCAGTCTGAGAGTGAAGTGCTCTGTTGGGGTGATATGAGACTATGAGGTCTTTGAGATAAGATGGGGCCTGATTATTCAAGACCTTGTATGTGAGGAGAAGGATTTTAAATTCTATTCTAGATTTAACAGGGAGCCAATGAAGAGAAGCCAATATGGGAGAAATCTGCTCTCTCTTTCTAGTCCCTGTCAGTACTCTAGCTGCAGCATTTTGGATCAGCTGAAGGCTTTTCAGGGAGCTTTGAGGACAGCCTGATAATAATGAATTACAATAGTCCAGCCTAGAAGTAATAAATGCATGAATTAGCTTTTCAGCATCACTCTGAGAAAGGATGTTTCTAATTGCACAAATACAAGGAAGCAGTCCTACATATTTGTTTAATATGTACATTGAAGGACATATCCTGGTCAAAAATGACTCCAGGATTTCTCACAGTGTTACTGGAGGCCAAAGTAATGCCATCCAGAGTAAGTATCTGGTTAGACACCATGTTTCTAAGATTTGTGGGGCCGAGTACAAGAATTTCAGTTTTATCTGAATTTAGAAGCAGGAAATTAGAGGTCATCCAGGCCTTAATGTCTTTAAGACATTCCTGCAGTTTAACTAATTGATGTGTGTCACAAAACAGGAACCGTTAAAAATTGTTTGTAAATTAAATAACGGATTTGTTACTAAACTGTTGTTAATTATGGTTGAGTACTTCAGTTTAGCGTGCACCACCATGTGTTGAGCTCATATAATAAAAATGTAGTCATAATGACACCCTAACAGGACAACTCGTATCTAGTTTTCATTTTATCTTTTTATACTGAATTCATTATTTTTTAAAGTAAAAAATAACGATTGCTTTGCTTTAATAAGTTCTTATTTTCCTGCTGTGCTGTAAGACGTGTTTTTATCCATAATATTCAGTCATCACTTTGCGGACAGCTCAACAAATGACCTGCGAGGGCTCCGAGCACCCGCCTGCATAACATGTAAATCAATAGACTGTGATTATGAAACCTTTCATCATGGTGAACTAACTAAACTCGGTTATTGATTAAATGACAGACTCACTGCAAGAAAAGAAAACAGTGCCAGGAGCAGGAGAGCTGAGCTGTTAAACTTAAGGGACTTCATTACCATGTAGCTAATCATCAGTAAGCTGCAGACTCAATTCGATTCCCATCAGAAAGTAATTCTGGTTCTTTTTTGTGAGGTTTTCAGCTAATGTTTCATCAATAATCAGCTGGTTCAGCTCTCATAGAAATAGTTCTGTTCTAAATTAGTTGTTTCACTGATGCGATAAATTGTGTCAAAATCAAGGTTAAAAATGTGTTTTTTGAGGTCTCTGCCTCCTCCAGTTGAGACAAAAGTTCACACAGCACCTGCAGACAGGTAGGCCCACTCCCAATCCAAGTGCATAACCTGCACTACGGTGGCTGCTGTAGGACAAACAACTCTGGATGCCGATCATCTGTAGTGAGTGTAGGCTGTCAATATACCGGCTGTCCATATTAACCTGACCGGCACACGTGTTAATGTGATCTGTGTAACTATTTGATCAGCAACAAAAATTTGGAGCAAAGTCACCAGAAGCAGAGTGCTACCTCCGACAGCCTAAAATCATTTTTGTTTTTGGGCACTACTTAATAAAATATAAAAATATTTCTTATATACTGTATATACCCTATAGTTATGTTAATGTGTACATTTTTTGCATTATATCAGACAACTTAAAGGTGCACTAAGTAATTTTTAGGTTATATAATAGAAATAAAGAATGTTGTACTCATAAATACATATTGACTAATGTGTAATTATATCTTCCAACAAATTGATGAATTCTCAAAGCATTAGACTCATCGTCCATTTTTTTCCTGCTTGTCTGGGGCCGGGCTGCAGGGGCCGCAGCCTAAGCAGAGAAACCCAGCCCTCCATCTCTCCAGCCACCACCTCCAGCTTATCCAGGGTAACACTGAGGTGTTCCCAGGTCAGCTGAGACATAGATATAAAATGAATCCATTAAAAATACATGGGCAGAGCGCCAGTTTGTGGAAGTTGCCATGTTGCTGCACTATGTTGAATGCAGTAGTTGAGATGGACATCGACGTATGTGGCTAGAGACTGGCCACATACGTAGTATGCCTAATAAGTTACTTTTAATTTAAAGATCATACATAGTTCTTTCAAACTATGACCAGTTAATATTTATATATGTATATTTTCATCATCTCTTCATCATTATGTCCTTCATATTTCTCTCTCTCCTCCCCCATTTCCACCCCATCCTCTTCCTCCTCACCTCAAGCCTCATCTCCTGAACAGAATTTGATATCATGCATAAACATGCTTATTTATTCCCAATATTTCTGCAATAATTTACTATCAGACATGTGACCCTCCCATCTCCAGACAGCTGACAGGAGCTGGCTAAACAGCAACAACAGCTGGTTATAAGCTAACAGCTAATGTTTGGTTCGAGGGTCCTAAAAATCCCACTTTCCCTCTGATGAGCAGTTTGATTACATTCTCACATCGTATCGAGTTTATTCGCTAAGTGTCCGAGTCCAACAACGTTAGATCCGAGACAGTTTCACTGATGCCAGCTAACAGAAAAGTTCAGCACATTCTCAACAGCTCACCTGAGCATCGCTGTCATCAGACAGAAGTGAGCTTCACTGACTCATCGACTCGTATCGGACTCCTGCCTCCTCCAGATTAAATAGACGTGGGCATCCAGCATATTGACAGCCTACACTCACTACAGATGATCGGCATCCAGAGTTGTTTGTCCTACAGCAGCCACCGTAGTGCAGGTTATGCACTTGGATTGGGAGTGGTAAAAAAACATAATTCACTGGACTGCAATCTGCAATATATTTACATTTGGCTTATATATTTTACACACTATACATTTAAAAATAGTGTTTTCACTGATTATTGTTTGTGTTTTAATATTTCTATAAGAAAAATGCCTCCTAATTGTTTTTGGTCATGTTTTGCCCCATAGTAGTGAAAATGGTATAGAGTATTGAGTATTGAGTATTTTATTGGGTATCTTTATCAAGCATGAAATTCTAGTATCATGGCGACCCCAGTCACAGATAAAAATGAAGGTATAATGTAATTAATAGCTTCAGAAACTGCTGGTAACTAAAGATCATTTTGGCAAACTATTGTTTCAAATTCAAGAACACCTTTTCAGAATCTACCTGTGAGATAAGAACAGCCAGATTCAACTCCACAATAATCGAGCACACTCCACCAGCCGATAAAGACTGTGTGTGATGGTTGAAATCACTGAATCGGGTAATCGGGGCACTCGATTAAAGGCGTTTTGTCCCAGACATGTTTTTTGTTTCTGCAGTTTTCACTTTTTGATGTCCACCTGAATCATCTGATCTAGAGTTGGTTCACTGAGTTCAGGACCAGGGAACTGTCCGCGATGATTACACGAGCCTTCAAAATACTTTAAAATGTCCAGACTAGTGATGTAAGCTCATGAAACTCATGACCAGAAGAATGCTGCAATCTGAAGCTTTTGACTCACTTGAACCATCTGCATACAGAAGTGTCAGGAAAACACCAACTCATCGCTGGTCACTGTTATCAATTAGGCATTAAATAATAGTGTAGATTAAGAGAAACCCTAAAAAGCTTTCCGAGGTGAGCATGCACAGCAGTGCTTGTTTGCTTTAAAGGAGTAGCTTCAGTTCTGAAATCCTGCTGCAGGAGAAATTTCACATTTCAATTTCAAGTTTCCACAATTCAGTTTACATTTTGTTACTCTAGATAAAATAATCACCCAGATATGTCTTACGGTGAGCCATCTGTTCTTTTTGTGGAGCCTTCTATATAAATGAGACTCCACAAACCACTTTCATTTCTAATTTATTACTTTTATTTTATTCTGGCCTCTGATAGCAGCTAAAACACTGATAATAATCCTGAGATGAACGATGTCCTGACTATAAGCATGCTACTTTGACTATAATTAAATAGAAATGAGCAAATATACACTTATGAGCCACAATACCAAAACCAGATGATGTGAATAACACTGATCAAATGAGCACGCTCTGCTGGAAACCTTAGGCCCTGACAATGAAGCGTCTGTTACTTAAACATGGATCACCAAGCTTAAAATTGCTCTTCAACCCCTTGAACATGTAGGTGGGACCTGCCCAGCCACGGAGCAATAAGTGCATATTGATTGGATATGACATTTCAAATTGATTTCCAGTGTTGTGCTAAACTTAAATGATGCTGTGGTTTGTCCCAGAGCTGCACAGTGTTGATTAATTAATTAATTAATAATTCAGTTCAGTCAGCAGCCTTTTTCAAATTTCCTGAATAATGTAAAAATATGCACATTTCTAAATTTTTAAGGTTTGGTGTTGCATCTGTAGTGATGCAGACTGTCTGCTGTGGTGAAGACAGAGTGAAGGTGATCCCTGGCCTATCTGGGCTCTTTGTTAGAGACAGGATAAGGAAGTCTTTTGGGAAGAGCTCAGTGTGGAGCAGTGAGCCACCACTCCTCTGCGTTGAAATGAGCCAGGCATCTGACTAAGATGCCTCCTGGATGCTTTTTAGATGAGGTGTTTTGTGCATGTGTCCAAATGGGAGGAACCCTGAGGCCAGTGTTTCAGCTGGCACAGGAACACCACATTTCTGTCCTCAACAAGAAGTAAAAATCAGGCATTATTTTCATGTTTACCAGCTTACAATCTTCTTCTTCAATGCCTTTTGTTGGCTGAATGCTGCATATGTTGGCATGCAACTGCAGATTCTCTCTGGCATCCTGGTGTGTCTGAGGCATAGGAAATTAAATGAAAGACTCCATAGTGCTACTACAGGTAAAAACAAATATCACAGTACAGCTTTAATCCTTCCAAAAAACACACACACACACGTACGTGCAACACTCTGCTTTGTCCTTTTGTTCAGAAAGGTTAGTGTGTGTCTTTCTTAAGGCCACTTTGACCCTAAAGCAAGTGCTACAGTTCAATAACAGCACGGAGGCGAGGTTGCTGTGACAGCACAGTCTGTAAGTAGATTTTCCTCTTATTATCGGTCCCAGTAGCATCGAATTCTGTTTAGAGGAACACCTTATGTGTTATTTCTTTAATGTGAGGACTGCTTAACTAAAAATATTTGGTGCTACATTTCTATAAAAGAAGCCACTTCTCACAAAGTGAGTAATCGTGTGTGGCACACCTCGCAGATCAGACTCATTGTAACTGGTGAGGAGATGGCGTCACTATAGTGGCGTTTTGTTTAAAACTATTTGTTTTAAACAGACAGACTGCCAGCCTGTCCGAGGTGCACCCCACCAGGTGACCCGAAGGAGATAAGCAGAAGAAAGTGGATGGATGGATGTGTTACAGCCGCATTCAGCATGCTGTGATTTCTAATCCAACCTTTCCTGAATGCTTTCTCTGAGCTCGTCCTCGGCTGAACGAAGATAAAAATTTGCACGAAGCTTAAATTCATTTCCAAACCTTCCTGTTTTTAAGTGTATTTGAGATTGTTTTTTTGGAAGAACAAGGATGAAAAGCGATGCATTTTTCTGCAATTTCTCTGCTTCAAGGATGGAGGAAAATTTAATTTCAGGACAGCTGCATATATATTCAATTGATTATGCCTTAATTTAACTCTGAGAGCTCAGCACTTCCTGTGGTAAGATTAGGGTTGATGCTAAAAAGCTTTACTCGCTGTGACGGGAGGAGTTTAGCTTCAAGATACAGTGAGCATGTTTCTGGTAGATGTTCACAAAACACTCCAATGCTTACATAAAGCATGGAAGGTATTTAATGAGCTAGTCTCTTTTCTGCACTTTCATAAATTATGGAGACATACAGTATTAACTGTATCGATTATAGCTTTGATATGCCCCTTTTTCAGAGTTGCAGTACAAACTAGTTTCTGACATTTACTGTTTTCTTTCATGCTTTAAAATCTTTGTGATCCTCTAAAAAAATCTCTTGTCTGTGGCTTTAATCAATACTGAAGTGTCACCTCCCAGTTTAATAATGTGCACCCTTCTGTGATTTGGTTTTATTGCTTTGCTGTATCTGAATCAGAAGGTGGCATTTTTAGCTCCTGAAATACTTCATAAGTGGTCAGACTCAGCTGGCTTCTCATGATAGAATAACAGCTTTTATTCAGTTATGTGTCAGTCAGTTTGTTAGTGCGACCCCCCCCCCCCCCCCCCCCCCCCCCCCCCCCCCCCAGCTTCACCTTTGAAAGACACGCGCCCGGCTGATTACGAGTGTGAGAGCACAGATCCAGATCTGGAGTCTGCCTTTGCCTCATATTTTATTCGAAGAGAAATACTTGTGCTCGACTTGATCTTAAATGGAAAGGCACGACCTGCTGAAGAACCTTTAAAAACCTCACAGACTGAAGGAGCTCGTGGGATCTGAGCCCTGTAAATTCTGAGATGTTCGACTTTCTTGACTCTTACCCGGCACTGGTAAATAAGAAAGAGCCGTGCTGCATGAATTTCACTTCAGTTCAAGACATGCCTGCAGGCTCAGTTATGGTCCAAATGCCAGTGTTGTTATGAATTTTATTTGTGAACTGAGGAGTCATTCAGGGTGTTGATGAGCACGTAGTAAATGAAATAAATAAGTTGATGACGGGGTGGTTTGGGGTGTAATCGCAGGAATGATTCATTGTGGAGAATGTGCAGGTTCGTGTGAGGATTTGGTGAATAGGCAAACTGCACTCCAGCCTGATAATGCTGATGAGCATTATTATTATTATTATTATTATTATCAGGTGCCTGCTGGTAAATAAGCTGAGGAGGAAGCTCCTGCTGCAGATATGTTTAAGTAAGAAGATAAAGTGGAAGCTTTATAAACAGTTTTATGGCAGGAATGGGGCACATCCTGAAATGACATTAATCTGATGTAACAGTTCGTAACTTAAATTAATTAATTTTTTTATGGACATCCTGTGATACATCAAGAATCACTGGATATCTGTTTTTTTCCTGCCAAAATGCATCCATTCTGATAACCTTTAGCTGTCACGGATATTTAATGTTAATGTGAAGAGTGTTTTTCTTCTGCTTGTCTTTTTTCTTTCTTTCTGTATATTCAAGGCTTTGCTGTGATTCACCTACATAACCTCTTTACAGCTGGCCATAAAAAACTTTTTTAAGTCTGTGTCCCCTATTCAAACAAGCCACAGTTGATCTAGTTGTTTGTGGTTGTACTGAGGGCGTGTAGACATATATAAATTACTGCAGCTGGAAGGAGCTGTACTGTTCTGAGTAGCAGCGCAACTCAAACATTTTGAATATCATGAAAAAGGTAACTTTCCTGTATTTTATATTGATTACAGGTAAATTTATGCAAAGTGAAATATTTCAGGCCTGAGAGAGGAAACACTGAGAATGATGCAGGAAACAACCGCAGTAATTAAACTGAAATGGTTTTAGATTGTTTAGCACTGACATTATTGTGTTCTTCATGCAGCTTCTCTCAGGGTGTAACAGCTTTTTCATTTGGGCTTGATGGCTTCTACAATCTGTTTGTTTGGACGTTATTGTGTTAGCTGGCCAGCGTGACCCTTCGTATCCACCATAAACAGCAGACATGACAAACTAGTTATTGCAGGAAATCTGAGGTTGGCAGGTAGCCATCACAAAACAATTTTGTGCCAATGTGTTACTAATGATGCAGCACACTGCATGACCACCACCAGCCTTTGTTGGTAACAAGGTGATAATTGCAAACAGAAAGTTGGAGGAAAAGAGTCACAACAATATCTGACAATGTCATAGAAAAGGAGTCCTGTGCATGCAAAGCAGGCAACGAGAACCACATTTACTCTGGAACACATTACTAAATATTACATTAGCACATCTGCCTTTGCACTATCCTATATTTGATGCAGTTTTCTAACTAATGTTCGGTGGGACTTTATGGTGTCATCTTTCTGTGTGTATGAGAGGTGTGTAACTTTCACCAGACGATCTCATTAGATTTTGAAGAATCTAAATTTACTAAACACCGTCACGATGTAATGCAAGAGGTTTCTTGACCATTGATAGGTTATTGGTGTTTTCATGGTCTCTTTATGACAGTAATGCTGTTTGAGGTTTTCAGGTCTGTGCATGCTCACTCTCAGTAATGAAGCAGGTTCAGCATCATATGTGCTTCTGTGCAGTCACTGACATGTTGCCTGTTGCAGGCTGGGATGATTCGCACCGACTCGGACGAGTACTTCATCGAGCCGCTGGAGAAAGGCACTCAGGAGCTGGAGGACCAGGGCAGGGTCCACGTGGTTTACCGCAGGTCAGCCCTGCTGCAGGCCCCCTCGGACATCTCTGTAGATTACCAGCTGAAAGGTAGGACGCACAACCGTGCTGCTTCCTGCTGTACTTACTTATGGTATTTAAGTACTTCACTGTTTATGGTTCGTGTAGGTTGAGGGTTTGTTGTGAGTCTAACCTCTATGCTACCTACTGTACCTGTGCCTAACCCAAATGTCATTGTGTTTACAAAAAAACATACAACACAAATTCAGTTGTGTATAACAAATTCAGAATATGTTTCATTGTAATGAAAAACAGAGTGTGTTAGTTGTACAGTTCAAGTAATTGGATAATATTTAATTAATTATGCCCTCTGAGTTTCCTTTTATTATTATAATATCAAAAATAAATGAATGCAATGACATGCCAGTGGAAAATATCCAGAGGAAGAGGAAGGCTTTTACTGTGTGGAAGTAGTTACATCCTGTGGTACCAGAGTGATGAGGTGTCTGTCGGCTTGTAGTCGATTCTTGAGGATGTGAAGAAGAGATTCTCAGCAGGGTTACAGTTACTGCAGTTACTGCAGTAAATGTTACTGCAGTAACTGCAGCAGCTGGTTTTCAAATGAGTGACCAAAGTGTGGGTGAGATTAGGAACTGGACATGAATCTCTTGAGGTTATTATTTAATATTACACTGCAGCATATTTCTGACTAGCTCAGCAGCTCATCCTCTGACACTTTCTGTAAAGATAAAACACATTTTGGGGTCAACCTGAAAGAAAGGCAGATGTGAAATGTAAGTGAGGTCAGAGGTCAAATGTGACATGATTTTTGGATGCAAACTATGATGTGATATTTAGAATCTCCAAATACCAGCATCATTTCATAAATGATGTCAATACAAACACATGTAGCAGCATGTGAAGCAGAGTTTTAAAGATCAGACATTTTATGAAAGTTTGACCTTATTTGACCTTGAAGAAGAGGTCAGAGGTCCAAAGTAATGTGATATTTAGAATCCCCATATATCATTTCTTATATGCCTGTATGCTGTCAATACAAACAGTGACAATAAGAAACAGGTTTAAACAGCTCTGTGCAGCATTATTATCACTGTGACCTTCAGATTGATCTGTTGACCTTGCAGGAGACATCAGAGGTCAAATGTAACATGATTTTTTATTTTTTTTATTTATGCTTTCTATATGTTTACAATGCACACCACACATGTAATCATATTTTCTAAGTTATGAGGCTTTTTGTCACCAATAAATCATGAGGCTGACCTTGAAGACCTCGGTAGATGTGAGCCAGATTTTAATGGACTGTTAAAATGACCCCACTCTGCACCCCTGCACTTTTTTTTTTTTATCAGAATTCATTCAAATCTTTTCAAGCTTACAGATGGAAACACACAACCAAAAACCTCTTTGGCAGAAGTAATTCGTTTTTCAAAATTCTGTTTATTAACTTTCAGCTTCAGCTGCTGCTTCCTCGACCTCTGCCATAGCTATAATTATTATTATTGATGCTAAAACTGTAAATGCAAATTTTCCACTCTATTTATACCGAATAAATGTGATTGTTGGTGCTGATGGAAAATGTGTGCATCACGTCCACTGCGAAGGAGAAAGACGATGAAACCTCTGAGTCACTGTGTGGTTAAGTGGTGTAAACCGAGGTGAGATACTGGTTTGAAGCCCGGCCGGCTGTATCATCATGTGTATGCTGTGCTCATGAGTGTGAGCTTGTCACAGACTCGCTTAGTATTACATTTCCTTGTGACGTTTCTCGGCAGATCAATCTGGCTGTGGGGATTTTGCCCTGATTGCTGGTGTAAAACTCATTTTGTCTGCCTTCATGCAGCTGCATACTGAAATCCAAAGATGGAAGTCATCCTGAACAAAGAGCAGAGTATGCTGTAAGCAATCACCTGCTCAATTTAAAATTCCAAAACTACAATTTAGCCCCCCCAGCAAGCTGCCATGCACAATGTATGAAGGCGGATTCTCCTGGAAGTTTTGAACGGTCCCAAAGAGCTGGTTGGTGCCGGCAGTAGTGGGAACTCTGGTTTCTTCCTGCAGTCCAGAGACGTGCATGATAGGTTAACTTGTGATTCTGTAAATTTAGATGTGAGAGTGCACGGTCGTCTGTGATGGAGGGGCAGCCGGGATTGACTCTAGGTTCAACCTGAAGGTGGGGACGAGTCCATGCAGCCACAGCCTGGAACCCCACGCTCGGTCAGCTGCAGAAGCAGCAGTTTGGATGGATGGATGGATGGATGGATGGATGGAATTCTTGTGTATTTAAAACAGTGACACTTCACAACACAAAATGGCACAAAGTTAATACATATATTAAATATTTCGAGGCCATCGGTGAGCTTGGCTGTGAGATCAGTGTGGTGATGACAGTCCCCCACCCCCCACAAAGGTCTTTGGCCTTGTCGTGCTGAATGTTTGTGTAATTTTCTGATCATTATCAAGCCGTCTGGAGTAATCGGGGAAATTACCAAGAACCACAGTATATTTCATTCCTCAGTAATGTTAATCCCATCCAAATGGGGCTTAAGTTAGTTCAGCGTCAGCTGAGCGATGTGGTAATGTGGGATAAAGGCCTGTCTTGGCTCTTTGCCTGCTTTGAAACTGATAACAGACATTCTTTAAGAAAACATGGCAGCCTGATTGTACTCATAAGCTCGGCTCTCAGTCAGAAAGCTAAAAGATGTTATCAGAGGCCGGCTCTTCAGGTGGTCCTCTCATTCTTTAGTGGCAGCAGCCAGAGGCCTGATCCCATTATCTCATTTCTCTCATTTCAGGAATTAATTTCTAACAAATCAAATAAAAGACAGAAAAAACATTTGTGAGAGCTGTGAGGTGTGCGACATGTGCAGGACTTATTTCACTCATTGAAAGAATCATTTTCCACCATTTACATATTTTATTTATGATATTTATAAAATATTAAACATGTGGGATACCAAAACTATTAAATATAAATGGGTCAAATCAATATTTCACATGCCCATTTAAATCTAAAGTGAGCGTCGCCTTGAACCATCTTGCAGTGGGTGAAAGTTCTTCATCAGATGAGTGTGAGACAGCAGGAATCCAGCAGGAAGGAATACGATTGGCTTCTGAAAGCAGCGAGTGACAAATTTTTCCTGAGAAAGTTTCAAAAGAAAGAAAATCAACAGGATGTGGCCCACTGCTGACATTAAACTGCACTGTGAAGAAGCTGTCCATGATCAAATCCAGAGGTGCTGCCCACACATGAGCTTAGATGGGGAGAGAATCGGATCCGAATACACAGTGTGTTTTATATACTGATGCCATTTAGAGAAACATAACAAAGCATATCCATATTATCAGTACAGGTTGGATTTATTGATGAGTATCTGCTGCTCATCTGCATCTAGGGTAAATTTTTGTTTTCCATCAAGTTTATTTTAATTGATTTCTTGCCTTTATTGCATGTAGTTTGAGTGGAGAGAGGCAGGAAGTGCAGGAGGAGAGAACAAGGGGATAACATGCATTAAGATCAGCATTTCCACTCGTACAGTGTTCTCACCACCTACTTGATTTTTTTCCTGTTAGCTGAGCCTTAGCACCACTATTTACAGGTGCTGCATCTTGTTTATTATGAGGTGTCTCCTAACAGACACAGGAAGGAAAGAGGGCGGTGCAGTGTTTGGGCTTCATCTGGCCGTGACTGGTGCAGGCTTGATGTTGTGCTGCAGGGGGACGGACAGTGGTGACCCCTGACAGAATCGTCAGCAAAATCAATAACTTTGCTTGAACAAAGGGTAAAGAAGTATGACAAGTTTTCCTTTAAAAAACATGTTTTTTTTTAATTCCCCCATTTGTCTCTGAGAAACAAAGAAATCTTTATTATCTTTGAACATTTAGCTTACACAATGTTTGTAATTAACAGAAAAATATCAGCCACTAGCATCCATAATATGTTGATAAGCATTGGTCAGTGATGCCATCCCTCATATTAATGCATCAATGGCATGTCAGTAAAATTGGACCCAGATTCTCTGACAGTTATAGAAGATGAATACATCTCATGCCTGTATTATTCATTTAAAGTATTTGAAGCCAATGTCATTGATTGTTGGTGCTTTAACGGCCATAGTGCGCCCTAAAACTCTGACATCCCTGAAACTGCTGATTGATTTCGCTGACAGTAAGCTAATAGAATAAGATGATATACTGTATCCTTTACAGTATTTATTCCAATCAATATGATTAAGTTCTGTGATGAGGAACATGGAGGTCATTAAGACCTCGTAATAGAACAAAATGAAACTGAAATGAGAGGAAAGGTCTTTGGTGCAGGCTGCAGTATTTAACCAGAATTACATGAGAGAAGTTTCCAAAGGAGGAGCAGTTTAAACTCGTCGCTCGAGCGCTGCTTTGGCTCTGAAACCATTAAAGTGAAGGTAAAGGGTTAACGCTGAGCCTCGGAGGTGCTGGTGGAGATTGTTTGCACTGTACACAGAACTGTCACTGCAGTTTTATTCTTGGCTGGGCTCCCATCATGTGATATTTTGGTGTTGATTGGATTTCTTACCGTGAACCCATCTGGTCTCGTCATGTCCTGTGACCGGAGGATTGTGGATGTCTAGTTTCTCATTTTTCTTAAGTACCGCCGCTGCTTACCGAGGCACATCCTGCTCAGTGGCAGGCGAACTCAGCAGCGTTCAGGTGTGTTATCTTGTAGGTTTGAGGAGCACTTTCCAAAAACGTCATTTTATTTATCTTTAAAAGCACAGAGTTCTCTCTGGAGACGGCAGCTTCTGTTCACGCTGGATGCTGACGGCGTGGAGCCATTTATTTATTTATTGCATTTTATGTCACACAGTGATGTGGAAAAGTTTTTTTTTGTTTGTGTCATGAACTTACATCAGGAACCAAAGTGTTGGATTTCTTGCAGACAACTGAAAATGAGTCAGCGTCCACTCTAAGTGGTTTTACAGGATGGAGGAAGGTTTTTGTTAGTTACAGCCCACACAGTAGTGCGTGGTGCTGTGTTTGTTTCAGCACCTGTATTTCCTGCTGCGAGGTGAGAGTCAGGCTGTAAAAACCAGGGTGTTTTCTCTCTAACTCACGGCCCTCGTGCACAGAGAGCCACCAGATGACCAAAGCAAAGTGAACATGGTGGAAAAACATTCTCTTTTTAACTGAATCCAGTGGGATTTGCATTGTGAGTGTTTGACTGCTTTTCTCTTTGTGTTTTTGCTCCTGCGATCTCCCCCCCATTTCAGCCGCTTCCTCCTCGACTGCTGCCCGGCCCCGCTGCATCACCTGAGCTGCGGTCATTACCTCACTAACAGAAATAATTGAACACGGGTCTGTTGCTCCTGTATTGTGGGCACCGCCTCTTTGATATGGTGCAGTTTACGTACACTGCTGATGTGGTCATGCTGAAACAACAGAAACCTGCTTTTAAGAAAGCATGTTGTTCACCTCTGAACTGCATCAGCCTGGCTCTGGACCTCCCCACCCCTCTGCTCACATCATCCCCCTGCAGTGTATATACAGCCAGCTCTCTATGACATGGTCAGTGTGGACTCATCTTTTCAGCGTTCAGTTTTGCTGCTGACGAGTTTGTTTGTAAGTCCCTGTTTTTCTTTTGAATGTAAGCTCACTGTTTGCTGTTATAACCTGCTTCACGTGTCATGCTTTTGTGGCATGAAGTGTGCTCAGTTCAAGATTGCAGCCTCTCCTCCTCAAAGGAGCTCTTCAGAACATGTGGATGGCCTCTTTGAATTTCCTCCATTGACTTGAACACTTCCTGTTTTTCTGCTGATTATGAGCGGACAGTAGAAAAAGTCATTTATTCTCCCGGATGAAGTGTTGCATTGAAGCAGAAATCATCACTTGTGTTGTGTCAAAGGAGCGGCTTCATCAATCAAATAAAGATGAAAACGTTTTTCTCCGTCGGTCTGAGAGCAGCCTCACATCGAGACTCGTGGCCACTTCACAGACTCACGATCGCTGAAGGTGATGCTTTAAATTTCACAGGCTGACATTTGAATATTTTATCACTGATATGATCCTGTCTCTGTAGAATGAATCTTCATCATTCTGCAAACATTTATTAAAAAAAAAAAAAAAAAAACACGAACTTGAAGGACTTGTAGAGATTTCCTCCCATTCAGCCTCAAGGCTGTCAGTAAAGCCTGAGTCATTTTCTCTCTGCACATTAACTATGGTCCGTCTGTCAGTCATCTCAGAGAGTGTCTTTTAGAGCTAACTCACAGCAAACATTTGATCTTACTCCAGAGTAGTGATGGGCACCCCTTAGTATCAGCTTTAAACACACCGGGTATCTGTAAGCTTTTCGGTATGTGTAGTTAGGGCCCGAGCACCACCTGTGTGAAGGCCCTATTGAAATTGCTTTTGACATTTAGGCAAATGAATTGCTTTTTTGAGGGTCTAAACATGCTCAAAAACTCATGAAATTTTGCACACGTCAGGTCTGGTGAAAATTTAGGTATTTTAATGGTTTCAAGCATGGCCCTTTCAAAATGGCTCTACAGCGCCACCTTTAGTTCAATTCCCACTGCTGTGTGACATGTATGTAGGAAATGTATGAAATTTGGTACACATATGTAACATGTCCAGACAAACAAAAAAGACCACAGGGTCCAATGGCCTAAACCCAACAGGAAGTCCCCAATTTTGAATTAAATGGATGATTTTAGCGAATTCCTGCCCTCATACTTTCTCTAATAACTCAGAGGTTTTGGATGTTATCAACTTCATATTTGTGTTTGCTTATCTGCACACCAGGGGGAATCTAAATAAAAAAAATGGTGAGTTTTCACCAGAGGGCGTGGCCGTGACACCACAGTGAATTTCAATCATTAGCCAGGAAATTTTGATTGCCTCTCATTCAGACCTTCATTATCCAATCTGGATCAAACTTCCGCAGTAGGATGAAGGTCCGCCCCTGAACCCATACATATGATAATATTTACTGACAGTCCCAGCGCCACCTAGTGGGTATAGGAAATGTCATATATGACACTTTGAGGTACAGCTCCAAGGTGGTTTAGCAGAACCATCTCAAATTTTCCCTGGAAAGCCTGAAAGAGTTGGCCTTACACTGTTTTCAAAACTGGGTTTTCACTAAAGGGCGTGACCCTGGCAGGATGGCAAAATTTGATGTTTCACCATGAAGAGAAAAATGGCAGTAACTCAAAACCACATTGCCCAATCTGCCTCAGACTTTAGTGGTTTGATGAGCCTCCCACCCAGAACACAATGATATGCATAAAGTCCCTAAATGTTAGAGCGCCATCTAGTGGGACCTGGAAATATTATGAAATATCATGCTTTTGGCGTAGCCCCAAAGCTACATTTTATCTACATACAAGAAATTGTGCAGGCTCATGTACCATCCTAAGACGTACAAAAAATTCTCTTGGACCCATACCTGAAACCCTACAGGAAGTCAACCATTTTCAATTGAAGGTGTCCATTTTTGCCATTTTCAGGCCTGCTATTTGAATTATCTCCTCCTAGGGCTTTTCACCCAGTGAGACCAAAATGGCTCCAGATCATCTAGACAAGTAGCCCATCAAAAGTTATTCATGGTTTTGTAGAATATTCAACGGCCTTGTCACACCAGGCCGTTGAATTTGGCCTTTGTTTTTCTCCCTCACCACAAAATTGTTTGTGAACTCGTTTGCACATGCATTGCCCGATCAGCCTAAAAATGTAATCGTTCATGTACAAACTCAGGCTGAACCCATGGCTACGGATTCAAGGCTATAGGTGCAATGGTGCCCCATACAAAGGCAAATGAAAATTTGTCCACAGAATTAGTTTCTCTGAATTTAGTTTCTCTGAAACGTATGAAAATTTGTTTCAACATTCCTGACATCATCCTGATCAAAAAAATCAATCAGACCCATGCCCCATTTTGCACGCTGGATCTGTGACCACCCTCCAAATATTACATTGTCTGTATATGGAGAGCAAAAGACATAGTTTCCCATAAATTAATGAAATTGGTTAAAGACATTCTGTACACCATCACGATCTAAAAACCTCAGAGCGCGGCACGGCTCGAGTGCGTCACGGGTTGACACGCGGTGGGTGCGAGGGCCCGATCATCGCCGCTTGCGGCTTTAATTAATATTAATATTTTATCCCTGATAAAATAATTTCCTAAACCTAACCTGGTAGTCTTTGGTGCTTAGATGTAACCTGCATGTGAAAGTGAAAGGAAAAAATCTCCCAGAAGGAACACAAACGGCAGCGACCCGGCTGAGAAACTCGCCTCCTGATGAGGAAGCATCAAGACTCTGATGCAAAAGTCCTGCTGAATGAGAGCGAACAGCAGCCTCTGATGCAGGGGGATGAGAACGACGAAGACAGGCGATACGGCTGACTTCACTCTTCTAACACAGCTGGGCGGGAAACTCAGCCGCCTCTTTATCATTGTGAAACAGGAAAGAGTTTCCTCAGACTGCTCATTTCTTGATATAGCAGATTAATCCTTGTTGCTTTCCTAACACGAACAGCATATTTTTACTGTCACCTGGAAATTTTAAAGGTGGTACATCTAGAGAAGTAAAACCCTCTTGATGGTTGATGCTCCCCTGGAGCTTTCAGTCGTTTAGCACAGTTTGAACAGTTGCAAGAAGAATGCAGATGCTCATATTCCCACTTTTTGTGAACATTTTAAATGAAGTGCATTTTTGAGGCACTGCCTCACAAACCTCTTGAATGAGACTGAGGTCAGGCACCTCTACACTAACTGGAGCTGACTGTGCTCATGATTTCACTCCCCTGATGAACCAGAGAAGGGAGAAACACAAACTCTGCCGCCAAAGTTCAAACCAATCGATGTCCACATACTTCAGGCATTAACTTGCATTTTCAGCGAATCCGCACGTATTGATAAGGTCACCTCGACTGTGGGAACTGTGCCTGTTGCAGCGTCGTCTGTAGCAAAGATTATCCCTCCGTTTGTGGAACGAGAATCTAAAAAAAATAATTCTCAACATTTTTGCTCCGTTTCTGAGTTTTTACATTGCTGCTTGTGGAAACGGGATTCTGCAGACACTCCTTCAAGTAAAACAGCCACGAGCAATTTCTGTTTTCCTACAAAACAGATTTCTATGAGATGAGATGCCAAAGAAAGCAAATATCAGCCACAGCACTTGGAAAGGTGCTAATAATCATCCACGACAGTGTTTCTTTACAGAGGATCAGCAGTGGGATCTATGGAAGAGACCCTACTGATCGTGGGTACTTCTAGGGGACGTGTATTTTTAATAGCTGATACACAGTACAGTGGTTTCTCCTTGATATCCTATGTATACTCAGGACTGCAGCAGTACACAGGGATGACTGTGCAGGCCTGGTTGAGTTGTGGCTCCTTTCTAAGGCTGTTTAACTATAGAAATAATCTGACTCTCTGTCTTCTCATCTCTGCCCCTCTGACTCAGGTCGCTCCCTCACATGTTTTCTGGTCAAGTAAAATAACACGAGTTACCAGAATAACTAGTTGTCATAATTTCCTATCTATAATCTAATGTGCTGCATTTCCATAAATATAACTGGGTTTTATATGAATACTCTTCATCATATGAATGTTTTCATGCACGTTACTTCATTCCTCAACACTTTACATAAACATCAGTGCGAAGCGTATTCTCTGTGTGGGTGCAGGCAGGTGCCATGAACTGGCCGACCAACAGCAGAGCAGTCTACATGTCGACATGAATCGCTGGCAAATTAAAAACAGCAGAATGAAAGCTCCAAACAGCTACTTACACGCTAGAAATCGTGAGCATCAGTTTAAGTTTAAACAGAAGTTTTTCCATGTGCATTAAAAATATTCTATATTTTATGTATCAAAAAAACACAGTATTTTGATTTCCAACTCAAAATACTGTGTTTAACCATCTTCGCGCTGCCTGGTCTGATGATCTGAACATAGAGATAGAAGACGAAGTGTGCCAAACCGTTCTAAAACGCATTCACGCTTCATCAGTTTGTGCCTGACACAGAATTATACAGTGTAAAGTTGTCCATAGAGTTCACTGGTCCAAAGTAAGTTAGCTCGAATCTTTCCTGACGAGGATTCAAGTTGTGTGAAGTGCGGTTTGGGTCCAGCCACTCTTGCTCATATGTTTTGGACCTGTCCAAATTCACTTTCTGTAATCACCTCAACCACAGTACAGCCCACTCCACTCACTGCTTTATTTGGGGTCCTCCCCAAAAATCAATTACTGTCACCCCATCTTGCTGACTTTGTGGCCTTCCTCACACTGTTAGCTAGACGTGCTAGCCTGATGCACTGGAAGAATCCTCTCCCACCCACACATTCTGACTGGATAAAAGATGCCCTCTCTTTCATGAAACTTGAAAAAAATTAAGTATTCTCTCAAAGGCTCTCAAAAATCTGGTCACCGCTCTTGAATCATGTTACTGTATGTCTTTGACACCGGATGTGACCCCATGAGTGGTGCTATCTCCACTCATCCCAGTTGTAGTTGCACATACCCTGTACCTAACTCTCATCAATTACAGTATCACACAATATATTAAGTCCTTTGGCTGTTTTCTGTTTAATGTACCTTTTTTTCTCCTCTCTCTCTCTCTCTCTCTCTCTCTCTCTCTCTCTCTCTCTCTCTCTCTCTATATATATATATATATATATATATATATATATATATATATATATATATATATATATATATATATATATATATATATTAGGGGTGGGACTCGATTAAAAAAATTAATCGAATTAATTACAAGCTTTGTAATTAATTAATCGAAATTAATCGCATTTTAATCGCATTTCAATATTTGACATGAGAAATATTAATTTAAGTTTAGTTGATGAATAAATCAATATACATAAGCTTAAACTTCAAAATTGTGTTTATTTTCCCACCAGTCTACTACACAGACCAATGAAGGGTGGCAGTGCTCCTGTGATAAGCAAACACCTGAAATTAAAGTTAAGCATCATAACTGGATAGTTTTATTCAACATTAATGTCTCACTTGTTATAGTTGGAAATTAATCATTAGCTCAGCTGTATTCCTTGATGTTGAAATGTGTTCTGCTTGTTTTAACAGCTTATTTTGAATTAAAGACTTAAAATTAAACGACAAAAAGGAGAAAAAGTTCGTTCTCTGTTTAACCAGCTGCTTTTACACAGCTGTGCTTCACACTCACGGTTGCTAGGCGACATGAGCTACGCAGAGGTGACGGCAGCTGATATGAAGGCTAGACGCTCACTTCCGGCCTTTGTGGTGTTCGTGGGCTGCGAAAGACGTGGGCCGGGTCCTTCGCAGGATGCGGCCCCTAATTTGGACATTGTGCGTCGATATAATCTGTATGCCGGGAACTCGTGCACTGAGAAACGTTCCACGGTGCAAAGTGCGATTAAAATGCGTTAAAATTTTTAACGCGTTAATTTCTCCGTAATTAATTAATCGAAATTAACACGTTAAAGTCCCACCCCTAATATATATATATATATATATATATATATATATATATATATATATATATATATATATATATATATATATGTTTTATGACATCACTGGAATGTTCTGATGTTCATTATCGTCTAAAATCAGAAATTGATCATACTTAAAAAAATATTCTAAAAGTAGTTTGAATGTTTGCCTGTTTGAGTGTTCTGGACTTATTAAAAACCTCTCACTGATTATGAGGTGATGGCAAACAAATGTATAGCAAGAGGAAACAAAACAGATGTTTGTCACTGGAATGAAGGTTGCGCTGAATTCACAGCTGGCAGTTATGTTTTGCACCATTTCCATGGATAGGATTCATTTTAACGCTGAATGAAACAAATGTGGCCGTAATGAGGGAACTGTGGGACGGGCGGCGTTTTGTTTCTGTGGTTTAAGGACACTTTTTCACAGGAAAACAGGATCATAAGCAAACTTCAGTCACACTGGATCTGAACATGTGTTTGACTCTCTGATAAAGCCTGAGATTGATCTGCTGATTTATAGCCAACTGAAATTTGCCACTCTGCAGAAATATATTTTCAATGTTTGCACTCACTTATGTTTCTGTTGCTCTCTGTGGGCAAACAGCTTTTCTAGAACCAACATGTCTCTGTTAAAACAAATGGAGAATGGGGCTGGAGCAAATGGGACTCAGTTGTTGGCAGTTAATGTTTGGCTTGGCAGTGTTACCACAGCTCCTGTTCTCCTTCATAGATGAGAAGTCTCATGTAAAGATAAAGAGTTTAAATTATTCTGTGGTTTTCATTTTTCCTGGGATGTCGGGTAGTTTTCCCAACCGTCTGTATGTTTGAAAAATCCCGTTTCAATCCTGGTTTATTTGAACAGATGGACGTAGACTCGACCCTCCTGCCATCCAAGACAGAAATAAGAAAGCAGATTTGTCAGAGACATATTCTAGCCTTCACAAATCATGACTGCACAACAAAAGTATCACATGACCAAAAATGAGGCATATGATTGGACCCCTCACCTCCTGTAGTACGGATATGTGGTGGCTCTTCATCACAATCCAGAGAATTTGAACTGACATTAGTGCTGGGGAGCGCGGTGGCACAGTGGCTAGCACCTCACATCAAGAAGGTCCTGGGTTCGAATCCACCATCTGGCCGGGACCTTTCTGTGTGGAGTTTGCATGTTCTCCCCGTGTCTGCGTGGGTTCTCTCCCACAGTCCAAAGACATGCAGTCAGTGGGATGTGAATGTGAATGGTTCTCTTTCTCTCTGTGCGACAGGCTGCCGACCTGTCCAGGGTGTACCCCCACCTGTTGCCCTACGGCAGCTGGGATAGGCTCCAGCCCCCGTGACCCTGAATTGGAAGGAAGAAGAGAATGGGTGGTGTCAGAACTCTCCACCACTATCATCAAAATGCCAAATGTTTGGATATTATTTAGAAGAATGATGTTCCAAAAACTTGGAGAATCACTGGTGCACTGAAGCTTCCCCGGCAGCACCAGGGCCCCCAGCAGGTTTCTAAACACGGATGTACACTTCGCTATTTGGGGGTGTCAAAAAAGATGATGTGAACGAGTGATGGTGATGACTTTGGCTCCAAAACAATGATCCCACAGTACCTCAGTCAGAGGTTAGAGGTTCAAAGTCAGCAGCTGTAATGTTCTTACAATCAAAGATGACAGTGTCAGAAATTTAGGGACACCATCAGATGAGTGTGATTTCATTGACTTAACATCTACTGTTGCAGCAATGAGACGAGAGCAACTGTGGTGAACAAAAGGAACAGATGGAGGTAAAACACACGTGTTTCAGGTAGTTCAGCTGTGGCAGCAGAAACAAATTAGGCCTTTATTTGCTTTAAAATGAGGAAAAAGGGCATAACTTAGGGGTTTATTGCTAAATTTATTTCCAAAAAGCTTCCACTTCACTGAGGTTGGAGTGGAAGCTTTTTCTTCAGATTTATTAGGAGACAAAAAATCAGAAGTAAGCAACATCACACACAGCTCCACATGCCGCCTACATCTCCTCTCCCACTCTTTGCCAAGCCTGATGTGAAAAGTGGAGACAGCTGTGCTTCTGCATTCCCTCAGGACAGGGAAGGGGAATACCTGGAGGAGCAGGAGAGGGAAAAAACAAAAAAAAAACACTTTTCTTATTTTTCCTGGTTTGTGTGCACATCTCTCTTCTATACTTCACCCATGAAATATAGAAGAGATGTGACACAGTTGGGATATATAAACCATGGTGAGGAAAAGATTACCAAAAGTATTCCTTTTGTTTCCAAAGTTTGCGGAAGTCGAGACGATCAAATGCGCAATCAGAATTTCCAAAGCAAGGCATTTTTGGGAAGTGGCATTTCTCTCAACTCCTCTGCTCTCCTCTTTCTCAGTGACACAATGTGTCCAGGAAGTATAACCCACCTTTTGCCCTGTGACAGCTGGGGTAGGTGCCAATGCCCCCACGACACTGGATAAGCATGTGTATGGACGGTTAATAAATCAGTGCTCTAATATCACATTGAGGTTTAAAGTGATACCTTCAGGATGAGGTTATTAGACATGAGAATTAATCATACAGTAGCTCACGCTGTGCATACTTTCACATAATGTATGTGTGAGTTTATGTACCATCTCTGACATACTCGCGCCCGTGCACAGTGCCAGTCCTGTTGATGGATCGGTGTCCGGGGGAAATGAGGTGAGGTGAGGGATTCACTGTTTGCAGTATTTGGATATTAGGGTTTATTTTCACCTGGTAGTGACAATAGACTGAGAACCTCTGAGGCTGCCTTTATGATTTTCACTACCCAGCGCAGAGCAGGAAAACAAGCTCTGAGAGAGGTCTGAGAGAGGTCTGAGAGAGTCGGAGAAAGCGGCCTGATAGTCAGATTTATTACAGTAAAGGAAAATGTTTTATAATATTCTCAGAGTCGGGGCTGGCTGAGTGTGGAGGAATTTGGTAAGGTAGCAGGAGTGAAATGAAGTCAAAACAAGAAAGAGAAAAGCAGTAGAGTTTTCTGCGGTGGATAATCCTCCTTACAGACGTCTGAAAATGGGACCTAGCTTAGTAGGAGGGAGAGTAAAGTAAAAACTTGCTCAGTGCAGACAGCAGCAGACCTGCCAACCTGCTTATTGCTGCAATTATTATACTAATCAGAATAACAGACTTCTGACAAGAACAACTGTGGCAAAGGCAAATCTATATTTAGTGCTGATTAAAAGCAAAGCCTTTATGGATCTCACAGTTAGACCTACACGTCTGTGTCAAAGCTCATTTCCATGTTGGACGAGGCAATAACTTCATATTTTGTAGTTAGGCTCATCTTGAATAATGGCTGGTCTTTGCAGAGAGGAAGCTTCTCAATGAATTATGCAGTGCAAAGTAAGGCTCCACTAAATGTAAGCATGTGTGCTCAGCAAACCTCATCTGGATGAAAAACCTCTCACAAAGTGCCGGCGTACTCGGCTTTCTTTATTCTGTTGTTCAGCGTACTCTGCCTGGCTTTTCCTCCCTGCTCTGAATGCAGATAAAGACAGTCAAAGATGCTGTTTGACCATCAGCTTCCATGGGAAGCAGAGAGAGAAGGTGGTGAGTTTTCTGAGAAGACTTTTATGTCTGGCAAGAGCTAAGAGTGAGAATTTGAGTATTTTGTCAATTACTGGCTGAAAAGATGAGTATTGTGTCCCTCGAGTCACAGCATAGAGCAGGACTGGATGGGCTGTGAACCCTGAGCCTGGTTCTGCCGGGGGTTCTTCCTGTTATGCCCAGTCTGCGTCGGGTCTTTGCAGGGCCTACGTACATAACCGGAAAGCCCTCTGAACCCTTCGGTGTAACCTGACGTGCACTCGAGAAATGTAACTGCATAGACGCCAGTGCAGGAGTCTAAATCAGGCCTTAAAATTGAGTTTTTCCTTCCCGCTGTCACCAAGTGCTTGTTCACAGGTTGATTGTCTGATTCTTGGTGTTTACTCTGTATTATTATATTACAATATAAAATGCCTTGAGGTGACTGTTGTTGCGATTTGGTGCTGTATAAACCTCTAATTTAGACTGATCAACGGCAAACCTCAAAACTATTTGGAAAGCACAAAATCACTCACACCATCCATGCCGGCAGCAAACCAAACCCAGACACCATCAATCCACCAGCACAGTCAAATATGGAACTGGAGACAGGAGGAAATGACCATGCTGATGGTGCAAACCTTTTTGCTCAAATCTTCTCTGAATATCACGTCTGAGTAAGTTCAAAGGACCACATTTGGATGAAATGAGCTCTTGGAGGAGTGCGCTGTCTTTGCGGATGGCTTTGAATATTGTGTTGTGTGTTGTCTTGCTAGTTATTGTGAACCGTGGACACTGACTTGTGTATACTAAATAGACTGAATCAAGATCTGCTTCCTCTGTAGGGTTCACATTATTCAGAACATCTCCCAGCGCCTGCTGCGGAGTGTGCAGGAAGAATAACCGTAACATCTCTTTTATGTGAGGTAATTGGCAGTTGGCCGAGTCCACCTCTGGCTTGCATATTCTTTTTTTGTGCTTTTATTTGCTAATTTGGTTGTCTGCCTCTTTGAGGATTCAGTTGTGCTGCCTTTCTAGTTATTTCATATAGATTTCAGAGTTGTACCCAGATACTGACAGAGATTCTCACCATGCGTGACTTGCAGATGTAGTGCTGTGCTGGTGTTAATGATGCTTCGTCCCTGTATATTTGTCCATTTCAAGTCTGCAGGCCGACCTTCATCTGGTTCCCTCAGTTTGTTGGTTTTGTACAGTTAAAAAAAATACCAGAACAGATGATTTGTTTCTTTTTCCCAAAAAGTGTGCGCTTTTTCTTTTTGCTGGTTATCAAGCTGACGGTGGCTGGATGGGAAATATTAACATTCTGCCCAGCTCTTGTCTCTTTTTAAAGCTTTGTGTATTTGCTTTGTGTAAGTCAAGTCACCACCTGCTGCTTTAATACTGTGATTGGCCAGTTGTGTGGAGATGCCTGCTGGGTGTGCTGTATGTATGCTAACATTTCAGTACAAGCTATTTTCAACTGCAGATAAAAAGAAAAAGACATTACTTAGTAAACCCATATCATAAACAAAAGTGGTTTCTATTTCTTCTGTAACTAATTACTTAGCGTAGCCAGCGTGTCACTAACTCAGCCCACTCACGTCAAATCCTCATCAACCAAACGGAGGACTGCGGTCGACCCACACCTACCTGATTAAAGATCTGATCTAAGCTAACAATAGCCATATTAAGTTACAGCACTACAGTGAGTCACGCTCATACAGAGCTCCTTCGCTCTTTGAATCCTCCTCACACAGAGAAAACAGGCTAGAGGCCGGGAGAGGGCTGACTGATTATGTGGCAGTTCATCGGTGTACGGCCACTTTATTTGTTTGTTTTGGTTCTTTTGATATGCATCATAACTCGCCGTAAAAATGCTTTGCTGCACACAGAACAGATCCAAACTATTATATTCCTAACATCCAAACAGCCCACACAAAGCCGAACTGTGCAAGCAAAAAAGATTTTGAACAAATTCAATTCTGCTGCTTTACTTAATGGATAACTTGTGCTCTTGTGACATGTTGAATTACCAGCACACGAATCCTCAGAAGAAGCTAATTGCTTTTCTGTTTCATGCTTCGTGTAAATCCAACATGCAATCACATCACTCTGACCTTTCGCCCTTTCACACACGATTAAACGTGATGAGGAACTCATGAAAAGGTGCATCATCTGATTTCTGTTGAGACGTGGGACATGTGTTTTAAATTGGTGTGTGTGCGTGTGCGTGTGTGTGTGCATTGATAGGGAAAGCAATTTACCTTTAGTAATTTAAAAACACTAAAGGTTATCTATGGTATTTGGCTGCCGCTGTTAGTGAAGATGGTTTCTCTAATGTGTTGTAAACACAAGTAATTTCAGCAGTGTCAGAGGTGAGTGGACGCACTCGGTATCCGTCCCTGACGGGTGTATGTGTGCTTTTGGGCATGCCGCGCACACACCACCACAACAAAAGCCACCCAGAAGCTTTGAAGTTGCTTCCAACTTTTCACGCTGAATGCAGCACAAGTCTATCTCTGTAACACACACTGAATACGACCAATTCCTCTTGTAAATACTTCACTAAAGTAGCTTATTCTCCAACTGATATTTCTAACCTTCCCTGTTTGCATCCCAAACCAGCAGATTGGGAAGATATTTTCCACATTGCCTTATGTCTTCAGAAGTATGATCCCCAAATGTGCCTGATGAGTTCTTTCCATATGAAACCTGGTGATAATTAGTGACTCGGGTCCAGGCCAAGGATCTGGAAGGAGACTGGAAAAGACCTTGAGAGCGTTGAGCAATATTTCGAATCGGAAAGCACTCGGTTGTGTTCTCTTCTGACTCGCTGTTAAATCATCCAGTTGCTTTCCAAAAGTCACATGGCAGCTGGAAGGGGCTGATGTGTATCTCTTTCTTCTTTCCATCCAGCCTGTCTGTTAGTGAGCCAAATATTTAAAATTCTTGTAGCTTGTCGTGATGCTGCATTCACTGCGCCCTTTACAGAGAAACACTCAGAGACGAGGCGGGATTGTAGTTGTTTGTTAGACGTAGTGTTGCAACACTTTTGTTTTTATTGCCTGATAAAAATATCTTTGAGGATATCTTTGCACTGTGGAAGACTCTGAGTCTGCCCTCATGATTGTTGTAGGTGGATGAATTTAATCTGAAACACTGTGTTCTTAGCTGTTGCTCATTTGATTGTTTGTGGCCCACGTGTTGTATTTTCCTTCATCTTATATCACCTGTTCTTTACGGGCTTTCCTAACTCACATAATACGTTTATACTTCTCAGCACACTAGCAACTTTTTCTGTTTTCTAAGACGAGAATCAAAAATCTTTCTGTTAACCTTCTGTTAAGACTATTTTGTCAAATCATTTCCTTAGTAAAATCACATATATTATCACAGTATGATATGTAATAAAGGTGATAAATGTGCTCTTTCTGTACAGCCTTCCTCATATGGTGCAAGAGCGGAGGCGCAGAGTTCTCAAAATGATGATGGATGCATTCACAAAAGTTAGGATTTACAAGCAGCAGAAAATGATGACTAACCTTTAGATTCTTAGTTTTGTTTATGAGGCACTAATCACTGAAGAACTACTAAAAGTTGAAAGATTACCCAAGAAAAGCAGTCAAACTTTCTGTGAAGATCTGTGGGGGAATTATTCTTATGTCCCGGGTCAGCCAAGGAAAAGAGAAGCAACATAAAAGTTAAATATGGCAAAAGAGGAGCAACTGCAAAGAAACTGGGCTCAGAGGTGCAAAACCAAAAGACAAATAGTTCATCATTTTTTTTTAAATAAACTGTAAAAAAGGGAGGTAACCCTCCTGTTCCCAGTGAGTCTAAAAAAACCCAACAAAATCTCAAGATTAATATGAGTGTGAGTAAAAATGTAGTCTGGGCCAGCTCTAAGCAGTACATCAGGTTATTGTGCAGCCAGACTTGAATGGTTTATACTTTTTATGAGAACAATTATAGCAACAGGAGGCAAAGTGGCAGACTGCTCATTTAAAAATCGCAGCAGTGCACACGTGACATCAGTACTGAGCTGCAGTTTTAGCAGGTACAGCCTGCTGACTGCAGGACTGAACCAAACATCGTTAGGATCAGCACACATTAGAACCAGGAAGTAGAGTGAGTGAGAAGAGTCAAACACAGATGAGACACCTGCATATTAAAAGTAAAGACTGACACGGGTGATGCACACAGGTGATGCACACAGGTGATGCACACAGGTGATGCACACAGGTGATGCACACAGTGCGGCGCTCTGAATCACACAAAAAGTCCGTTTAAGGCCAGCTTAAATACATAACAATTATTAGATTATTAAATTAGATCATAATTTATGAGGTCTTGAATAATGATGGCTGCACTCTCATGAATAAGAATACAGTAAAAGTCATGCTAGGGCCAATTATTGAACCTCAAAGTAACTGTGTACCTTCTTACAAGGGCCAAGAAATCTGCATATATGTTCCCAAACACTAACAGGTATATATTTGACAGCTTCTTCTAGATATTAAGGTGCATTATCAGGAGACGGCATGTTGCAGAAACCAGCTGGTTGCTCAGAGGTTTCGATCACAAGGTGATTGCACAGGTTGCCTGGTGGGGGGGGGGGCTTTCTCTAAATAACCACAGTCTGATTCGGACTGACCTCAGTCACCCTGAGACAGACTGATCTGAGCCCGTCTGCAATGTGTCTCTTTGCAGTAGGGGACTTGACTGAACTGGTTGCCAGCTGGTTGTATTCTGGTTATATTCCTAAATAAAAGTGACCTTGCTTTTATTTGCCTGTGTTTTTACAGTACAGTTAAATCGCCATCTTTCAGCAACTGTGTCGCTGTTAGTGGAGGAATTTCTGAGTTTCTGTTTCAGATCTATGAGGGTCCATCAGGATTCTGAATGTAAGCATGTAATGTCAATTTCTGTACCTGTAGGCAGCAACAGATTTGTGATTTTCACTGATTTATTACACTTATTCACCATATTATCATAAACTGCATTGAAAACTGATGGCAGTCTCTTAGCAGTCTGCTGGCAGAATGACTCCGTCTTGCTGCCGTTTTATTGCCTGACTGTCAGTGGTCTCAGGCCTGGCCCCTGTCTTCAACGACAACAGGATCGTAAGTTCATTGCACACAGTCACAATAATTTGGGTCGTGTCTCCGTCTCTAACCAGGGTTCCCTAGTGTGACTTGGACGGTGCACTGGAGTTGTGCCAATTTTCATTCTGTATCTGTCTTGAATGTCAGTGATATGGTGGTACAGATGCACACACTGTCGCAGGAAGAAGGCTCTGACTTTGTCAGAGCTTAGTTATTCTGTAGAGCTTAGTCAGGCTGTAGGTGCAGATGTCACTGCCACAAGTATTCACTCACCACCCAGATCATTGAATTCAGGTGTTCCAATCACCTCCATGTCCACAGGTGTATAAACCAAGCATGTAGGCATGCAGACTGCTTCTCCAAACATTTGTGAAAGAATGGGTCGCTCTTCCAGTGTGGTACCGTGATAGGATGCTACCTGTTCAAGTCCAAGTTTTGAAATCTCCTCACTACTAAATATTCCACAGTCAGTGGGATTATAACAAGGTGGAAGCAATTGGGAACAGCAGCAACTCAGCCATGAAGTGGTAGGCTACATGAAATCACAGAAAACTGCTCAGGGTCATAGTGCTCAGAGGTCACCAACTTTCTGCAGAGTCAGCTACACTACAGACCTCCAACCTTCATGTGGCCTTTTTCAGGAGTTGGGCTCGGCCCCTTAGTTCCAGTCAAAGGAACTCTTAATGCTTCATACCAAGATATTTGAGACAATCCTGTTCCAACATGACTGCACATCAGTGCACAAAGCAGCTCCATGAAGACATGGATGAGCCAGTTTGGTGTGGAAGAACTTGACTGGCCTGCACAGAGTCCTGACCTCAGCCTGATAGAACACCTTTGGGATGGATTAGAGCGGATACTGTGAGCCAGGCCTTCTCTCCAACATCAGTGTCTGACCTCACAGAGGTGCTTCTGGAAGAATGGTCAGAAATTCCCATAAACACTCCTAAACCTGTGGAAAGCCTTCCCTAAGAGAGTTGAAGCTGTTATAGCTGCAAAGGGCCCACATAATATTAAACCCTCTTTATTAAGAATGGGATGTCACTCAAGTTCATATGCGTGTGAACGCAGACGAGCGATTACTTTTGGAAATATAGTGTAGATTAAATGTTGAGATGCTCTACAAGTGCACCAGAGGTTCAAGACTGGTCCAGGTACAGACCACAATCATTTCAAGGGTGCAACCAGCCCGACCTTAGAGGGTACCACCCTGCATTTATACATTCACGCACACACATTCACACATCACTTTTCCTACCCCACACACTAACACTGACAGACATATAAGAAGCAGTTTATATGGTTCTGTATCGTACCCGAGAGCACTCAAACCCCCGAACATCTGATGAGCGGGTAACTCATTTTACCTTCTAAGCAAAAACTGACACAAATCGTAGAAGGAAAAAGCTTCCCTGATAACTGTTTTTGTCACGATGTTACCGAGCATAAAAAACAATCACGTAATAAATTTATTATATTTTTTGACAGTTGAAAGGCCTTTAAAATAAAAAGGAGATTAAGAAGACTGGAAAACATTAAAAATCATATTATAATCCTTTAAATCTGCTTTTTCAAAGGACTAATTTATCTGAATGAATGAAACAAGCGTCATCACTGACACGTAAAACAAAAACAAATCTCTAACCAGAAATTTCAATCTGTAGTTTTTCCGATAAACTTTCAACTGAGAAAAAAAAAAGACAGAAAACTTCTTTGTGGGGGTGAAAACATCTTCCACCACCCATACCCCTCCGACAATGATCTTTCAGTGTTTTAGCTTCTTGCATTTCAGTACTTTATCAGTAGTTTAGGGGAGGGAAAGAGTGGAAACAGTTTGTCACTTGACCTTTCAGCGATGACATTGGGTTGTTTGTTCTCTGTGAAAAAGAGTGGGGGGGGGACGGATGCAGGTCACCAAAATATATTGAACTCGGTGAGAGGAAATACAGTGAGCATTTCTTCCAAAAAGGCAGTTCGCACCCCGCCATGAATGAAGCCTAAGTTTTGCAGCATGTTGTAACTTACTGGCCCCAACAAGGCCTACCGTTGTCTGCTTCAGGACTCTCGCTCTCCTGCTCTTAAGTCACCACAAACACACTCCACACAAGTTTGATATTCTGGAGCTCAACAACAGATAAGCAGCCTGGCGTTAGAGAGACATTTAGACTGTTTATGACTGCAAACGGTGAGCTGGTTCAGCTGTTAAGAATAGCTCCCCTTATCCCCCTTTTTCCTGTTTGTATGTTAAACACTGAATGGGGTTAGCATAGCTTGTCATGAAGACTGAAAGCCTGTCTGGCCAAATTAATAGCATCATGTCCATGAACATAAATAAAAAATGCTTTTTTTTTTCCAAAATTGTAAATATCATGATGAAAGTAAAATAATGTTAGCAAATCTTAATCTGCATGACCTGCTTCTTGCTAACTTTAAGCCAAATCTATTGACAGACATTGTACTCAAGTCTCAAGCAGGGCTGATAGAGAGCATATTGTGTCTTCTGTAGTATTTTATAGAAGTTTGTAGTAGAAATTGGTCATATCAGCTATGTCTAATATGCGTAATGCTGGGTGGCACAGTGGTTAGCACAGTCTCCTCACAACAAGAAGGTCCTGGGTTTGAATCTGTTGGCCAGCTAGAACTTTTCTGTGTGTGGAGTTTGCATGGTCTCCAGGTGCTCCTGCTTCCTTCCATAGTCCAAACGCATGCATGCTACTGTGTGAATGTGAGCATGAGTGATTGTTTCATGTGTGTAGACCGACAGCTTGTTCAGGGTCTATAGTGCCTCTAAGACAGCAGGGGCAGGCTCATGACCCTGATCTGGGTGAGCAGTTAAGAAAATGGATGGATGGGTGGAGTGTTACACTATCAGCAAGTGTTCACTTGGTTAGCAAGCTGCATCCACAAACTCGTGGCCTCTCGGCCAGGTCATGTTTCTAAATGAGGACTGGTTCTCAAACGTTTTACCTGGTAAAATAAAGGTTTAATAATTATAATTATGGCACAAACAGGGTAGCGAGGGTCCAGTACAGCGATCACAAGCAGGTACCAGTTGGCTCCAGCTGTCTGTGCGAAGACATCTGTCAATCACACAGACACCCTAACCCCAGTAAATGTTACAAAAACGAATCCTGTATCGTCAGAGTCTTTATGAAGTGGGGAAATTATCCTTTTGGCCTCTACCACCTGACTGCAAACGTGCTCTTTAATTTTGTAAAGTTGGACAGTTGCCTGGAGGTTGCCCCTTGGTCTTTTCTGTAGTGCTGATGATGGCTAATCTTTACTAAGTGGACCACAGCAGACATGGTACACAGCATTTGGAGAACTATTTTACTGAATGTTGGATTAATGGGACTTCACTAACTTTATTGCCCCCTGTGTGTAAATGTCACTGTGGGAGCGGATTCAGGCAGCCGTTACATTTCACATACTTGCAGCAGAAAAATGATGATCAGTACTTTGACACTGTACTTTGTAAAGATTGTTCAGCAGAGTTGTATATCATTATAAGTATAGCTGTTTTGTTACTGTTATTATAACAGCTTACTTAATAACCAAAAACAACAGCAGCATTGCTTTTCAGTAGCATCACATTGATTACTTGTTATTGTTTGGTTATTGGTTTGACTATGCAGCAGGTAATACATACTCAGACTCGTGTGAACTGTATTGATTTTGTATGCTGATATTCCTGCACTGCTCAGTGTCTATCTGGAAGCACACAACCTTTGGCCATCCATGACCTCTGACCCGACACAGTGCTTGAACCCAAACTCATTATAACCATTGCCCCTTTTCAGGGCAACACAGCTTTGTGTTTGAGGGAACCCAAAGCCAATGAAAATGAACAGTTGTCATCAGAATATTCTGAACTTGTATAATTGTAAGACCTTTCCGGCACTAATTATCCCAAATATTCCTTAGTAGACAGAACTGTGCTGTCAAACTGGCAAAATATTTTAGTTTTAATAGAACAATAACATATAAATAGGACTTTCACCCGTGAGACTGTGGTTTGTGTCATTATTGCTACATTTTGTGCTGTTGACGAACATCGCTATTACACACTTTGCTGTGATAATAAACTTGGAATGAATCCCAGACACACTGTCAAAGTTATTGCTGTAGAAGCAGGTGCATTTGCAGATTGGCAGAGATTTTTAAAAAGTACTATTTCTTTCTTTCTTTCTTTTTTTTTTACAGGTTCATGTTGTCCAGACACAAAGCTACTAAAATGTCACATTTTTCCTGCCAAAGCGACATGACTTCAAAGATTTTGGTGCCCAGCTTTGATCTTAAATGTAGCAGGTTGTTAAAATAAATGTTGTATCTGTTTATATTTCACATTGCCATCTGTTACATGAAGATTAGCTGGTGCAGGTCTGCTCTGGAGGTACAATAATCTGATGTATACTGAAGTATTGTGTTGAAAAAGAATATGGCAGGAAATTTGACGGCATACCTTCCTGTTTTTGTGCCTGCAATCTCAGAGCCTGTCCCTCAGTTTTGATGTTAGATGTTCCTGCTTATCTTGTGTTTTTGCATCTGCTCGGCGTGTGACAGCACGTTTGCCACAGATCCAGACTTGGTCTAATCTTTCAAGGTCCATATCACCGGTACATCTTTTTTTTTTTTTTACATTTTTATAGCTTAACAGGTGTGAAGTTTCAAAGTTGTTACACAATTCAAACCACTAATCAAGGAAATCACCCTTTCCCCACTTGTTGTGTCACTCAACATCTGCCCTCCTGGCGTCTCTCCCAGCCGTGTTGCGTCACAGGGTAACGAGTTTTTGACTGATGCTAACAAGCTCAGTTGAAGCATTAGCGGTTAATATGGCTCGTTTAAATAGTGGATGTGTAGAAAGAAGTAATAATAGGGTTTTGAGAAGATATTTTAAGTGATGGCTTTGGGTTTGTAGCATTCAGCTTCATTAATTGTCTGGTTTCTCAGCTGCTAAATGCTCTGCTATGTTAGTAATTATCCAAAGTTTTTCATGAAAACACCTGAATAGTATACAAAATGCTAAAAGACACTAAAGTTTTAAGAACTTAGGAAAGAAAGGCACCTTTAACTCCCTTCATATGAGGAAAGCTCAAATAAAGTATTTTAAATTAGAGTTTATAATGGTGATGGGTTATGATGGTTATTGTCATTTTTTTGACCATTGGTGTGACACCAGTTGTATCTGGCAGTAAGGTTAATAAGGTGTATCTGCTATGATGGGGTGAATAGAGGTGTTAGAGAAATCAGTGGATAGGAATTTGTGTACTGCAGCTTATTTATTAGAAATTCTACCCTGACGGTATGCTAAAGTTGCATTTTGATCCACTTGTGTATAGAATACTGAGATGAACCCTGTCTCTGTATACCTTGATCCATGATGTACAAATCAGCTATACAGCAACATCATTTTATGATTCTCTTTTCTCATGGTGCAGCATTCTTATTCTTTACTATGAATGTAAGTATGAGGGTCTCTAACAAGCTTTTTCAGTAATTTCATGAATGGTGCTTTCCTCTTGCAATGAAGGGCTTAAAGTTGGTTTCTTTAGGCAAAGCTGCCAAGACCCAGAAATCATTAGTCCAGTTATTCCTTAATATACGGCCCAGTGGGAGCAGAAGTGTTTGCCTCAATTTTATGCCTAAAACTCCCCCACAGGCCTGTTAATAATGATTCAAAAGCTTCAGGTGGGCCACAGAGAATGCACATAGACACACATGCACCTTTTAAAAAATCCCCATCACACATCAGTACAGAACCACAAAGCTGCATGGCGTCTCCATCATGGGAAATGCTTCGGCCAGCATCTTTTCTCCTGTTGTGGTGCTCAGCTGGTAATTAGGCTGCTGTTGTTGCTGCTGTCACCACTTATTTTCAACTCTATTGTAGAAGAGAGGGCCAAAACAATATTGCCTCAGTCATAAACCCCGGTGCAATTATGCTAGGTTTAATGTACCCTGGGGAGCCAAAAAATCCCTTACATGACAAGAGCTAAATTGGCAGCAGCAAATCAAATGCAGCCTCGGAGCATCACCTTGCTAGAAGTAACCCTGCTACGGTCTAACCACTCAGACACGAAGCTGACTCATTTATAACTTAAAGAAATTCCCGAAAGGGGCATTTTATTTCTTAGTGCAGACCAACCAATGCCGTGCATCAGACCGTTTAGTGTGTTTCATGTAAGAGAGTGTGGTTCATGTGCTGAGTGGCCAGAAGAAAAACAAACCCCTGATCACTGTCATATCAGGCTGTGCAGAGAGTGGCCACTCATCACTGAAGTGCCACCAAGTGTGTCATCAGAAACCTGTACTGGCCATCGATCGATTCACCTTTCTTTGCTTTGATGTTGTGGTTTCTTTGTAACAAGAGTTTTGTGTGTGTTATCTGAATAACATGCCAGCTGCTACATTCACATTACCCTTTGGGAAATATCATTAATTTAAGTTTATCCACCAATCACCCTGCCATGCCACATATTTTTGGTTCAACTAGTATCTAGTTTTTTGTGCACTGATTCCAGGAAAATGATTATCAGCCATCCTGACTACCACACTCATATTAGAAATAAATAAGATTTTTAGCTTATATTTGAAACAAACAAATCCAAGCTTAGCTGGTCATAGCATGGCTGAACATGATTCATTGTTATTACAACTTTTTGCAACTTTCAAAAAGAAAAGACAACAACGATAAAAAGCCAAAACTCCAAGTCAAGAGGAGACGCTCACCGGCCTCCTTCCAAACAAACGGAGTAAATCCACACAGGCAGGTTTTTGACAAGCAGCCCACGCTGGCACTGACCTCATCTTCTTCTCCTCCAGTCTTTCCTGCTCCCGATGAGCTGAGTGGAGACAGCTGTGAGGGGAAGGGCAGTACCTGGAGCACAGGAGCGAGATTACCTTTGACTATTTATAGCTGATCAATAAACTTAATCTCCCTTCTTTCTCCAGAGAAACTCTCAAGGTGACATTTATACTGTGTACAAGTAACAGGCCAATTAGTTGCAACAATAATATCAATGAAATATGGTGCTGATCAAACAACTGGAAAGGTCACCACAGACTGGTGCACACTTCTGTTTTATTCTAAAAATGAAAACGAGCATCTTGTTGTCAGTCTTACATGTAATGATGGATGATGCAGCTCAGGCAGACCACCCTTTGTTTAAAGGATTTAAAGCACAAATATCCCATAAACGTATTCTTTTAGGTTCATGCTGCATTATAACTGGCTCACAGTCCTGTGCTGGTCTGTGCAGGGTCCTTTTACTATTGACATTCATAACCACAGGAGCTGAAATAAATTATCATTAGCTGTTATGGTCTGACTCACACGTCCAAGTGTCATCTGTCTCTTTGCTTTACTTCTCTGTGATCGTTTGAACAGGAGCGGTCTAAAGCGAGCTGTCACCTCTAATCCGGACTTTTTCACAGTCCGTCAGATCAGAGTTTAGGCCCTTACTCAGTTTTCTGTGCAAATAAAGGCAAAGAGGATGGGAATGGAGCCGTGTACCTGCTTATATTTCAGTTTATGCAAATGGAGTGAATGGAGTGATCTAATGGTTCTGACTCAGGAGTCTGACATCACTCTGACGTTAACCTGGAATAACCTTTTAATGTGAGAGGTCTCTTTGTCAGTGCTTTTTCCAATCATTCAAGTTCCTCTCATTCCTGCTTAGCATCTCAGTCGTGGTATTATTATCAGAATTGTGAAGTCTCCCATCTGTGTGAATTTGTATAAACTTCATATATAAAATTGTATAAAATGTATCATGTATAAAATTGTAGAAACTTCACTACTACAACAAATGTGGAAAAAAGCTCCCTTGTTTGTTCCTGATCTGTTTGTCCCACAGTATTTTACCTCTTACTAGTTTTGGCTCCTGAGACAAATTAGTTTGAATTCAAGGACACAGTTTTATGCAAATTCCTGCCCTCAATCTTGATAAGAGTTTCTGTACACACGGTGGAGTTTACAGCCCTGCTACACTGCAGAAACAGATAAAAGGATTACAAACCATTTTTTAATTCACATTGCTGCCTATTGTTGCCGTAAAACCTCAAAGACTTATGAATATTTTTCCATAAATGGGGGCATCACCTACTTCTCCTGCACTAACATTTGTGGTGAGAAATGTATAGATTTCTGCAGGAGGAGCTGCTTATTGTGTGCATGTGAGTATATAAAAAATGCAGATGTCATAAAGGTTTGCGAGTATACAATGTGTCATTTTTGGCTGAATATCAGTGTCCATATTACTAATGGGTTATGTGGTGTGTGAGGGTCTGTGAACCGTGCAATGTGGATATTAATTCTGTCACTGCAGACACAGTAGATTTCCACTTTCAGCTGATGGCGAGATGCCTGTCGCCTACGTCTGTGCCATTTTTAGCCTGCGGCAGCTCTGGCTGGCCTCGTTGCCACCTTGCCGCACATTGCCACGTGTGGGTAGACGCTGGCCCGGGGCCCCGTCTCCTGGGCTGCTGCTGTTGCGTGGTGGGGCTCCCGTGGGACTGGGCTGTGGCCCGTGGCGGGGCAAGGCAGAGGAGGGAGGTGGGGTTGGGGTGCTCGCCACTGACTGAAGCACACTAGCAGTCTTAAGGAACGCTGCTGAGGGGAAGTCCTGTGCGTTTGAAGTACGGACCTCAGAGAGCCTGTTTACTCAGGAGGAGGAGGGGGGAGCTGGCCCGCTGCACAAGAATGCCTGTGTCATGACGGGAGCGGCGGAGAGGAGGAATGTGCTCCACAATCCCAACACTGTAGAAGCCGGGCCACGGCTGAGGTGGCAGCCATTTCTTCCTATTTATTTTAGCTCCCTCTCCACTCAATCACTGGCCCTGTCTGTGGCCCAGAGCATCCCTGGAAAAATGAAAAATGGCCTGTGCTTTTATTTATGGCTTGAGATTTGCCAGCACAGTATCTTCACCCAGTGTGAATGAAATATAAAACCGTGAACTACTTTACTTCAATCGTTTATTTATTGAGGGAAAATTCAAAGAGCATGCACGCTCTGCTTTGCTTTCCCTCAGACATTCATACATAGGAGGCTCTGAGTTCAGCTTTTCACACTTAATGTGTTCTTAGTGGTTTGCAAGAGCTACTTTTTATATTCCATGAATTTGGCCAGGTGAGAGCTCCACTGAGACGTCTGAAATGTCTTCATCTTCTCTAAGGCTGCTGCTGCGTGTCAATGCGATACAGCTCAAATGCTAATGAAGAGATGATTCGTGTATATGCCTTAGCTTAAATTGTTTAAAGACCAGAGGAGGTTGTTTCCAGTACCGTCAGTTCGAGCTGAATTCTCAGGATAATAAGTCAAGATTTGTTCGACTGACTGATGAGAGCTCACTGAAACATGGTTAATACACAAGCTTCCTGTGAGTCTGTGCCGCCTTTGTTTATCATCTCTGGTTTGTTTGTAAATGGGCTTCGTGAGTTATGTGAACCCAATTTTTAGTTCAAGGCCTGTGCTGTCTTAGTGGCAGAATGGACGATGATCTTTCTTGCTCTCAATTTATTTTCAGTTTGACTCAGTGGGATCTGAAATTGGTGTTCCGATGTTAAAACTTTCACTCACAAGTGTGGAGCATTTGCATCCAGCTGTGAAATAAACCATGTATATCATTATGTGCACTGAGCAAACATTTTAGCTTACACTGGGAATCATTATGTCAAGCCAGTCAGTTTAGTTTGTATGTAGTTAGTTTCAAACTGTAATAAAACCTGTAATGAAGCAAAAGTGAGCTTTAATTAGACATTTTCTGTGTTTTATTAATTATTTTGGGTTATTTGAAGATGATTTTAAAGTGGACTTCAATAACATTAAAGAGATTATCAAGGCTATTTAATTGTTTAAGTTGTAAATGGATTACGTAGACCTTTCAGCCACAACATCAAAACCTGACAGGTGAAGTGAATATTGGAGCATTGTGCTGAGAAAGCTTTAGTCCTGGCTTTAACGTGGATGTTAATGTGACACATACCACCTACCTAAACATTACTGCAGACCAGGAAAACCAAACTCTCTGATGTCACCAGCCTCTTGCAGCAGATCAGCGTGCCCACCATCCTACAAAAAACACCTGAGAAAGTTTGGAGGAGCCCCCGGACTCCATCCGATCCTCCTCACGGCGCAGTCAAGCTTGTGCCAGTGGACCCAACCACACTGCACAAGGAGCCAAAGGGCAACCCCCTAGGTGACCTTTGCACATGCTCAGATGAGTCAAAACTGTTTTGGCTGCACAAAGGGGATCTACACAATATTTTCCAGGTTTTAAATTTGTGGCTGATTGATTTTTGAATACCCAAATTCTTGCAATGACCTGAAAATGGCCCTTTGTGATCCTTCCTACTCACATCTGACACAGTTTGAGAGGCTCTGCTGCTATAAACCCCAAAAATGTGCATATTCAAAGGTGGGAGGAACTCGGGAAGAAGCTGCTGCTGCAAAGACCTCTATTAAAAAAAAAGTGAATTGAGGCTCTGAATACTTTTTGTAAATGAGAATTAGATTTTTCGGCTGTTTCGAAGACAAAGTCGAGCTGTTGTCAGAGCCTTGGCGTCAGCGGCGTGTGTTCCACTGACACTTCAGCGTTGGCCAGAACGATGTGACCTACGATGTTCACATTCACACCACAGATGCATCTGCTAAAAATCTCAGACGAGCTCCAATCTTGGCGACTTTGACCTCAAGCTAAATGTCAGAGGTCAAGTTTTCTGAAAATCTTCTGAACGTTATAACTCGAGAACGATCTCATCTGGAATCTTCAAATTCACACCAGATACACTCTGTTCAAGCTACACCCATCAAACGCCTCACACACGTCTTCACTGACTTTACTATAACAGCACCCCCCCCCCCCCCCCCCCCCCCCCCCCCCCACCCCCCGCCCCCATTACAAATCCAAAACAGCCGAGCGCTGGCACCCGCTCAGCGCTGCTCTTAATACTGTTGGTTGATCATCAGAAACTGCAGTTTTATCCATTTAAAATGAAATCCGCCTAAAAGTATGCTCAATACTGGATGTTATATAACATATTATAACAACTAGTTATATAACACTTATATATATATAACACAGGTGACGATAGTGATGGCCTTAGAAAAGAAAAGGCACATCTCTTCCATTCTCATTCTTGATTATGTCTGAAATGAAGCGCATACAGAACTAACAGAATACTGTGGTTAAGCCAAATAAAACACCGTCGGCATAATCACCAGCTCACTGATGGCCAGCAGAAAAACGGGCATGCTCAGAGGCACCCTGATGATTCATTCCACCTGCAGCTCTGCCCCTGCCTGCCTTTATGACCAGTTAATCTGCTCTTACTGCAAAGAAGAGAAAATTCAACCTCCAACACTTCTAACTAAAGCAGAAAAGTGTGGAGGAAAGGATATCTGTAGCCACTCGATGCCTCGGGGACTGCAGAGGGGGCAGATATCAGCAGTGCTCCCTATGGATTCATGGAGATACCTTCAGCCTTCAGGGTGCGTGCTAAGCAGTATTATGGGAACATTAAGTACTGGTGGTCCATTCCATAAAAGTGGAAAGCATTAGCAATTTCAGTTAGCAGAAGGAGAGGAGCCTGAAGTGTGTCGAGTCAGGCAGTTCACTTCATTTTCATATTGAGGGCGGCAAAAACTGGCTTCAAAGTCAAACCCTGATTTTTGACGTTAGGTAACTACAGAGGATAATTTGTGGGTTGTAACAATTCCTCAAAAGCTGCAATTTTTTTTGTCCTATATATTAATTAATGGCAGTAAACCTGTTCAGCATTTTGTTGGACAGAAGTGATTTGTGGATTGAGTGAACTGAGCTCCTTTCACAGACCTTTTTATCCTTCCACTCTTACAGGTTTGACAATGGCTTTCAGCATCGATCTCAGCCGTGTTCAAGCCGTGACAAAGCTTTACAGCCTGAAGCTCCATAACACAGCCAGCAGTGAATGAGCAGAATGAAAGACACAACTGTCAGCTAGTACATGAGTGGGTTTGTGGCATTTTGGCTAAAGGAAAAAGGCAATGGCACAAATATTTAAAGAAAAGCTGAGTGTTTCCAGTTCATGGAGAGAAAACTCAGGTGTGACTCATTGTGTTTATTAGATGTTTTATAATTTTATACTACGGTCATGAGTTGCAGCTACTATCTGATGTACTACTGATGAATCTTTTCTGTTTGTTAAGTTATCATTTGTCTTTTAAAAAGCAGGTACATAAGGCACACAGCTGTGTTATCCCCACAGCGCTCGATTTGTTTGGCAAATAGTTCAAAACTCAAAGATGTTCAGATTAAAATGACATAAAACAGAAAGTCCAACAAATTCACTCATTTAAGCTGGCTCAGAAAATGTCCGTTTGATCCAATAAATGATTAAAACGGGAAATGATCAACATTTAATTTTTCTGTTTCAGCACTTGAATTGAAGTGTTATGAAATCCGGCTGGGCTCGCACACCCGGCTGGAAAATGGAAAAAACATCTGCTTGGCTTTCTCCACACTTTGCTCCTCCATCTCTTCACATTGCTCATTAATTAATCACTAATCCTGAATATTTATTATCAAATAAAATAAGGATAAGCCTTTTTTTCTCTCCAGCCATCAAATATCAAACATGTCTATATACAGCCCAGCAGCCTCTAGAATTTCATTTTAATATTAATGAATTTTAATATTTCCATTGCACATGGAAATATTTGTGTTTGTCAGGTACCCGTTACAACATGTCCATGCGTTTGTTGTCATTTTGATGGTAAGAACATCTTCAGAGTTAACAGTCACATCCCTTCTGTCTCTGCACAGAGCCAGAGCTCGACGTTCCCGGGACTCTCGACTCAGTAACCCGACAGGTGAACGAGACGATCCACCGCCGCAGCCGGAGGAACGCCGGGGAGGAAGACTACAACATAGAGATCCTGCTAGGAGTGGATGACTCGGTGGTCCGATTTCACGGCAAGGAGCACGTGCAGAATTACCTTCTCACACTGATGAACATAGTAAGTCACTGCGACTTCATTTTGTTGCTAGTTTAAACAATCCGGTGTATCGAACCTGACACACTGGGCATCTTGGTGGTGTAGTGGTTACCTGGCTTGCTTCTGGCCTGCTGGGCCCGTCTCTGTGGTGTTTGTGTGCTGTCCCTTTACCTTCGTGGGTTCCCTCCAGGTACTCTGGACAGCTAGAAAAGTTCTATATGAATGCCACTCCAGTCCACAATAGCAGAATGGCAGTCTATACTAGTACCATTAAACTTCAACAACCACTCACTGTTATACTTTGACAGCCTCAGTGACAGTAATCACAGTCATTTTCAATTCAATTCAATTCAGTTTCATTTATACCGCACCAAATCACAACAGTCGCCTTGAGGCATTTTATATTGGAAAGTAAAGACGCAACAATAACACAGCAGCATAACTACGGGAGGGTTCAGGGTCACCTGATCCAGCCCCAACTATAAGCTTTATTAAAAAGCAAAGTTTTAAAAGTACAGAGGGTGTCTGTCTCCTGTATCCAGACAGCAGCCTGCTAACATGAGCTTCATCCAGCTCTCCAAATATTTCTAAGACAAGCTAACAGTAGGCACTGCTAACAAAGCCAGTGCACACAGCACACTGATACAGTGATTGGCGCTGCTGCCTGACAGCAGAAAGGTTGTGTGTGTCAGCTTGGACAGGCTTCAGTTATTTTATGAGGTCACTGGATCACACACAGACCTTTTTTCCTCATATTCACACTCTCTTCTTTTTTCAGTTTTTTCTCTTTCTGCGTTCTTAAAGAAAACCTGTATCTATTGACTCCTTTCATCCTCCCACTTGGCCATGTTTCAGCTAGTCCCAGCCATTCATGTATCTCCCATACATTTGCTCCAAGCCAAGTCAAAATGTGTTACTTTGCTCTTCTTTTTAGCCAATAATACAGAGGAGCTTACAATACCCTGCAATCTACATTTTCTCAATCTACATACTGCTGGTGTGGATCTGAATATATGAGTCACTGGTGTTACAGCAGCCCACTCCTGTTGGTCCTCTGCTGTGTTACACTGACTGAACCAGAAAACATGGAGGCACCTGTTGGGAGGCCAAGTGCATCTGTTTCTTTCTGTGTGAATTCACGCTGTTGTCCTCACACGGGATGCTAATAGTGCCTCCCTATAGAAGTTATGCTGCCATCCCAGTGGAATCCCTAGCAGGGTTTATTCTGCCCTTCGTGTGCAGTGGGCGGTTGACTCAGGCTGTCATTAGTCTGTGGAGGCAGATTAGATGCAGTGTTTGCTCATCAAGTTGTCACCGATACCACAGATACACCTCGCTTGTGTTGTAAGAGACCGGCTACACGCGCTGAACTGTGAAGTGTTCCTTTAATGAGGGATTTCAATGCAGACGGAGGAGCAGGCGGAGGACTTTCGCCCCGCTGTTTCCATGCTCTCTGTGGAGCGTCGTCACTCTGCCTTTGCTGTTCCTCAGCAGCTGATCAAAGCTTTCTGAAACTGCTGCCAGCCCGTGATCGTATAGCACCAAATTCTGGTAGGCATCAGTTTTTGTATCATCGGTGACGTGTTGGTGGGCAGAAGAATTTGACTTGAAACATGAAAGGAATTTTTTATAATGAAAGTGACAAAGCTTCTGTGCATCAGCAGGAGATGGATGTTCCTGTTCAGAAGTACTGATTGCATTTTTTTAACACTCTTTCTGTGCGCTCTGCCTCTACGTTAAAGACAGGCGGGATTGTCTCTCATTTCATTCATTATTTGTAGCCCTGTATTAAAATTACAAGCCTATCAGACGTTCTTGTTATTCTGCATAATGGTTCCATACTGTAGTTTGGATATGAAAGCAGTTCATCTGTCAGGTCTGTTTAAAGGAGGTTTTATGGCTCAAACGCTCCAGCCTGGACTGACTGGAAGGATTTCAGCAGCTTGTTTGTCACTGACAGCCAATCAGGGCCCACCAGTCATTGTTGATTTCCTGGAGTCTGAATGTGCTTCAGTCACTCTGCCTGGAAAAACCAATGAATGACCCAAATAACTGAAACAAATTAATTTTATGTAGCATTTTGCTGTTATACAACTTTATGTATATTTTATTTATAGTTTGTTTTTGTTTTTTCATGAGCACAGTTATGCCAGACTAAAGAAAAAAAAAAAGGGTACTTATGGATGTCATTCTGATCATTGTGACCTATATCAGGGATCCTCAAATCCAGGCCTCGAGGTCCGGTGTCCTGCAGGTTTCAGATGTGTCTCTGATCCAAAACACCTGATTCAAATGGCTGAATTACCTCCTCAGTATGCAGTCAGGTTCTCCTGCTAATGACTTCTATATTTGACTCAGGTGTGTTGAAGCAGAGACACATCTAAACCCTGCAGGACACCGGCCCTCGAGGCCTGGAGTTGAGGATCCCTGACCTATATCTTATAATTATGGTACTGTATATCTGAAAAACAGTTACTGTAGGTCTCATGTTTACATGCACTGTCAGTTCAATTTTGAGCTTTTAATGATTTCTTTGATTTTTTTTTTTCAGGGTGGGATGATTGTACTGTAAACAGAAAACAGGAACTGGGTGCACAAGTTTGAATTTATTTCAGATTTTCTCTGATCCACGCAGACTCACAAATGTACATATAGGCTCAAATATTTATACGGACTCACTTAAATAATAAGCGGTGCTGAAGATTAGTGATCATGATTGACTACAACTGGTAAGATAAGAGAAGATAGATATCTTTATTATCATTGCACAAAATACAATGAAATTGTGTTGGAGCCATCCTCCAGGTGCTGAAATAATAAATAATATGAGATAGAAAATAAGAAATATAAAGGTCCTGTACGTGTCTTCTAGTCTGGGTGCCGGTGCTGGGTGCCGGTGATCTACTCGGCAGTCTTGATGATGTGCTGGAGAGCTTTGTTGTTGTTTGCAGTGCAGCCAGAGTACCACACTGAGATACGGTATGTGAGGACGGACTCGATGGCTGACCTGTAGAAGCTCACCAGCAGCTGTTGTGGGAGTCGAGCTCTCTTCAAGCACCTCAGGAAGTGAAACCTCTGGAGACCTTTCCTGACTGTTGCTGTGGCGTTGACAGTCCAGGTCATGTCGTGGCCCCCATGTTGACCCCAAGGTACCTGATGCTCTGCACGACCTCCACACTCACCACTGATGGTGGGGCGACGGACGCGGGCCTCAGTCTCCTGAAGTCCAGGATCAGCTCCTTCATCTTTGCTGCTTTGGGGATCAGGTTGTTCTCTCGGCTCCAGTTCTCCAGGTTCTCGACCTCTGGTCTGTAGGCAGGCTCATCACTGGATGTAATCTTGCCTACCATGATGGTGTCATCTGCAAACTGGTAGTTTCTCTTTACCAGCATAAAAGGATTTGTTTGACAGCATTTATTAGCTCAACCAATCCTCTGAACAATGTCGAAGTCCAAGGAACTCAGTGAAGATAGAAGTGTTGATCTACACAAGTTGGGCAGGTCTCTTGGATCTATTTTTAAACAAGGTCATCTGAACAATTGTATGTAAGTACAAGTTATTCACATGTGTCACTATTTGTCAGGGTCTGGAAGGACATCCAAACTGTCACCCTCAGACGAGAAGAAATTGGTTAGGATGTTCAGGAACAACCCAGGAACCACCAAGGCTCAAGTCTGCCATGAACTAGAAACTGCTGGAACACCAGTGTCCATGTCCACAGCAAAGCCAGTTTTATAGTGCACACACAGACTGAGAGTGCAGACCAAGAAAGAAGCCTCTGCTTCAGTTGCCCACATGAACAAACCAAATGCCTTCTTTTGGCTAGAAGAAATGAAATGCAGTATTAGTAAAGGTGAGGCTTTCAAACCTAAGAACACTGTACCAGCTGTCATGTATGGTGGTGGTAGCATCATGCTCTGGGGATGTTTGGCTGCCAGTGGTACCGGTACATTACTGGTACAAAGGAGTTGGAATAATGAAGAATGAGGGCTTCCTCCAAATTCTTCAACTTCACCTCAAATCAACAGCTAGGCAGTAGACACAGTCGGGTGTTCCAGCAGGACAATGATCCCAAACAGACATCAGAACTGGCTTTGGAAGGGATACAGCAGGCTAACATTAAGCTTCTGGACTGGCTTTCCCAAAACCCGACCTTAACCCTTTGGAAAATTTGCAGCATCTTCGCTCTGTTCCATGCTAGGAAACCGAACAATTTAAATGGACTCTACCAATTCTGCCAAGAAGAGCAGTCAAATATCCGTCCAGAATTATGCCTGAAGCTTGTTGATGGCTACCAAAAGCACCTGGTGGGGGTACAGCTTTCCACGACATCCATCCCCGTGATGAGTGCCTGTAAACGTCTGACCGCAACTGTGTATCTCATGATTTTAAAATGTTATCAATAAGGTTTAACATGAATGTTTTTATTCATCTTTCTCTTACATAAAAAGTTAAATAGAATTATATCAGGAGCCTGGTGTCCTTGAGTTGATGAAGCAGATCATAAACCTCAGTGTCCCTGATCTGGCATATTTATTTATTTATTTATTTCCCTCAACCTTGTGCTATATTAGTGTGTTCACTATATCTGCTACATAACTCTTCTCTGTGCAAGAACTGTCATTTGTGCAATATTTGATATTTTTGTACATCTGTTACATTTATTTACTCTCCTGTAAGTCTTTGTGTTGTTTGATATTTGTACTGTTGATCTTTGGTAAATGGACTTGTTCTTATATAGCACTTTTCTACTCTTTTTTGAGCACTCAAAGCACTTATACAGCTTTGAGTGTTGAAAACAGAAGGCTTTGTAGCATATAAATACTGGTTTTACAGTATTTTTCTTATCTTCTTGTTTAGGTTTTATAAGGAAAGGCACTGAACTGTGGCAGCTGCTACAGTTTGATCATACTTCATGTTTGATGACAGTAAAAGCTTTCTATTCTATTCTATTCTATTTCTATTGTGTCATGATATTCTCATCTCTACATTAAATGCCCCCAACATAAACCTAAACTCCTTCTGACTTCTAAAGCACTAATTGCTCTTTTCGGTCCACTGAAGCATCACTCTATTGCTTTAATTCTCTCTCTCTGGATGTCTGCAGCGGTCTGACACTGAAATTTTGAGGTTATTGATGGTGTTTTCCAGTAGAGGTCCCCGCTGGCTTTATCTGGAGGCAGCTCAGTCTCTGAACACTGATTACTGTGATTGATCTTCTCTTTTTTATGTTCTTGTCTCGTCTCCCCTCTTTTATACTGCTGTATTATTTTCTCTCTCTGTCTCTCGTCTCTTCCTCCTTCTTTCCCCACCTCCTCTGTTTTTATTTTAATCCTCTCCTCCTTTTTCTTCTCACCTTACTCCATCTTTACGTTTCATCACATCTTTTTTTTTTTTTTTTTTTTTTTTTTTTTAGCCTGTCATGTCTGGCATCTTTCACAATCGGAATGATGATCCGAATGCACTGATGTACCAAACATATTTGCTTTGACAAGAACAGCTCTATATGTTTCCTATAGGCTCTTCTTGTTAATGTTTGCAATTTTATTTTTATTTATTTATCTTTTTATTTAGTTATTCATGCCAAGTCTGACAGGCAACAAAGAAGGGGCAAGAACAAGAGGTGGGGGGGAGAAAAGGGGGGGGGGGGGGGGGGGGGAGGAAGAAAGGAGATAGAAAAAAAATAAAAAAATAAAAAAATAAAAGGGGTTGATATACTCACACACACACACACACACACACATCCATACACACACCCATATGCACCTACATATACACACACACACAAACACACACACACAAGTTTATTGTTTGTAGTAATGTGTGTGTATGCGCCTTTGTCATGCAATGTATTCGATAATGAGGGCGAGAAACTGCAACCATGCCCCCCGCGATCCAGAGGCAGATAGGGAAGGACCCAGGGGACCCAGGCCATCCACAGCACAGGAGCTCAGAAGACTTGGGGCCACACATCCCGATGGCAACCGTGTACACTCCCCAGAAGAGGAAGGAGGGAGGCTACAGACGGAACCCCCACAATCCAGGGGCTAGAGTCCAGAGAGCCAGAGACGACGGGCAGCCCACCCCCCCCGGCAAGCCGGCACCCCCAGCACGAGCCAGGCATGCGGCCCCCGAGGCCCCAAGCGCCCGAGAGCAGCCCGACACCCGGCAGAGCCCCCCCACGCGCCAAAGAGGCCCAAGCCACCCCCAGGTCACGGCCGCCAAGGGAGCAGGCCAAAAACCATGCCGAGACATCCGGCCACACATCCCGGGACCCACGGGCACCCACACCCCAGGGGCGGCAGTGACGACCAGTGGGGAGCAGCGTGGAGCGGTAGGGAGGGGTAACTCCCACCCTCCGTGTCCCACAGGTGCCAAGGCTTGGCAAGCCACCAACCCAGGCCCAGCTGTCCACACACACACACTCTCACAAGCACGCACGTACACACACACACACACGTACCAGTCATTCCCTCATGTACACACACGCACATACACACGCACGCACATTCGCATGCACCAGTCACACACTCATGCATACACACTCACACTCACACGCACATACACACACACACACGTACCAGTCGTTCCCTCATGTACACACACGCACATACACACGCACGCACATTCGCATGCACCAGTCACACACTCATGCATACGCACATGTAACATACATGGACACCTAATGTGGGAGAGCGGGTACCAGCACCAAGCCAGCGGCAACCCAGGGAAGCAGCCAACCCAGCCCCGAACAATGAGCCAGTCCCCATCCCAGGCGGGGTGCATGGAACTGGGGTGTGAGAAGGCCCGCCCGCCCCCTCCTCCCACTCAGCGTGTTGGGGGGGTGATGTGAATGTATGTACTGAGAAGAATGTGTATGGCTGTGTGAAAACTACAGTGCTTTTAAAATTGGAAGGACAGATGTAATATGAGCACTGAATAACAGCGCCCATCCACACTATCCCCCCAAGGCCCTCAATGTCTAAAATGTAAATACGTTTCATCACATCTATGTTCATCATGTTCATTTGTTCTTGTTACTCTTTTTTCTTTCTGCAGTTCCTCCTGTAACCCCCCCTTTTTTTGTCATCTTTCCTCTCTTTTCAGTACTTCTCTCTCATCAACTTCTCTCTTCTCACTTTCTTTGTTTGGACCAAATTAAATCTGGTTGTGGTCAAAAGTTTGGACACACTCACCTGTAAGTGTGTCCAAACTTTTGACTGGAACTGTATTTAGAGGGGTTTTTGTATATATTTTGACACATTGGGCAGCACTGTAGTGCAGCGGTTAGCACCGTTGCCTCACAACATGAAGGGGTTCGAATGCACCATCCACCCTTCAGTGTGGAGTGTGAATGTTCTCCCTGGGTCCTCTGGCTTCCTCCTGAATAAAGACTGAGGCTGCTTTGTTGTGTACACTGAATGAAACTGCTTTGCCTGTTGTCATCAATTTTCCCTCCTGGGCTGTCAGAGATCAACAACAGCTTTATATTTGCTTTACATCTTACATGAAGTCAAGGCAGAAGTTATTACATGTTGCCTCCTTTCTCTTACAGAGAAACATGTAATAACTTGAGGCGTCTGTTTGTAGTGATCTGGTGCTATTTAAATAAAATAAAATTGAACTGAACTGAAATGCCAGCTCAAGCCAACATAAGTATTAGACTCAATGGAGAGTTTGAAGTTCTAGGATGATGATCTGCAAAAAAATATAAATATAAGTAAAATATCAGTTAAAAACTGACATACATGCCATTTATGTTCCTCTCTTGGTACATTTAGGTTCTGCAGCAACACTTTTCCTGCACACAGAGCTCTCAGTTTTAGCTGTTAAGCTTTGTGTTCAGTATGCACTAGCTGTCTGACTTAATTGTGTGTGGCCTGCACTTTCTGCTGGGCTCAGTACACTGCATTTAAGGGTTATGCAACATTTCTACCTCTGTGGTTTATTCTTTGACTCTACCGGAGCTTTGCATGAGTCACTGTTCAAATAATCCTTATTTGTTTAATACTGCTGTTCATCCTCTTTTTCCAAGGTTTCCAAGGTTCTGTGTTCAGCTGTGTGTCTGTCATGACCACACTGGGGACATCCACTCTCACTGTTTCACATGGGCCATGTTTAATATGAGCATCGACCATTATAACTGTGAACATTTCCAAGCATCAGAAGGAGCAAAATTGCTGTTGTTTTAAAGTTCATTAGCATCATTTAGAATTACAGGAGAAAAAAGCAAGCTCTCCTGCCCCCCCCCCCCTCATTTTTAGCTTGGCTAAAGGTGTTGTTGGTGGCTACAAAAACTTTAACATTGGCCATAATTCTAGAACAATCTCACCTAGGATGTTCAAATTCACACCATACATGCTTACAGTTCTATACACACTGACTTTACTATAACAGCACTTTGACCCACCCACCCCACCGTTTCCCCCAAAACAGCCGAGCGTGGGCGCCTGCTCAGCGGTGCTCTTGTTATTCATCTCCTCGTCTTATCTCTCCCTTTCACTCGTCCATTGTTTCCTTTCATCTCGTTCTTTTCTTGTCTTCTTGCCTCCACTGCTCATCTCCACTCAGTGTCCTCCTTTCTGTCTCCTTCACTCCTCTTTGTTTCTATTGCTGTGCTGCATCTTTTTGTCTGTTGCCTAAAAGCAGTGAGGTGGTGGTCACCTACTCAATACTTGCATATTCGAAGCACAGGTTTTTCCACTTTGAAAAAATTATTCCGTGAGGGGAGAACATAATTGTTTAAAGTGTTTCCTGAAGCCTTCGTTACTTTGTTTATTTGACATTTCTTTTTGGGATAATGTGATTGTGTTGGTGATTTCAGCCCGTCTTTGTGCTCTGGATGGAGACACTGATGCACTCTGCAGAGTCACCTTTATGGACATCTGAGTTGATGTTGGATGATGCACGTTGGCAACTGTTGCTGTGTCTTCTTTGGCTTTCATGCATTAGTTAGACTGCAATTTGTGGTGTGTTTTCAGGCAGCTGAATATCCCTCTGAGACCTTATGTTCTCTGCAGGGTTCACAAAAAAAGTTCAATTGAAAGATGCTTTTTTTCCTCGGTTCTCAGGAGGATGTGTAGTTGTGTTGCTTTGCGGTGCAGACACAGTACAGCACTCTCTAGAAATTATTTCTCCACAGCTGATCCTCTTTGAGGAAAAGCTCTTCAGCTTCAGCAGTGCCAGACATTTGAATTTTTTTATATATTGGTCTTTTCAGCATAGTGTTCTTCTAGTTCTTCTGGTCTGAGAAACATCAAGCTGTGCTATGCAGGGGGACAGCTGTGGTTGGCACATGCAGGCATGTCATCAGGTGGTGATTTTAGTGATTTGACATTGCTTGTATTCTTCTGGTTGAGCCCAGTTTTTCAGTATCACTCGTGTTCAATTCATTGTGTGAATCCAAAATCATGATCGAGATTCAAATTTGCTTAATTGTGCAGTGACAACATATAATGAGACAAATTGATTCCTGTTGTAAATATGTGGTGGAAACTGTTGATAGGGCTGGGACCGGTCTCTGCTCAGTGTGTAGGATAACATATGGTGTAATTTCAGCTTCCCCTGAAGGAGAGGCTCACAGTGCAGCTCCTGCAAGCAGAGCAAAGCTGCTCTGCTTGTAGATACACATTTGGGATCTGCAGCATTTATCTGTCTTCATCTCGGAGCTCCCATCTGTGATGCAGCTCACGTTCACCTGGACTGTTACTTCGTAAAGTCCCAAGAAGTGAAAGGTGCAGCCTGCTGGAGCTCGAGTAATGTGGCAGCTTGGAGCTGTCCTGCTCGTGCAGCGCTGCATCGCCCCAAAAAGTCAACAAAGCAAAAACCATGCTCTGGGGACAATTTAACATGTGACGATGCGCTGCTGGAATATGTTTTTTTTTTTTTTCCACCTTTTCTATCCTGAGTGGAGAACACTGACTTATTGTGCAGTGAGACGGATGAGCTCAGTGAGAAATCACTGACCCAGAGAAAATCAGTCCCACTGCCTGTGACTTTAGTTCTCATGCTCCGCTAATTAGGTCTCCTCATGTGGAGAGCAAGATGTCAAGATGTTGATCTGTTCACTGATTGGATTGGTACTCACTGTGCGGCCAATCAGTTAGTGACAAAACAACAGCGGTGAGATCTGCATGATGGGCATGCACACATTTGACTCAAAAAGGATGTTCTTTTTTCCAGCTGTCACACAGGCACAATATATATATATATATATATATATATATATATATATATATATATATATATATATATATATATATATATATATATATATATATATTGTATTTCTAGTAGTTTTTGTATTCAGGAGAAGTACTGAGTGAAACTCTGTTTCTCTGTTTGTTAGCATCTACTGTGTTCATGAAAGCAGTGTTTAGCATTTCAGATAATAATATTAGTGTATTGAGACCTTAGATAGAAACTTCTAGCTGGTCTCTTTTTCCTCAAACAATCACCACAGCAGATTGATTTGGCAAAAAAAAACGGTATGCCCTTCCTGAAGCAACCCACCCCATTCATCTAGGCTTGGGAATGGCACTAGGAGTACACTGGCTTGTGACCCCTCCTCCCTGTGCTGGTTATCTCGTGCGATTTTTCTCCTGATTGTGATTCAGGGACCTTTTGTGCACCAGCAGAATCTGATATCACTACATCACGGAAGCACGTGAGCTTAGTCAAAACAAATTTGTACCAATTAGGTTTTATTTCTCCATAAACTCATTTAGACATGATTTATTCTCCTGTCCTCTCCACATCCCAGAGGTGCTCTATTCAATCAAGGTGGAATATCACCAGTTTAAGAGTTTAAAGCAGCCATTAGAGGATGTGGTCATAAAGGGATGGATATGGTCAGTGGCAATGCTCAGCTCAGCTGTGTCATTGTCAGTTGGTACTGACAAGTGCTAAGTGCTAAGAAAATAACTGCACCTCCACTACAGACCTGAACCACTGATATAAGCTTTCATTCTTTCATGTTGTTTACACCAAAATTGTGACCCTACCATCTGAATGTTTTGGCAGAAATCAAGACTCATCAGACCAGGCAATACTTTTCCAATCTTCTGCTGTCCAATTTTGGTGATCTAGTGTGAACTGTAGCCTCGATTTCCTTTGTTGGCAGGAGTGGCACCTGTTGTGCTGTTGTGGCACTTCTGCTTTGAGGTTTGATATGTTGTGCATTCAGACATAAATGCACAAGTATGTTGTGCTTCTCTGCTTAGGCAGCAGTGCTCGGCCGGGCACAGCCCAAAGAGATAACATGGGCCCACCATCCTGTCGGCCCACCACCTGGTGGTGAATTGGATCAGGTGGCAGGGGAAGATGCTGGACAGACTTGGTGCACCTAAATGTATTGTGAGGGTCCGCTGGGAATGCCTGGTAGAAGCCCCAGTCCGTGAGATCTTCAACTCCCCCCCTCCGGCAGAACTTGGACGTTGAGTCCAAATGGACCATGTTCCACACCTCCATTGTTGAGGCTGCTGCTCAGACCTGTGGCTGCAAGGTGGTTGGTGCCTGTCGTGGTGGTAACCCCCGAACCAGATGGTGGTCACCGGAGTGGAAGGGAGACATCAAGCTGAAGAAGGAGTCCTATCGGGCTTGGTTAGCCTGTGGGACTCCGGAGGCAGTTGACAGGTATCGGCAGGCCAAGTGAAATGCAGCTCGGGCAGTGGCCGAAGCAAACACTTGGGTGTGGGAGGAGTTCAGTGAGGCTACGGAAAAAGACTTTCGGACAGCATCGAAGCGATTCTGGCAAACCGTCAGGCGACTCAGGAGGGGAAAGCAGTGCTTCACTCACATGGTTTATAGTGCGGGTGGGTTGCTGCTGACTTCAACTGAGGCTATAGTCGGACGGTGGAAGGACCTCCTGAATCCCACTGACACGCCTTCTATAGTGGAAGCAGAGTCTGGGGATGAGGGAGATGACTTGACCATCACTGGGGGTGAGGTCACTGAGGCAGTTAAACAACTCCTTGGTGGCAAGGCTCCTGGGGTGGACGAGATTCGCCCTGAGTTCCTGAAGGCTCTGGATGTTGTAGGGCTGTCTTGGTTGACACGCCTCTGCAACATTGTGTGGCGATCTGGGGCAGTGCCATTGGATTGGCAGACCGGGGTGGTGCCATCTTTAAGAAGGGAAACTGGAGGGTGTACTCCAACTTTCGGGGGATCGCAGTCCTCACCCTCCCCGGTAAGGTCTATGCCAGGGTGCTGGAAAGGAGGGTCCGTCCGTTAGTCGAACCTCGGATTCAGGAGGAACAATGCGGTTTTTGTCCTGTCGCAGAACGCTGGACCAGCTCTTTATTCTCTCAAGGATATTCGAGTGTGCGTGGGAGTTTGCCCAACCAGTCTACATGTGCTTTGTGGACTTGGAGAAGGCATTCGACCGTGTCCCTCGGGGTGTCCTTTGGGAGGTCCTGCGGGAGTATGGGGTGTCTGGCCTGTTGTTGCAGGCCATTCAGTCTTTGTACAACCGCAGTGAGAGAGTATATATTTTAGGAGTGAAAAAGACCCACTGACTAAGAAGAAAGGCTAACCTTTGTCACTGTCATTGCTGCCCTGCTGAGCAATATTAAAGTAGTTTTCTTGAGTGAGGCCAGTGTGTTCTAAATATTGGCAGGAAATGCCCCCATACATCCATCCTGAAATCCAGCCCCGTGATCTTCTTCATATTCTGAGCTGATCACCTGCACAATGAGATAATATCTATTTTTGGTCTTCCACAAATAGGACTATAATATTTAATGCACAAGTTTAAAAACTCAAAGTTATTCACATTAATATTAAAAGAATTATCACAGTAATTAAATTCATTTAGTGGAGCTCTGGCTTTGTTCAGCTTGCTTCAGCAGGTTCCATTCATAGGCGACCATCACTGACTCATCAATCTGTCGCTTGGTTGCCAGCCAAATAATAATGTCCAGTTAAATGTTTTGCATGTGAAAATTGCAGCATTGATAACTTCACACTTCTCACTATTATGGCCCGATCAAACTGCGCGGGTCATTTGTCACATAGAATCACAGAACCAGGACCCGTCCTTTTATAAAGCAATATTGAATTTCCATAGTCTCTGAGGTCCATAAAGATGTGAATTGTCACACTGGGCCTGATGCCAGGCATTCTGCATTGAATAAAATCCATAATATTTTACTGACTACAGTCTGGCATGAGGACAAGGACTTTAACTGAAAAGAAAATAAGTGGCAGATAGTCACAGTTTTCTCAACTGCACGCAGCTAACTTTAGCAAACAGCTACTATGCCTGCAAATTCTTCTTGTATTAATATTATTAATTATAACCGTCCCCTGTATTTTCAGGAGGACCATACAGAACATGGATATCATTTAAACAGGAAATGTATCGATGCATTTTACACATTGCTGATGCCTGCAGATACAGGGAAATGTGATCCCTCCATCTGAATGAATACGCACATGTCTGCAGGTGATAATTGTGTTGACTACTAAAATAGAAAGCAACAAATTGTGTGCATAACAAGTCTCACTTCACAATTTCATTCAGATTCAAGTTCATAGAAAACATTAGTCAGGCTGCCTGTGGAGAGTTCCTCACCAGCCTGGCTCGCTGACTCATTCACTTCTCTTTACATTACGTCTGTGGCTGCAGGATACCGAGATGGTGTGAATACTAAATGACTGTCACATGCTCCTGTTCTGGCTCCTTTACAAAGAAAGCCTTTTCCGTGGAACAGTCTAACACTGATGTAGCTAAAGCATGTTTGCATTCTTCATAAATAGACACAATAAGCATGACCACACCTATCAAATCATAGTCTCTCTTTTAATGAATACTGGTGCATGTGCAAACTGGATGCACCATCATGTTGAAGAAAATACTTTTTTTGTGTGTTCTGCAAAGACGAGAACCATGATTACAACCTATCACAATGCACCAGAACAGTGCTTGCAGAGCTCTGTGATTGCAGACGTTCATGGAGTGAGTTGTGATGAGTGGAAAGAAGAACTCAGATTTACATGGATAGGGTGGAATTTGGGATTGAGGTTCCTTAAAAGTGTCATTTGTCCCCCTGCTTCTCAGGTGAATGAGATTTACCATGACGAGTCTCTGGGAGTCCACATCAACGTGGTCCTGGTGAGGATGATCATGCTGGGGTATGCCAAGGTGAGTTTCACAGTCCATTGATCTTTTAATTCTCAAACTTCTTTGAATCTTAGTCAAAACTGAATGCTACATTTGCAAATGTAGCATTCAGTTTTGTTCTTGCTGGTATTTCAACCAGAAATATTGCTGCAGTGGCACAGTGAGAGAGTGCAGGTGACATCCTCATGCTTTAATAATGGAGCAGTGAAATTGATTGCAGAGGTCACCTGCTCTAACGCACCTTTGTAAAAATGCACTTTTACAGACTGTAATCAACAATGACGCATATACATGATGTGTGTTCACCAGGAATCTTTCAGCTTTCTAAACCCTCATTATCAGCTCAGGGGTTCCATGTTTGATACTGTCGCTGCTTTACATTCTGCTGCCAGAATACTAACATGTTCATTTGCACAGGCAAGGTTCAGTGTTCAGCATTTCTTTCTTTCTCTTTCCTGTCAGTCCATCAGCCTCATTGAGAGAGGCAATCCATCACGGAGCCTGGAGAACGTGTGTCGCTGGGCCTTTGTGCAGCAGAAAGGAGACCCTGATCATGCCGAACACCACGACCATGCAATTTTCCTCACTCGCCAAGGCTTTGGCCCGACGGGGATGCAGGGTAAGGCCCCAGAGGACATGCATCCTGTGGTTCAGATGAGACTGTGAAATTGTGTGTGGCATTTTGCCCTTCCTTTTGTGGCTGTCATTACAGGAGATTACCCATCACAATACACATCATTTAGTTTTCTGTGTTTTAAAATCTGTAACTTGCCGATGAGGAAAGATTCTTTGATTTGAAATGTTGTCATTACAGGTGACGACTTGAGGTTGAGAGAAAAAAAAAGAGAAATTTTGAAACATTAATTCTGCAAAAAACACTTAACAAATGGGTCTTATGCCTGAATTCACCCCAGATTCTTCTGAAAAATTCTTTGTGCCCCAGTTGCTTTGGTTAAATTGACTGAAATAATTTACAAAAAAACACTAAGAGGATGGGACAATGACAAAGCCTCCTTATTACTACTATGACGCACAAAAAGGGTGAGCAATCCTCCATGGACCGTCTGTTTGTGCTATTTTTTTGGCACTTGTACTGAATTTCTCTTGTTGCCGGGGCCCATTTGAAAGACTGGAGCCTTACAGTAATTTGCGCTGCCTGCCAGATATCGACTTCTCCCCCTCTTTTTATTTTCTCCACAACAGCCAAACTGCAGCAATGAAAGCAACTGTCCAAAGTCACTGCTATTAAATGCCTATTTGACCTGCTTTTATTTGCAGCTGCATCGACATTTTATTTGGAAGTGAACACTAATGCAGTGATATTGTCAGATGATATAATTAAGGGATGCTCTCCAATGCCACAAGAGTCAAAGCCTAAAGTCTCTGAGATGCTGAGTGCAGCAGCACAGGTGTGAGGGGTCAGTCACTGCACCTTCTGGTTTTGATTTTGATTTGATTTTTTCACAAAAGCCACGACACAGCTACACAGCATTACTTAACCCACATCACTACCTGGGATGTTGATAAAACTAAACTCGAGATATTCAGAACTCAGTCACCACCATTGACCTGATATTCCTGCATGCTGTAAAAAACAACAACAACAACAAAAAAACAAGTATTTCTGGTGTCTTTATTTATTTTTTTTATTTAACTATGGAACCAAATTTTCTGAGTGGTCTTAAATCAAGAGTGAATGTGATTAAAATGTTGGTAAGTTTAAAATTATACTCTGGCAGGCAAAAGAAACTCAAATATCCCGAATCTCAGGCACTTTTGACAAATCCCTCTTTTAATCTCACATCTGGCAAGTGGTGAAATAAGCTGAGCTTTAAGCTGAGTTTAAATTTTAGGATCACGTCCTGCATTTATCTTGGTGGAGATTTGTTGTTGCCACTTTATTCTGTGCTTGATTATGTGTTGTAGATTTATATGTATGCGTGGATCTCTGTAATGGTCTCACATGCTGGATTTTGTGTGTCATGGAGCGCTGAGGCGAAGTCCTCAGTGTTCACTGCACATTGTGTGCACAGGTTCGATGGTCTGGTCTGGTCTCCCTTGTCCTTCTGTAGACCCTCAGTACTCAGTAGAGACTCGGTAGAGCTGAATCGAAATGGATTAAATCTGGAGCGTCTGTTTCTACGCGGCGGAGTAGAACTAAATATTCGGATAATTGGATTTTTTCGCCACTGACAGGTAACCGTAAAAACTACAAGGTCTGTCAGCAATCAGTCCCAGATGGCATTTGGATGGCCGTGTATCTAAATTCTCCTGGAGATGTTATGTAAACAGATGCTCCACGCCCCCCCGCTTGTCCCATCTTGTGATCTGTGTGAACTGATACGCCTCGCGACCTTGCTGATGAACCTTCTATCTCTATCAGGACTGTTTAGTCGAGAGAGAGAGCTGGGTCTGCTCGACAGTAAACCTGCACTGGCAGCCCCTCCCCCACCCACCCTAGTGCTCTCCGGGCTTTAAATGTGCTTTTTTTTGCTTTGCTGAGGTCTTTTTTTGGAACCTCGTACGGTGCTTATAATGAGCACAGTACGAATTTTTTGAACCTAACTTTCCTATTGTTTGTATTTTTCCTTTCTTTCCCTCACTGTTACGGTAGCGCCTGTATAATGGCTGCATGACCGCAGACACCTGTCTCCCCAATCTGTTGTTTGTTTGTCTTCTCTTGGATAGGTGTTCTAGAATGCAGTTTTTGTTGTATACTTGTGTACAATGACAATAAAGCTCTATCTATCTATCTATCTATCTATCTATCTATCTATCTATCTATCTATCTATCTATCTATCTATCTATCTATCTATCTATCTATGCTACATTTCTGGTCTCCTTCCACCTTTCTCACAGTCTATTTTGTGTCTATGCTAAATTATCAGCTCTATTTCTTGGCCCGGGCATGCTCACAAGAGATATTAAATCTCAATGTTTTTATGATCAAATAAAGTTAAATTCATTTGTGCCCTTTATGGTGCTGAAAGAAGGTCCACTGCTTTGTCTTGCAAATCCAGAACTTATTTGGAGAGAGAGTTTTTAGGTGAGCGGAGGAAATCTCATTGAATTTCATTACAGCAACTCAAACCGGTTGTTTGTTTGGCCCCATGCTTTTATGTATGCCTGACAATGTTGGGGATCCTAATGAGATGAAAGATGGTGTCCTGGGGAATCTTCTTTCAGATCTGTACACTGAGCTTCTGGACAGTCAGAGGTGCAGCCTGGCAGCATCTGATGGAAACATGATGTCCCAGAGGTGTTCTGGTGGATTTAGGTCAGGTGAGCGTCGGGGCCAGTCAGTGGTATCAATTCCTTCATCCTCCAGGAACTGCCTGCATACTCTCACCACACAAGGCTGTGCATTGTTGTGCACCAGGAGGAACCAGGACCCACTGCACCAGCGTAGGTCTGACAGGTCCAAGGATTTCATCCTGATACCTGATGGCAGTCAGGGTGCAGTTGCCTCATCTGCAGAGGTCTGTGGATCCCTCCATGGATATGCCTCCACAGACCATCACTGACCCACCACCAAACCGGTCATGCTGAACGATGTTACAGGCAGCATAACGTTCTCCACGGCCTCTCCAGACCTTTCACGTCTGTCACATGTGCTCAGGGTGAACCTGCTCTCATCTGTGAAAAGCACAGGGCACCAGTGGTGGACCTGCCAATTCTGGTATTCTGTGGTAAATGCCAATCAGACTCCATAGAGACGGGCAGTGAACACACGGCCCACTAGAGGACATTGGCCCTCAGGCCACCCTCATGAAGTCATACTGTAGGGTTCTGGCAGTGCTCAACCAGTTTCTCCTTGCACAAAGGAGCAGATCCCGGTCCTGCTGATGGGTTAAGGACCTTCTGCAGCCCTGTCCAGCTCTCCTAGAGTAACTGCCTGTTTCCTGGAATCTCCTCCATTCTCTGAGACTGTGCTGGGAGACACAGCAAACCTTGTGGCAATGGCACGTATTGATGTGCCATCCTGGAGGAGTTGGACTACCTGTGCAGCCTCTGTAGGGTCCAGGTATGACCTCATGCTACCAGCAGTGACACTGACCCTAGCCAAATGCAAAACTAGTGAAAAAACAAAAAAAGATGAGGAAGAAAAATGAGTGTCCTCCACCTGTAAAACATTCCTGCTTTGGGGTGTCTCATTGTTGCCCCTCTAGTGCACCTGTTGTTAATTTCATGAACACTAAAGCAGCTGAAACTGATTGACACCCCCCTCTGCTACTTACCTGACCACATCAATATCCCAGAAGTTTCACTGACTTGATGCTGAACTCTGATTAAAAATGTTTTTAGTAGTATATTATCAGGCTTCATATCACACACTGAAGCGATTCCTCAGGTCTTGGAGGAAGTCTTTGAAGGTGAGCTGCAGGTGGTATGTCACAGGGAGGCCGTGGATTACGCGTCTCAGCAGTCAGTGGTACAAAAGTTTTCCTAGTTAAAACTCCACATATACAAGTATCTATGAGTCTTATGAAATAATAATATACACTTACTAGTTCAGATTACTAAGAGCTTTCAATAATTTATTATTAAATTGTTAAAAATGTTTTATTTTTTAAATAAAACATTAATTATTAGTGTTTTTTAACTGTACTAGCCTTGCCAATCATACACTCTATAGGACCACTTTTATTTTGACAGTTTTACACTTCTGCTTCTTGCCGGCTATAAATTAAAAATAAATAAGGTCTGCAAGAAACTAAAAAAACACAATGGATACATCACTGTTTTCATTTTCCATTTTTTAATTCTAATTTTTTTTTTTTTTTAAGTCCCCACTCGTCCCACCAGACATCCGAGATCTCTGTCCAGAAGAGCGCAGAACAGCTAAGATCAAGCTCCCAGGCCTCTGGTAGAGGACCTGTGGTTATATATAAATTCTAAGTTGGCAGTTCACATCTTCCTCAAGGCCTGCAGTTGAAAATTAGCCATCTGGCAAATTTACAGTAATGTTCATCAATGTGCACCATCCCTGTAAAATAAATAAATCATAATGGACTCTCCTGAAGGTGTGCTGTGGTATCTGCACCACGATGTTAGCAGATCCTTTAAGTCCTGTAGGTTGTGAGGTGGGGCCTCCATGGATCGGACTCGTTTGTCCTGCACATCCCAGAGATGCTCGATTGGATTGAGATCTGGGGACTTTGTAGGCTAAGTCAACACCTCAAACCCTTCTTCAATCACTTTTGCATCGATGGTCAGTGATGAAGAACATTGAGACAGCACACTGTCTTAACATCCAGAGTATTATGTCTGTGTAGATTCTCAGTTATCCAGGTCATAGTTGTCTCTGGAGCTTGAAAAAGGCGACTGGACTGCTTTTTGTTTCTTGAAGATGTTTCACCTCTCATCCGAAAGGCTTCTTCAGTTCTCAACCAAATGGTGGAGAGACCCAGGTATTTAAACCCCTGTGGGCGTAGTCCCCTGGAGGTGGTTATGACCCTCTATTGATCATGAGCGTGAACACATGTGCCCAGGTGTGAAGGGGGCGTGGGTCATATTTAATCAGTGGTTTCAGTTGAAACCAATTTAGGACTCCGCTCCATTGTTTCCTGTGGTCTATTGAGGTCACTGGAACAAAGGTGTGAATGGGGGTTGAGACGTCTGGGAAGGGAGCTCAGGACAGCACTGTAAGCGGGGGAAAGTTGGTGACGTAATCCACCTCCTCTGTTCAATGATGGTTGTTCACAGTGGACATAGATGGCTTCTTTCACTCCTCTTTCAAACCATCTGTTTTCCCTGTCCAAAATGTGAACATTGGCATCCTCAAAAGAGTGCCCTTTTTCCTTCAGATGCAGATGTACTGCTGAATCTTGTCCTGTCGAGGTGGCTCTTCTATGTTGTGCCATTTGTTTGTGAAGAGGCTGTTTGGTTTCACCAATGTAGAGGTCCGAGCACTCTTCACTGCACTGAACAGCATACACTACATCGCTGATCTTGTGTTTGGCGGGTTTGTCCTTGGGATGAACCAGTTTTTGCCTTAGGGTGTGACTTGGTTTGAAGTATACTGAGATGTCATGCTTGGAGAAAATTCTTCTGAGTTTCTCTGACAAGCCTGACACATATGGGATGACAATGTTGTTCCTCTTGTCCTTCCTATTCTCTGTAGTTTGTGTTTGGCCTTCATTCCTGTGCATCTTAGCTGATTTGATGAAGGCCCAGTTGGGGTAACCACATGTTTTGAGGGCTTTCTCAATGTGTGTGTGTTCCTTATGCTTCCCTTCTGCCTTAGAGGGAACACTTTCCGCATGGTGTTGTAGGTTTTTACCACATTTTACCGGATTACCACAACAAAATTACTACACTCCTCAGTGACAACAATACTTATGAGGTCTTGAGACGTGATCCCACAAGCAACTACAAGAAAAAAGTTGTTTGCTGCCTGCAACAACTTGAAAAGGAAAAAGCCATTGACCGCCCCACTTACTACCGCCTGTACCCTGGAGAAGCCACTCCATGCATTTATGGACTCCCAAAGATCCACAAAGAAGGAGTCCCACTTCGACCCATTATCAGCAGTATAAACTCGGTCACCTACAACATTTCCAAACACCTCGCCACCATCTTATCACCGCTTGTTGGCATCACACCCCACCACATTGAAAACTCTACAGATTTTACTAACAAGGTCCAGAATCTTGTACTGGATCCAGATGAAACCATGGTGTCCTTTGATGTGGTTTCACTTTTCACTTGCATACCCACAACTGAGGCAGTGGAGACCGTCAGAAGACGACTACAGGAAGACGATTCCTTACTGAACAGAACCAGCTTCACCCCAGATCAGATTTGTGCACTTTTAGATCTCTGACTTACCACAACATATTTTAAATACAATGATGGATTCTACAGACAGAAGCATGGATGTGCCATGGGCTCCCCAGTGTCTCCCATTGTAGCCAACCTTTACATGGAGGAAGTGGAAAGTAAAGCTCTTGGTTCTTTCAAAGGGATGGCACCTAGCCACTGGTACAGATATGTAGATGACACCTGGGTCAAAATCAAAACCCAAGAAGTAGAAGCCTTCACTCGTCACATTAACTCAGTGGATAAATACATACGTTTTACCAGGGAGGACACCAGAGATAACAAGTTACCATTCCTGGACTGTGCGGTGCTTATCGAGGAAGATGGAAGCCTCAACATTGAAGTTTACCGGAAGCCCACACACACAGACCAGTATCTCCTCTTTGACTCCCACCACCCTCTGGAACACAAACTTGGGGTGATCAGGACCCTACAACACCGTGCGGAAAGTGTTCCCTCTAAGGCAGAAGGGAAGCATAAGGAACACACACACATTGAGAAAGCCCTCAAAACATGTGGTTACCCCAACTGGGCCTTCATCAAATCAGCTAAGATGCACAGGAATGAAGGCCAAACACAAACTACAGAGAATAGGAAGGACAAGAGGAACAACATTGTCATCCCATATGTGTCAGGCTTGTCAGAGAAACTCAGGATGTTTCTAATTTTAGAAATATTGCACAAATGCAAAAAAGCGGTCCTGCATATTTGTTTAATATGTACATTGAAGGACATATCCTGGTCAAAAATGACTCCAAGATTTCTCACAGTGTTACTGGAGGCCAAAGTAATGCCATCCAGAGTAAGTATCTGGTTTGACACCATGTTTCTAAGATTTGTGGGGCCGAGTACAAGAACTTCAGTTTGATCTGAATTTAGAAGCAGGAAATTAGAGGTCATCCAGGCCTTAATGTCTTTAAGACATTCCTGCAGTTTAACTAATTGATGTGTGTCATCTGGCTTCATTGATAGATAAAGCTGAGTATCATCTGCATAACAATGAAAATTGATGCAATGCTTTCTAATAATACTGCCTAAGGGAAGCATGTATAATGTAAATAGAATTGGTCCTAGCACAGAACCCTGTGGAACTCCATAATTAACCTTAGTGTGTGAAGACGACTCCCCATTTACATGAACAAATTGGAGTCTATTAGATAAATATGATTCAAACCACTGCAGTGCAGTACCTTTAATACCTATAGTATGCTCTAATCTCTGTAATAAAATGTTATGGTCAACAGTATCAAAGCTGCACTGAGGTCCAACAGGACAAGAACAGAGATGAGTCCACAACCTGCAACCCGCCACTCACGAGATTTGCAAGTGACTTTAGAAAAAAACAAAGTCGCTTATAATAAGCGGACTTGGCAACACTGGTTTCCACTTACGCCTGGTGTGCTTAAACGAAAATCAGTGAAACTGCTCATTGAGCTGTGGATGAACCTACTGTGGAGTTCTGGCTCACTTCTTCATTGTCTCGGGATTTAATGCCTGATTATCTTTTTGTTATTAATATCTGGGAATGTTGAGCCTAATCCTGGCCCAAATAATACACGTTTTAATACTCCAGAAGCTTTTAAAGAATCAAGTGAGGTTGGTTTCTTACATTTAAATGTAGCCTTGTTGAAAAATCGATCTGATGCACATCTGGGCACAATCTATCTCTCTCTCTATATATATATATATATATATATATACAGTATTTACACACACACACACGCATATGTGAGACCTTTGGTTCCATTATTAGATTAGATTCAACTCATTGTCATTTTGCACACAAGGCACACAACAAAGTGATCATTCCAGATCACTCATCCAGAGACGAGCATCTGCAGTCATGCAGCCAGAGACCGGCGCTACCATTAGGCAATATGGTTTAAGTGTCTTGCCCAAGGACACAACGCAGTGCAGGGATAGGGGCATGAACCAGCAACCCTCTGGCTGCAAGGAAAGCGCCTACCCCCTGCACCACTGCCACTTATCACCTTGTCATGGGTGGTGTGGATTTCCTTCTACATTTTTAATAACATATTTAATTACTAACAGTGAAACGTGTAACTTATAAGAAAAGATGCAGTGGAAACTGCCCCATTGTGTATGTTCTACAGCTCATATCCTTGTTAGCTACAGTATTTACATTATTGTGCATATCTTTTCCATTGTTTGTAAATGTTGATCTACTTATGAACCACAAGCCTAAACAGCTTAATTGCTAGTAAATTAGTACCAAATATGATTTTGAGCAGGGTTTGAGACTACATGTTTACATGGTCACTAAAAGAGGAAAGGGCACAACTTTCAACATAGTGCAGCAGGTCAGACACTTTAAGCCTGACATCAATATTTTCTAAGAAAAAAACAATCAATAGATATGGTGCAACCACAGGCCCAATCTGCCCTAATGAGGTCCCTGTACAGTATGGTACCTGTTAAAGTTTGTGCATGTTGGGGCCCCTCTTAAAGCTCACCCAAAATCTGTATGAAATATGTTGTAATGTTGGAGTTCCCTCTTCTATATTCTGGTATTTTTACTCTATAATAATGCCTTCTGCTGCTGCTCTTTGTCTGAACTCCACTTTGAGGATAATGACCCAGACGGTGGGTTTTATTTCAGGTTTCTGCATCCATCCATCTACTTCTGATGTTTTCCTTTGAGTACTAAAGCCACTGTTTGGGTGGGTGAATAACTGAGACTGCTGGATCATTATAGAGCTGATGGTGTCCAGATAAACTCCCCACATGTGTGAGCTCGCCTATTCTCACTGGATAGTTTTCTTTTGTACCGTGTATTCTCTTTCAGTCTTTTTTGTGTGCAGCATCATCTTCCTACAATAGCATGAAGGTTAGCTTCACCTCAGTGATGTGATGTCCCTGAAGCTGCAGTTCAGCAGCAGTACATCTTTTCACCAATTTGGACAGTTTTGAAAGATGTTACAATCCAGTCCTCATGAACCTTTAGCGGTTCAACTTGAATATTTGTCTAATTTTTCAGTAACAGCTTTGAAAACATTTAATTTCCCTCCCTGTTCTGTTTGCTCGACTTATTTAACACCTCTTTTCATTGAGTTTGTTTCTTCAGCACAAAAGTCCAACAGCCAGAAACCGAACATTTATGAGGCTCCTTTTTGTTTGGTTATGACTATTAGCATTGACAATATCAGCTTTAAGCTTTTTTCTAGTTATTTTTTCTTTGCTGTTTTAATTTTGTTTCATTTTTTTCATGCAAAGCTTTCATGGCTTTGTATAGCGTCATTGGTTCTGTGGATATCAAAAGCTTTAAACTGAATCTGATTGATTATTGAATTTACTGATCACACAAAATGTGATTGGAGTGAATCTGTAAGCTGCCCAGATTCAATTATTGTAAATAAAGATAGAAACGACCGAGCTGGACACTCGATAAAGGCTTAATGATGAACATCGGGGAAGAATCACAGTAATCACTTCATGCAATGTTAATTCTAGAAAATAAGCCATGCTATAAATGGCTTCCTCCACTTCTTCAGTAAATCTCAGGCAAGTTCCCAACTGTTCCTTGGAATGGGCGGGAGAATGAGGAATGTAGTGCTAAAAAAATTCTTGGGGAGACTGCAGGACTGCAGGAAAAGTGCAGTAAAGTTAAGCATGAAATCTAGTTATAATCAAAATAATACAAACGGACCGCCCTCCTTCTAAAGATTGGAGTTTGGCACAGATGCAGCAGCCGTCCTCTCAGCCTGTGGACTCTGGACTCAGGCACTTAGCAGTCATCTGCTGCTGTGACACAACAGCACACAGACAGCACTGTGACACATGCTGCTGCTTATTCTGGCATAAAGTGGAGATGGTGTCAATATACTCAAGGCCAGTGTGATGCAGTACAGCTAGAGATGAAAGGGCTCCCCCTGAAATATGAAACATCTCCATCCTGAACTGGAAGTTCAGTTTAATTGGATATGAATTGTCCTTCAGTCTATTACAGCCTAAACTCAGAGATGTGTGTTATGGTACATGGACACAATCTGTAAGAGCCTCACACGTCTGGCAGCAAAGAAAGTATAAACCAGAAGAGGAGATTATTTTCTGAACTGCTGATTATGCCACAGCTTCAGTGGTACTGGATGTGTTGTTGTGTATTCATTAACTCTAAGCCTCGTGGCTGTACTTGCTACCAAGATAGCACAACATATACAGAGTATTAACTGGTGTGTGAAGGAGCCACGGGGGCTTACCTGAAGCGTGGTTTTCATTTAGATTCTTATATTTTAAGTCTAAGAACTGACATAAAATAACCAGCCATGATCTTGGTCCTGAGAACAGGAGTTTTCCCTCACGGTGAGATTTCCTTCTTACTCTAGTGTCCACCTTCTTGAAGGTTCATATTAGTTATGAACTAACCACCGACTAGTTTGGTCAATGGTTCAATTCACGGCTGCTCCAGTCTGCATATCAAAGTATAAACCCTGAGTTTCCCCCGATGGATATGTGTGTGTGTGACTGTTAGACAAGGTGCTTAGGTGTGAAAAAAAAGCATTTGCATGGATGTGTGTGTGAGTGGGTGAATGAGGCTTGTAGTTCTGAGTGCTCAGGGTAGAAAAGTGCTAAATAAGTACCAGACCATTTACCATTTCACAGTTTTTTGGGTTTTTTTTTTTAATTTGACATTAAGCATCTGGCTGGACACATAAACTTTCTAGGGAGCAGTAACAGCTGCGTTTGTGTCGTGTCTTGTGGTATCTGAGCTACAGGGTCTGAAATTGGACGTGTTATATAGACGGTAATTTAGCAACCTTGTTCTTCATATTCATGACCCTTGTCATTTGAAATTATTGACATGGAGCAACTCTTCATTAGTGCTTGGCGATAGATTATGTTTACAGTTGAAAACATTTATAGCAGCATCGCTACTGTTTTATTCTAAGTTGCTGTTAAAAATAGATTGATAGAATATTACTCTCCTATATTGTATTTCGTGCTTTTTTTAAGATCACAAAATTTTTTGTGCAGTTGTTTTTGACTTGAATTTCAAATCATTTCACTTTCGACATAATGATCGGTGTTAAAGGAGCAACCTTAAAGGGGCAGCCTGCCAAAAACTGCACTTCTCTGAGTGGCCACTTGAGGCTGGTTCCAGAAACATGTCGACTCCCATAGAGTCCTGTGTTTAAAAAAATCCAACTTTACTGCAGCAGTAAACACACCTGCTGGGGACACATGGATGTAACAGTTCACTGATGCACGCTGGTGCTGATCCATGCACAGCTCCAAAAGTCAAAACCAAAATCTTAGTGATCCCTGAAGTTCATGCAACTGAATTAAGAACAGTGTGATGTGGGAGTACTTAGAAGACTTTGGTGCCTTTTGGAACATTTTAATGCAATTATCTAGCACAGGGGTCTTCAACTCCAGGCCTCGAGGGCCGGTCCTGCAGGTTTTAGACGTGTCTCTGCTTCAATACACCTGAGTCAAATATAGAAGTCATTAGCAGGACTCTGGAGAACTTGACTGCATACTGAGGAGGTAATTCAGCCATTTGATTCAGGTGTGTTGGATCAGGGACACATCTAAAACCTGCTGGACAGGGGATCTCGAGGCCTGGAGTTGAAGAGCCCTGATCTAGCATATAATATGGCTTACTGTGTGGTTAATTCTTCTTACAACCCATCTCAGAAGATTGTGACCTATACCCATATAGATGCAGCTTGCTTACCAGGCTAGCTACAGTAGTAACAACTAGCAGTCCACCCTCTGATCATGTATAGCCACCTGGGGCCCCAAAAAGCAACATGGCAGCAACCAGAGTATTAAAATGAAGGCCATGTCCATCCTTTCTGTTCAGCTTATGGTCATGACCAAATCCGAGGGTGACATTTGTCAAAAACATTCCCTTTTTAACCAGCAGCTTGTCGCCTGTCAGAGACGGCAGTTTGGATCTGTGAGCAACACCTTGAAACATTTCAGTGATGCTTCACTAGATCATCCTGCATGCCTACTCAAACAAAAATCTTTCATCTTCGACTTTCATTCTTACTTTATCATCAGCTGGTGTGTAAAAAACTGCATCAAGTAAAATGTCAAAGGGATCCATGACTCATTTTCCCTCTCCTCTAGGCTTGGCTCCGATAGAAAAAGGTCAGTGTGTGTTTGTTTTTGATGTGCTACAAGCCATGATACTATTTTACACCAAACACTGGAGAATTGAAGCGTGAGCATCAGCCTGAAGATCAGATGGTGGCATCTGCACTTTACAAATGGCAGGAGACGCTGTATCTCAGTGCTCATTTCCCTGCAGGGATTCTCCGTAATTGAAATGAATTCAAAGCTGCATCAAAACATTTTGCCTGCAAGGTTAAAAGCACTCAACCAATTTTTTTATTGCCTCCAGTCATGCAAATTGTTAATGAAATAAAGAAGCAGAGCAAGGAAGTGGTTAGATGTTGTAAATATTATTATTTATATTGCTCATTGTTCCAACATCCACAAGAAGCAGAGGCTGTCACAACGGGAGACTGACGAGGTACAACACAAATGCTCCAGCAAGGGGGAGATTAGAGACTGCCAGGCAAAGACTCACAGCCTTGGCTAACCACTTGAAGAGCGATAGAAGCCAGGAGAATAAACCAGATGTTCTCCACTGAACCATCCATGGTGTACTCCCAGTGGCAGGGGAACAATATGAGAACAGCCTCTCCAGCCTTGATGGGGAGGCTGTACAGAGCAATACAGGAAGAGCATATGGGAGAAGGATGCAACACACAACACCAATGCTCAGTGGCTAGTGGATCAGAGAGAAGACCACAGCAACCTCCCTGAACAGGCTCCAGTGACCATCACAGTGACAGACATCCAAAAATTGGACAGCACCAGGCCCTGACATGCTGCACACCTACTGGCTAAAGAAGCTAACTTCACTCAATCAGCATCTTGCACCACAAATGAACCAGCTGCTAATGGATGAGATGCACCCGGAATGGCCGACTGAAGGCCAGACAGTCCTGATCCCCAAGGATCCCCAGAACTGATTGATGCCATCCAATTACTGGCCAATAACCTGCCTCAGCTCCTGTCAGGCATCAGAGCGCCTAAGATGAGCAGGCACATGGCTCAATACATGAGCGGAGCCCAGAAAGGAATTGGCAGAGATGCCAGAGGATCAAAACATCAGCAACTGGTAGATAGAGCAATCACTCAAGACTAACCAGACGGACCAACCTGTGCACCGCCTATACTGACTACAAGAAAGCCTATGACTCAGCGCCTCACACATGGATCCTGGAATGCCTGGAACTGTACAAGATCAACAGGTGCTAATAGGAACACTCGGGACAGTGACCCTCAAACTTGGAGAGTGGCTCCAGCAGATTCCAGGACATCTGAGATCTCTGTCCAGAAGAGCACTGGCCTAGGAACAGCTAAGATACTGTGCAGGACCCTCAGGCTCCCAGGCTTCTGGTAGAGGACCCGATCTCGAAAGACAAAAACTGCCTTTGGGGCGAGTGGGGAATATAAAAATGTTCCCAGTGCATCTTGGTATCTCCTCCAGCTGCATGAGCCAATAGCAGCATAATGAAGGGGTGCTTCATGGTCACCTGATCCCACCCTACCAGTAAGCTGTATCAAAACAGGAAGTTTTAAGCCTAATCAAAAAAATTAGAGAGGGTGTCTCCCAAATCTACAGTTGGAGCTGGTTACACGAGGGAGGAGCCTGAAGACTCTGCCTCCCATTCTACTTTCAGAAATTTAGGAACCACAAGTAAGCCCGCAGTCTGAGAGTGAAGTGCTCACTTGGGATAAAATGAGGTCTCTCAGATGTGATGGGGCCTGATCATTCAGGATTTTTAGGTGAGGAAAAGTATCTTAAATTGAATCCTGGATTTAATAGGAAGCTAATGAAGAGAAGTGAATATGGAAGAAATATGATATGCTTAATAGTTCCTGCTTGTACTTATCACAGACTCCCCCAGGTAGTATGAAATGCATGAACTAGTTTTTCAGCATCACTCTGAGACAGAATGTTCCTAATTTTGATAATATTGTGCAGATGAAAGAAGGCAGTTCTAAAGATGTGTCTTATTTACAGAGTTACAGAACATAAATATCCCCGAGGTTCCTCATAGAAAACACATTCTCCTACAGACTGCTGTATTTGACAGACTCATAAGTTCTTTCTTAATCATCAGTGCAAACGATTAGCAAAAATAATGAGTGATCACAGGTTTATGAGAAGACTGAAATATAAGATTATAAACAATCAGGAGAACGGTCAATTGCATTGCCCAGAGCTTTTCTTTATTTCTGACCCTGATTGGAGATATAAGGTCGAGCCCTCTCAACATCTTTATAATCCCAGAGATCAGTTCAGCATCTGGGGGCTCTGCATCTGTGGAAGGACCCATGATTTAATGATTAAATCTATACAAAGAGGGAGAAATAATTTAAAAAGTACAAACACAAAAGTACACAACTATATCAGTTACACGGGGGAGGTTGTTTTTAGAAAATAACTTAGAGGTTCACTCCTCGTTCACTCTGAGGATGCATGTAGAAATCATCTACCATCTAATTTGCGATGTTTAGGTTTGTATTTTTTGTCTTACAGGCTGCTGTTCTCAGTCCTTAATTTTACATCCTTCCTTAATTTACTTGGAATTTGGATGTTTTTGCTGAACACGTCACATGTATTTCAGAATGCTGTCTCTTTTGATTAGAGGACAGAGGCTTATACAGAGCTTTAAAACCCGGAGCCTCATTGGAGAGTAGCTTGATCTTTAGATGACAAAGTCTCGGAGACACAGAAGTCCGTGTTACCAAATCCACTGAGGCACTTTAATCAAAAATTACTCATTATTTATTCTCAAAAAATAATGATGGCTTCTCACATGAGCTCAAGCTTTTCAGAGTGCTTTTTCCAACAAGGTGCCTTTTGCAGAACTAATTTACCATCGCCCTCTGCACAGTGCAGCTATTTACTAGTTATTCACATTGTGGAGATTTGGGGCTGTGTGCCCACAGGATCCACTTGTTGTGACTGGTTCTAGAACATAATTTTCCTAGATTATAAATATTCATTAGGAAGAAAAAAAACTATTTTTATTGTTTGAGTGCTAGCACACCCCCCTGCCTCAGTGACTCTGCATGTGTGACAACTACGCTATGATTTAGTTTACCATGTTTGTTCATGAGTTATTGCATTATTAATGCACCAGCACTAATGAACAACACGTGATACAGACCCTATCTGCTATCCTGTAGGGCACTGCTAATGAATGTTTGTGGTCCTTTAGTATGTAGCTGTAAAAGTGCAAAAAGAGAAGACAAATTACAAAGTATGATTGTGCCAGTGTGTTCAGGTTACCTGAGATGGTTCCAGGTTGCTCTGTAACCATCAGTCTAATCTGGGTATTCACCGACTTTCTGTCTCACTAATCTAAATTCTGGCAGCTGGACGGAGAGAGAAAAACAGTCTGAGCATTCAGTCAGGCTGTCGATGCTCTGGGGACTAAACACTACAATTCCCAAGGGAATCACACCCCGGGGAGGACATAACACACGAAGAGTCAATTATGTCGATCTGAAGAAGCGCTGAGCGTGTGTGTGTGTGTGTGTGGGGGGGGATCTGGGGGTGTTCCAGTTAGTGTGGCATTCTTATTTTTTTCATTTGTAGGAGTGATAACACATATTGGTGTTGAATTTTATGCTTTGAGTTTTTCAGTGTGGTTCTAAAAAAATAAATAAGCGTCAGTATTTCTTGTGTTCCTTACAAAGAAGCTAAAAATGTTCATTTAACAGATTAAAGTCAGTTTTTGAGTTTCATTTTTGTAGTAGGCGCTGATCCTGGGACAGCTCTAAAAAGCAAACACCGCGGGGAAAGGGCACATCCATCAGTCTGTAGGATGTAATAAACAATCTGATTTTGATTTGCACACTGCTGTCTGAATGATCAGTGGGTACATTTTAGCTTTTGGGCATGCAATCAAAGTGCGCTGTGCCAAATGCACTTTTGGGACAGAATCCATATTCCCTGATGTCAGCTTTTTTCCTATCGGAGTGGGGTTCACGTCCTGTAAATGAGTACTTGTAGCTCCAAACAAAGTTTTTGTTCTTCATTATGGTGCAGCTAAAGCGAATGTGTTGTCAGTAAAACAATCCAATGAAGTTTGTTCTAATTTTGGCACACAGCTCGATCTCGTCACTGCTGCTATCTGTAGCTCTAGTCATTAAAGTTGGCCGTGTGGTGTCAGTGACTGATGCAAATCATGCTAATAGCAGGAAGTCACAGCAAAGTAGTGATAATCACAATTAATTATCCCCTAAATCCCCTGCTGTCACTGTGCTGCTATGTGTGTAATGTGCTCATCATGACATCACTGCAGCCATGACGTGCACACGTGACACATGTGACACATTCAGGCAGAGATGCACACAGATCTGTCCTAGTGAGTTTGATTTCTGTCTGTGAAACTCCACTTCAACAGAATGGCGGCAAAGAAGGAATTTAGCTTTGGGACTCAACACAGTGGTGCAGTGGTTAGCACTGTTGCCTCACAGCAAGAAGCTCTGGGTTTGAATCCAACGTCTGTCTGGAGCCTTTCTGTGTGGGTTTTCTCTGGGCACTCCGGTTTCCTCCCACAGTCCAAACACATGCAGTTTAGTTTAACTGGTGATTCTAAATGGCCCACAGATGTGAATGGTTGGCTGGTTCTAAGCCCTGCAACAGAGTGGGTCACCCTTTGAAAAATATCATAGGCAAAATCTATGAGGATGCTGTCACAAACTGAGTTTGTGAGTGGCTTTAATCCATGTACTGTATATAAAAGATGAGCATGGCTTCTGACTCTGAAAAGTGAGGCCTATGTCTGCCTGGCCCAGACCTGCATTCCTTATAATGGCCAGGCGGTGGTGGCTCGTCTGCTTTACAAAGACTTGTGATTGTGTAGAAGTCCTACATCTCACTTGATCCCTCATGTCAGTAAACACTTTCTTGATGAGTTTATTGTCTCAAATGCTGATTTCAGGTCTTAGTGAGCACAACAGGGTTTGTTGTGCCGTTTTGTAGCTTATGGTCTCATAATGTCCATCTTTGGTATACAGTCTGTGCTCAATCACTCGTCAGTTTTGCATTTGTTGTGGTAACACTCGTAATTCATCCCTGCAGGTTACGCTCCAGTCACGGGCATGTGCCACCCTGTCCGGAGCTGCACCCTCAACCACGAAGACGGCTTTTCCTCTGCTTTTGTCGTGGCTCATGAGACCGGACATGTGTGAGTTGCTTTTTTCTTCTGTGTGCTTGAACTTCAAATTTTATGTTCTCGTTGTGACACTCTGTTTAAGTGCAAGCTCAAGCACATAGCCATGAACTCAGCCACTGTTTGTCCTTTTTCCCTACTTCCTCACACATTTCCTGCAAGATATGAAACAAGGATATGAACAAACACAAACATGGTTATGGCTGCTGCAAAACCAACTCTACACATACAACAACACTTTCTTCTTGTAGACGTCTGAAAACACGAGATTGGTTTCAACCTTTTGTAATGAGTTTGTAAAGCGTAGGTGGACAAACTTTGCTGTTGTTGCTGTGTGCGTTGGGTTAATATGCTCTGGGTTATCAAGGCACTGTAATTTAAATCCATGAGATATATTCAGACTTTAATGAAGTCTTCACACGAGAGGGGGCTGTTCACTGAGACTTGGAGCGGTACTGAGAGCGCCAGCACACCAGGCAGGCTGATTTTCCACTTTCTTGCTCTTTCAAGTTGTTTTTACGTCTCCTGTTGTTCTTTTGTCACGAGTTCAGAAATTTGAAATAAACTCAGTGGGAGAGACTGTCAACCGACAGCAAATATTTGGAGTGATTAAGAGCAACAAATAGGATAATATTTGTTTGCCAGCCGTCCACAGCAACTGGTCCCGGAGCCGACTGAGTCCAGTTGGACAGAGAATAGAGTGAAGCTGTAGATTTAAGAGGTAAGGGATTAGAAATGCTCGGTGAGATCAATATTGTTAAAAACCATCAGATGGTTTTACAGATGAAGCAGCATCAGTCATGAGACAGGAGTTAAAAATAACCAAGTATTTCACTGGTGCTGTTTTCATTTGAACTTCTGAAAATGAAAGGAAGGTGAGGTTGTAGTGTGGATTCAGCAGGAACAGCAGCTTTTTGGAAGAGAAAACCAGCAGAGACAGCGGGGGTCCGTCCCACTGAGACGGGACGGACCCCCAGGTACAACATAAAATCCTGTTAACGGGGAGCAGGGCCGGTGAACAGGGACCTCCAGGGATCGATAGATGTTCTCAGAAAATAAAACAGATTAAAGCCGTGTGGAAACCAGCGGCCGTGCTCTTCACATAGATATCATTCTGGCTCCCAGAGGGGAAAGAAAGAAAAAAAAGGTGATTTAAACACGCTCAGACAGCTGCTCAGCATCTGGAGCTAAAGAACAGCTAAGAGACGGAAACATCGTAGCACGAGGCAGCGGCGGGATGGCCGTGATTGCTGCTTTTTAAGTGCTACACATTGTGTTTAGTGCTGAGATGGACTGCAGATATGTATATGACAATGGGGGGGGGGGGTTACTGCTTAAAGTATTTAATTTTTAGTGGTCAGTGAGCAAAAATGATTCTGAAGGACGTGTTGCTTCAAATTTAGAGGTCTGGAAACCAGCTGGGCTTCTTGAACGTGCTCTCAGTCACACTATGAGCAGATCAGTCTGTAAACGGCTTTCCTGGGCTTCATCCTGCCTCCTCATGTAGCTCCTGTGCTGCAGCCCTAAGTGACCACAAAGGAATCCACTTTATTTAATTAACCTGTTGCTGTAGTTGGGATCACTTCTAAAAGATGTCATGCAGTAGAGACATTGGTATTTCCATAGTGAACTGTTTAAGGTATGTTTTTGTGGTTACTCAGTAAATCCTGCCAAAATAAATTATAATAGTTTAACCCAAGAGCAGCTCAGTGCTTTCCTCAGGGGATCTTTGTTGTTGCCACATAAGAAAGTGAGCAGATTTCATCAGCTAATAAAGACAGGAGGGTTCACACTGATGAGATTACATCAGTCAGAAAAAACAAGCTCAGTCAGCACTGCAGATGTGTTAAGATCCAGAAAACAAACTGGGTGCAACTCTGTCATTACCATATGCAACATTCCATGAGGCAACAATGGATGAGCACAACTCCGTGCTTCCCTCGTTATTCCACCTCTTCCCAAACATTTCAGGTCACAGTTTCTGTATCCTTCCCCAAACTAAACGATGCAGCAGTCATTACAGCTTTACTCAGTGTCCACCCAGGTGAGCAGGGTCACTGTGCGACAGCGTTTGTCACTTTACACGTGCAAACGAGTGCTAAAGAGAGACTCTAACCAAGTTTGTCTCATTGCCCGTCACGTGTTCACTGCGGCGGAGAGGCAGCGCCGTGCGGAAGAGGTCGTGACGTGCAGCGGGCATGACGTCCCTGTGGACTCACGCTTAGGTTGTGACAAATCCAAGACATGTATTAATATCACTTCCTGAACGTTTTAGGCATGACACACAAATTTAAGATGGTGTTTAAAAAACATATCTCATAGACTTTAGCAGCAGATACTTTCTGCAAGTGAATATGCAGAATTTGTAGGGAAAGGAGAAGATTTTTGGTTTCTTTCTTGTTTGTAGTCCACATGCAGTCCAAGTTCTGCTGACCAAATATAGATAACAAAAGAGCTCTTTATTAGTTTTAAAATTGGTCTTCATTGGTAAACAATGACAGTCTTCAGATGGGTATGAGGGTTGATGAAATGACATGTTTACCTGACACACATTTTACACTTCTTCACACAGATGCCCTACAGGTAGCTTAAATTTAAAATGTAACAGCCATAATAACCACCCAGCAGGGGAGAACAGCATGAACTGTATAATTCATCCATTACCTCAGTTTTCCCTGTTTATTTATTGATGAAAGGTTTATTCCTAATCTTCGAAATAGCAGTTGTGCAAAACGTTCCCTTGTCAAGATTCACTTACCAGCTTTTTCCCCAAACTTTCTCCTCCACTGATGTGTGAAGGAGCACGACAGCTGCTGGTTTTATCCACTGCACTCAACTCCAAGTTAAGGATGAAATGTTATTACTGTTTTTGAGTTTGACTATTTTGAAAATGTAACACATCGTTTCCAAATACTGATGAAGGCTGTGTGGAGTTTGAAAGTCCAGTGAAAGTATATGTTCTTACCTAAAGGCAGCTTCGTGTTTGCTCCCCTCTGTAACGTCCTTCATAGATTTTAGGTTGCACCTGCACCTGGTACTTTAGTGGTGGAGACCTTTATTAATCTTTGTCTTTCTCCTCAAATATTCTTTCTTGTCCCTGCATTAAAATAAAGGCATAAAATGTTCAAGTACAGATGGACAGAGTCTGTAGTACTGAGGATGTGTTTTCCATCCTTTCCTGTTTCATCATTTTGTGTCTGCTGGTTATGCTTTTTTGATTTGCTGTCTGAGTATCTGCATTTAATCAAGTCTTTTCAAAGTATTTGTCTCTATTTGAAGGTTTAAAGGAAGCAAATGTTCACAAATATAATATCTGAATCTATTTTTTATTCATATTAGTACTTATTTTGGCATTTTATCCCCAGGTAAACAGAAATCTAATAGCTTCTGACGTGCAGGTCTTTATCAGGACCACATTACTGAATACTCTTAAAAGGAATTACTGAATTACTCTTTAAAGGAAGACACTCTTAATTCCAGAGGCATTTATTCTAAGATTATCAGATTAGATTATGATTCCAAATATGTATGCAGAGGAAATGCGCATACATCTTCTAACGTTCCCAAGGGAAAGGCTTGATTTAATGTATCTAACCTGTGTGAATCAGCAGATTGGCTCTGATGCATTTGCCCCTTTGGTTTGATTCATCTGAGCAGGTCTGGTGCAAAGACCAGAACATGTGGTTATCAGTGTGGCTTTAGACTGTCAGTGTATGAAGGCAAAGCAGAGCATCGCTGTCTGATGGTGGATGTTTCATTTTAGCAAGAAGCCATATTAAACTAATTTTTTTTTTAAATGTCAAAAAAGGATCATAGTCAGCAATTTGTATGGGATCCATAATGGTTACTGTGTAAACATATGTCTGTGTGTTATACCTTTAACATAAGTTTCCTTCTATTCTCCAAGTGTGAACTGTAACCAGTGCAGAGTATAAATGGCCGCTCGATGCTGCCGTCCATCCTGTGCACACGTTCCTTTCTGATGGGTGTGCAGTATCAGTCTGCACTTCATATATGAGGTCTGAGATGGCAGAAAGGTTGACTGCTCCCCTGCACTGCAGCAAAGTGCAACATTTGCTGTCAGTCATTAACACTTACTCACATCCATGGATCTGCTGCAGGAGCACAGCTGCTAAAGTCCATGTGCATAAAAAAAAAAAACAATCCAACAAATCCAACTAATCAAATGAAAGTACTGAAGTACGTGTCTCTAAAAAGAGAAGCTAAAACTAATTTTCCACCAGGGTCGCATCAATTCAGGAACAACATTTGCCATAAATAAGTTGAGTCGACATTATATCTGAATTTCCATCTGGACTGATGTCTGTGGTATTTCACACAGAACACCTGGCATCTCTGATGTTGCAGCAGTGTAACATAACAGCATAACAGCAGTGTAACTGAGAACAGTGAGGTTTTCACTGTGCAGCAATAAACAGAATATAACAGATGATGATACTAATCTACAGTACGGCTACATGATTTGCTGGGCTTATTAGTACCAAACATTATTTGCTTTATACATACTGCTTATTGAGCATATCTGTGTCTTTTGGCTGATATCTTAATGGATGAAGGCAGCTGGTCTCTGTAGCTCTTTGTATTGTGGGTTAGATGCAGGTCATGACAACAATCATATTTTGAAATGGTCGTCCCAAACACTGTCAGATTTTGGCTCCAGCCCTTCTCGCTGTGCCGTCTAGGACCTTCATTTTGGAGCCGTGACCAAAAGATTTCATCACTGTTCAGTCAGCTGAACCCAGTCAGAGACAACAGGCCCTGTGCCCCAGACATGCAGAACAACGCAGGGACAAAGAAGGAAAGAGATGAGCGCTTCTGAACTCATGTGATTCTGTGATATGGTACCACAAAAAGTAAAAAACAAAACAAAACACATTCATATATACAGGAAACAAATGTTACAAGTATCTACTTGCTACACAAAAATGATAGAAGTATTTCTTGTAATACTTCAGCTGCTTCTGTATGCTGAATGTATGACTGCTGGTTGAAATGATGACTGTTAACTGGATTTTTCTTTCTTTTTTTAAAGTCACGTACCCACAGAAACATTAAAGACTTCTCAGTTATGAAACATTAAAAAATGGAGACGACAGACAGTCAGTGGAGCTAATGATGATATTGATACATGCAGTATCCTTCTCATTGAGGTTTGGCATATATTGATATTCTGCTGTTTTGTAAATACTGGCTTGTCTGTCCCTGTGGGAGCAGGTTGGGCATGGAGCATGATGGCCAAGGCAACCGCTGCGGGGATGAAACAACCATGGGGAGCGTGATGGCCCCTCTGGTGCAGGCGGCCTTCCATCGATACCACTGGTCAATGTGCAGCGGGCAGGAGCTGAAGAGATACATCCAGTGAGTTCACGAACCTGCGCGCTACACTAAATGGGTACAGACAAACAACACTGTAGTTTTTGTAGAAGGGTAATATGGCGATGATATTCCAGAGCTTCACCTGGGTCACACAGCCCTCCAACCCTGATATTTCAGTCTACAGCAGAGAAAAGCTGCACAGAGGAAAAAGCACAAACTTCCAAAACTTCTGTCGAGAGAGACACAAAGTTAATACCGTGCAATAACCCCGATCCCTCGAGTGTGAACCAGAGGAGAGTGCAGCCCCAGAAATTCCCCTGAAGCAATTTAGACTTTTACTAATGATAATAACCCTGTTAGTAATGAAGCTACTATATCAACAATATCAATGGGGAGAGAGCCATGACTCGAATTACATAAAAACTGCAGTGAAAAAAGTTTTCTTGATGAATGCTCCAAAATAAGCATCTTTATTTTTGTTTGGTTTTTTTTCACTTGCATGTTACACATGTGCAGGTGTTTTTCTGCATAAAGTTATTAAACATAATGCCTTATTTATTTACAGCTAAGTGTCAACATGATCAATATCTCTGGCTCCTTCCACCAGAACAAATGAGAGTCTTTAAGTCCCGTGTCTTTCTCCTGTAATGTCTCTGGTAGTAATTATTACTGCAGTGCATATCATGATGTTTTAATCGGAGGATGCGTGAGCCGTGACGCACACATTCTCGGCCTGCGCTCAGTTCATGGACATTGATTTTTCTCTTCTCTCTGTAACTGACTGGAGATGTTTAGTGGAGCACGGACACAAAACTACTGACAGAGCCTCAGAGAGAGTGACAGTGGCAGTGTGCAGCAATCAGTCACCAAACAGTATCATGGGGCGGTTTTTTTTGGAGCCGGCTGTTATGAATGGATCCTCTGTTGAGAAAAATCAGTATATCTTAGGAAAAATGTTACAGCAATTTGCTGATATAGGCTCAACACGAAGGCTTTGTGAGGCAGCTGCTGAGGAGAAATTTCACGAGAATTTTAAAATCATTTCACATTTATTAAAAGGCACGTGTGCCCTGTCAGTCTCTGAGCTGGGTTTAGCTGCGCCCATGAAAAAACAAACAGCCAAGCTGGGATTTACTGCAGCTGAGCCGCTTCTCACCACCTGGCTCTGTCATTAAATTAGGATGTTTACACATGAATCTTACTGGGAAAACAAATCGTTTCTGGATTTCTCTGATAGCTTTGTGCAGTGTTCAAATGGTCCAAGTCTGGGCGATGTGGAGTTACATGTAAACAAAAGAAGGCAGTCAGGGGTTTTTAATTCACTGAATTCAGGTGCATTCAGTCTGTTAACTTTATTTTGGCCTAATAATGAGATTTTACACTGAGGTGCAGCCTGGGTGGATTCAACGACTGAACATTAGAAGCATGGAGCTCTCAGCTGATAATAATTACAGATTTGCAAAGTCAAAATTTGCAGTTAATTCTTAAATGAAACTTTATATTCACGGATGTCACGTTTCAGTTAAAGGCCTTTTTAAAATAATCATAAAGGGGTTACGTCATCATTTCCATATAGCTGCCCACACTTTTCCAGCATCTGCAGCAGCAGAGAGTACAACAGAACAGTTTTAAACTGGTGTTGGTGCGACTGTTTGACTGGCTGAAGGGCCTTTAATTTAATTCAGCCCCCACAAAGAACAAACAGAATGGAGTAGAAACTATTAAACTAATTATCAAATGAAAACTGTGCTTCTGATTGAACTAATACATCAGAGTAATGCAGACATGAGTGAGTACTTTGTTGCACTGATGGTTTTAATGTTGATGTAATTATCTACATTTGAATTTCCTCGTGTACATTTCCTCAATCAGCTTCATGTCATACAGCTCACATAACAGCTCATCAGCAAATACAATCTGGAATAAGGACCTTCCAATTAAGGAGGGGGCTTTCAAATAAAGGCCTCCAGTTAAAGTATCTGGCTACTTTTTCATTTTTGCCTTGTTCGGGATGAAAACATGAGCTCTCATTTCCTTGCAGCACCTACGACTGTCTCCTGGATGACCCCTTCAAACACGACTGGCCCGAACTTCCCGAACTTCCCGGCATCAACTACTCAATGGATGAGCAGTGCCGGTTTGACTTCGGAGTCGGCTATAAGATCTGCACTTCCGTGAGTAAAACCTGCAGTTAGTGGATCCCTGGAAAGTGTTTTTTTTTTCACAAAAAGATGTAATGATGTAGCAAAGTAGCAGAAACCAGGTCCAATATATTCTGTTGAAAGGAGCTGAAAAAAACACGTTGTCATTCGTAGGCGTTTGGAAAGGATGCCTGAGATGAAGTGAGCAGGGACTTTGTGGTGAGACGTCTGCAGAAAGCTGTGCTGATTACAGAGAAGCTGACTTTGCAATCTGAGCAGAATCAGTCTGTAGATGAGACCACTTCAAACAGAAACCTACTCATTTAACCGCAGTCACACCTGTTATTTCCCAGTCCTCCGCAGATGGCCGGGTCATAATTGTTCTGCTTCATCTATTTTCAGCAGGTCAAAGATGCTCATTAGAATGAAATAACGTTTACGTTGTTATTACGTTTACGTTAAGTGCTTGTTGAACTATTAAAAATGCAGATGTGGGTCAGAGTTGAGTTTGAGTGGATGCAGTTTGTTTGTTTTTGTTGCAAAAGTCCATTTGAGAATGCAGCCACCTGATGAGAACTGGATTTAATGATGATGGTCACTTTGAGCTTTGCAGAAAATGGTCACCTCAAAATAGCTTTAAACTTTCGAGGGATGAGTTATTATTTTGGGACATGTATAAACAGAGTGTGTGTTTATGGATTGGGCAGAAACCTCGAGGGTGTCTGACTAAGATTGTCATTTGATGACCGAGCTCCCGACTTTGAATTGAGGCTGGCATTTCTGTGAAAGCATTTTGAAAGTCTGCAGACTCCTACTGATGCAGTCCCATTAGGAGGGAAGCCATCATTGTTTGATTTAACTTGAAAAAGGAGGCCAGTCTGCTCCGTCTGAGGTTTGATGGGTTCTTCCGGATCCTTCAGCTGACAGGTTTCGATGCCCGTTGTTCCCTACAAAGATTTGTTTGTGGTTCTTGTTTTCTGCTCTCTAATTATATTACACTTTGCAGTATGTTTGTACATTTCACAAGACAATAAACTGCTAAGACAAGCCACTGTATGCTGTTTTAACACTTTGTTCTACAGAGTATTTCAGCAGTTTTCAGCTCATTATTTTGGTTTTCCAGCCAGTGGTGTGTGCATCACTGGAACGCATGCAGGGATCTCTGATCAAAACACTGAGCATTTCCTCTCCAGCGTCAGATGGCAGATAGACACAGTGTGTGACTGGCTGTGCACCCAGTGCAGCATTTGCCAGCTGTAGATGTGTGAGACCACTGAAAGAGTGGCACTTCCTGTCTGCTTTATGTGTGTGAATATCACCCTGATTCAAGTTTGCCATCAATGTCCAATCTAATCAAAGGCTTTAATCTCTTGGAGAGTTTAGATAAAACTTAAGATTTTAAGTTAGCTTCATTTATTACATTTCATAAGATTTTACAGAGTGTAGAGATGCACCCACGAAGAGCAGGGGCCTGAATCTCAGATCTGGAAGGTCAGATATTCATCTAAATATTGATTAAAAGATTATTAAAACACAGCACTCAGCTTGGTGTAAAAGGAAACAATCAGAAACATTTCTGAGGTTCACCTACAGGATGTTTGCAGCCTGCTGCAGCTGCTGAAACCATTTTAATAATGAATCCCCAAAGTGAAGAGATTTATGATGTGCTGCATTGATCAGCCTCTTTAAAAGCGCCTGTCATTTGTGCAGTTGCTGCTCGCTATGATGTGAATAATAAAATCTTCCATAACAACTGAAAGCATGCTCATGCATACATGCGTGACTGCTTTAGTTTTAGCATCCTAAACGAGCAAAGCACAAATTAGGCACGTCATTGCCAAATTCAGCAGATTACAGCTTATTCGGCCATTCTGAAGGACTCTTTATACAAAGTAGCTGATTTAATTTGTGCACAATTTTTTGCATGTTCATCTGCATCTGTTAAGGTCACTTTAGCTTTACACCCACAGCTCTGGGCTGCAAAATTTGCCTGTAGGTGGACCTGAGCTGCATTTTGCCCCAGTTTCCCCTTTTTTAACCAAACGTCCTCTGGGAGGTTCAACCGAGTGAAGGCCGGCGGCTCTGTCGGATCTGACTTTAAAAAAAAGCGTTTTTAGAAAGAAGGACTACGATCCATATGTAGATAAATCTGATTTATCAAGATAATACTACATGAGCCAACAAATTTGATGCCACATATTTTCTATGCTTTTGATGTTTGTCCTATTTAGTTTGTGTTGAGTCAAGAATAATTCATCCAACAAAAGCATCGGGGGAGCTGTAATGCACGGCCCCCTGTAAGTATAGCATTTTTTATCTTTTATTAAATAAGAAAAAGTGAAGATATGTCAGTGGTCCGGAGTTATCAGCTTTAGGCTGAGTGCAGCCGATAACTACATAATAAATGCAGATAAATATATAAGTGACAACAACACAGTCAGTCAGTTGATTATCTTCCTGTTAGACCCACAGCTGTTTGCTGCTGTGGCTCTCATCAGACACGTCAGTGAAGATGTTCGAATAATGACTCCCAAATAAAGCTGCTGCTGAAAGTTTATCATGTTAACTGATAAGGTATCGTCTCAGCTCCTTCCTCTTTTCTAGGGAAAATTACCTGCTGAATCCTATGAAATTGTATATTTAGGAACACTTATCAAAAAAAAATGATGTGACCTTAATAACCAGAAAGAATCAGGACTGAAGAAGGCGATTCATTGTCAACATGTGATCTCCATGTTAACTGGAAGGAAACAATAAGAATGCGAGAGCAGCATGGAGGTATTATTTTAACTCTTTATCGCCGTGTTTGTGACTCTTGATGATTGCCTCACAAAAGCAGCCCAAGGCAGTTCAGCTGGAGGCTGATGATGTTATATATGTTTGCAGGGAAAAGATAAATTATCGCTTCAGTTTTGTTTAAAAATCCATCTCTAAAAAATTATTTGCACACAGTAACTCTGCACAGATCACTATTTCATACAAAGTAGACTCTGCAGGGCTTCACCGTCTGCTGCCAGAGGATATCTGGGCCATGACTTCCACCAATGATCTGGAACGTAGATGCATTTTTTAAAAGGTCAGCTCATCCTGAGATGGTTTTGTGATTTCATTTAAGCTGGGTCAAACACGACTGGTCAAAATCAGACAAAAAAGTACAAACAGAAAGCAAAAAAAACCAAAAAACCAAAAGAATATCCAAAGTATTTTTCTTGCCAACAGTGTCTGAATATTCATAGAGATAATGATTAACCACTGATCAGCATACTAGAGCTCCTTTGTTTACACCCCATGTATACAATTCCTAATTACTGACCCCAATCCAGGCAAACTTAAAAACAAACACATTAATCATTAATACCAGTAACTCACTGCTTTAGATGGCAACAGAGTGGAAACCAGTTTGTTTCAGAAGCAGCAGATTATGTAAAGACTTGGGCTCAACAGTAATTGGGAACAACCAATTAATAATAAGCTGTTACCAGAGAAACCCACTCAGCTTCAAGGCCTACGGTAGAGCTCTGCAACATAGATAAAGAGTGTGTGCCTCTTTTATCAGTATCAGTGTATTATTATTACATTTGTGCTGTGGGTGACTGTGTTCAGTTCTCAGGCAGGACGCTGACTGTCATAATTCTTTGTGGAAACTGGATGTAACCAGAATTCTTATAATATATGAAAAGAGCACAGTGGGCAGCCGAGGCATTTTTTTTATGCCGTGTTTTTCAGTTGTCTTGACTTCTTACTCTCTGTGTTCCAGTTTCGTACATTTGACCCGTGTAAGCAGCTGTGGTGCAGCCACCCAGACAACCCCTACTTCTGTAAAACCAAGAAGGGGCCGCCTCTCGATGGGACCGAGTGCGCACCTGGAAAAGTAAGTTGGTGTGTTAGACCTGCATACAATAAATCATGACCAACAGTATAAGGTCACCACCAAAACGGGAGTCAGTGGTTTATGCATTGCTAAGTTGTTGCTATAGTTTGTACAGCAAACGCACACATCAGTATAAAATAATCCACTAATAACTTGTCATTCCTAAACAATAACTGTAACAACCTCCATTGTTCTGTTCTCCATTTTCTTGCAAATTGTTAGAATTTGTTTGAATCAGAAGCCCATTGCTGATACATCTCTGGTCTTGATGAGAAGTCTCAAGCCTTATTTCCTGCTGCATTATTCTTTGTAAATTATAGTCCCATCCAGAGTAATAGACAGGGTATATTTTCAGAGTGTGGCTGCTCTGTCGTTCACTTCAGTTTAAAAACAATCAAACTGAACAAAATGCTCAACTTGTGGATTTTAAATAGTAGCCCTGAAAAAAAGGGCAACGTGTGGCGCTGTCATCACATACTGATGCTTGAGCAGAACCAGTGGGCTCCACATTGTAATGCATTGGGCACCCCTTCACCACCATTTTTAAACATGCAAGCTAATGTAGTAGAGTTTAGAGGATTTCTTGATCATCTGAAATAGATGTGATGAGACCTGGGGTAAAAGTGCTCTGATGATGTCATTACATTACAGGATGAGCAACTGGGGTAACCATGGAAATCTTGACAGATACATCTGCACATGTTTTGTTTTTTTTTTCGTAGCCTTTAAAAGGCTCGAGTCTGGAAAGAGACCTTTTCTGTTGGCTCACTCGTCCTGTCTCCTCCTGCCCTGTCTTCTCCTGTAGTGGTGCTACAAAGGTCACTGCATGTGGAAAAACCCCAATCAGGTCAAGCAAGATGGTGCCTGGAGCTCCTGGAGCAAATATGGCTCCTGCTCACGCTCCTGTGGAACTGGAGTTCGATTCCGGACTCGTCAGTGCACCAACCCCGCGTAAGTAGACACAAACGTAATGACACGGTTGGGTTCAAGTCCACATCAAGAATGATGTGTGACGGTTTTACTTTGTGAATATTCTGCCTCACACACCGATCAGTCCCTCACTTCATTTGATACATTTATAGTTTTCCTCCTCGTGTAGCTCCAGTGGAAGTCATATTGAGGCCTGTCTCAGGATTTAGAAATAAGGTGTTTGTGGTTTGTTCAGCTTCACACAGGCGACTGTTCATCTCACACCATCTCATCTCTAACTGCTCGTGAACAGTTCATCTCACACCAGCATTCAAATACCAAAAATCAGCCTGCCAGCACGCAAGACTCTATGGAGCCATTATTTTAGCCATGTAATATCGTGTACAATTTTATTCACATTTGGGAAATCTTTGTATGCAGTCATTCCCTTTAGTGTTATCCATTCAGCGTCTCTTTCATGCGGCTTTTTGTTGAAATAGGAAGATTTTTAATTGGAAATTTTGCTTTTAGAGCATGTAGCAAGTATTTTTCATTACAATTAAAAATCAGGAGACTTAAATAATTTAATCATATTGAATGAATGACTATAATGTAGATGGTGACTATTAATGCACTGAAATAGTGGTCCTCAATCAGCTGCATCTGCAAACCACCGAAAATCCTTTTTGCCCGAATGTTCGTGTTTCACAGTTGCCGACGAGGAGGATCAGTTTCCACTTTTCAAAGTTTATAGCAAGTCTTCAGTGTCTGATGTGCTCCTCTGATCTTCGTCCATTTCGCTGCCACAGACCTTCCAATGGCGGTCAGGACTGCCCGGGAGTAAACTACGAGTACCAGTTGTGCAACACAGATGATTGCCCGAGGCACTTTGAAGATTTCCGAGCCCAGCAATGCCAGCTACGCAACTCCCACTTTGAATTCCAAAATGCCAAACACCACTGGCAGCCCTACGAGCATCCCGATGGTAAGCCACAAAAATGTCAGCAGATTGTTTTGTTTGAGCTTGAGGCTGATTTACGGCTTCTTTTATGCCCCAAAAAGAACAATGAAAGCGGATGAAGGCAGCAGATCTGGAGTCAGCCACAACTGAAAAAATGTTTTATTTTGAAAACAGGAACGTTCCCGGCCATTTCACACGCTGACCACACTCGCCTGTGCAAAGGGAATGTTTTTCTGTCATGTTTTCTTTTGTATTTTCTTCCTTCAGCTTTTTACTGTCCGTGTTTAGTGTGCCACCTCTGTGCTGGGATGGACAATTTAAATGTGTTCAACCTTCATGTCTGCCCTCTTAGCAAAAGTAATGTATCACCTGTGCAATTACAAAAAGTGTAGGCGTGGGTTTGGAAAGTCACTCATGTAGAAAATAAGTAGGAAGCACAGTGAGGAACTGCAGGAAGGTGAGACATTAAAATAGAAACATGCTCTTCTGTGGAAGACAGAGAGCTTTTTATGGCCTCTGCAGTGAGATCTGACAGTGAGTGTCGGTCATGGTTCGGGTTCCCCTTTTACCTTTTTATGCTCAGGGCGAGAAATTTTTCACAATTAAATCCACTTTTTTTAAATAATCCACTGGAATCGAGCAGGATTCGTTACAAGGATTTATTTCCACAAAGTGTTACAAACAGCAAGAAAGCAAGAAAGCGCCTCCTGGGAGTGTACAGCCTTAAGCGGTTAGTCCAGCAAAAAGAGAAGCAGCGCAGACAAAGAAAAAGCTGCTCCAACGGTGAAAAACAGGGCAATTATACCCTGTCTGCAGGACTTTCCTCCACCCCAAACGAATATGCATAAGTTGTCACCCTTTGATATTTGATCCTCACCCCATCAACTTTTGGGCACTCTTCACCCACTTTAGGACACATGCTTAAGGCTGCACCTCACAGGTCTAGCAACAACAGTTCAAACAGAGGTCACCAATGATGACCTTTTCTACTCAAACATCCGTTAAGATAAGATCACCAGTCCCCCCCACTTAGCCAGGTTTTTATTCCTTCCCCCCTTCTCGACTGTCAACTGCGGGGGGCCCACGGAGCTCCCTTTTTTTGGGAGTGCACCTGCCGTAAAACTTGACTGATGATAGGGTACAAATGTCAAATAAGACAGTGCTTACATCAGCAACTCAAAGACACACACAGGTCCTATCCCCACCTCAGTGACCCAAAAACAAAAAGCACTCGGCATGGCGGTGTGTGTGTGTGTGTGTGTGTGTGTGTGTGTGTGTGTGTGTGTGTGTGTGTGTCCTATCTGCACGTGCCATAAAAGTGGTACCTGGTACTTAAAATAACAACTAACAACCCCAGGCACTTATGTGAAAGTAATATAAGGTGTAAGAATAATATGTGCACATGTGATAAAACTAACAATATAAGTGATAAGTAATACAAGTAAATATGTCCCCATATAATAATAAATGTAAATAGTGATTGATAGAATTAAGACCCATTCCAAAGCCACACTTAACCACATGTGAATAAATCACTGCTAACAAATAGGGAAAGTCCCTTTTTACACAGGAAGTGAAGGATAACTCCTGCTAATGGTGGGGAAAAGGATATAGACAGTATATGAAGCTGATAAGGACGCCTGAGGAGAGAGAGAAAAAGTACAAGCAGTGTAAGGGGTCAAAGGTGCAACCAGTATAAGGGGAGAGAGCTCAAAGAGGGGAAAGAAAGTATAGAGAGTGTAGGGGGCTGTTAAGGGCAGAATGAAACAGGCAGTGAATGGAATATATTATAGTGGCAAGTACCCACTACTAAAGTAAAGCTGGATGAAAGTAGCAATAAATCTCCAACATGAGGTAAAAGAGGAAGTGGTTTCATACGTGCTCATACTGGCGGTGCTGGCAGTGGCGCAGTGGGCAGTTGCTCACCTTGCAACTGGAGGGTTGCTGGTTTGAGTCCCCGTCTGAGCGCATGCTGTCATTGTGCCCCTGGGCAAGACACTTAACCCAAGTGTGTGTTTGGTGGTGGTCGGAGGGGCCGTAGGTACAAATCGGCAGCCACGCCTCTGTCAGACTGCCCCAGGGCAGCTGTGGCTACATTAGTAGCTTACCACCAACAGGTATGACTGAGGTGTGCATGAAATTGTAAAGCGCCTTTGGGTGTCTAGAAAAGCGTTATATAAGACTTATTATTACTCTCACTGGTGAGTATGAATTCAGATTTTATTATTTGGACTTTATGAGTCCTTCTGTATTAAAACTATTCTGTAAAAAAACTCACATTTAAAGCAGTGGGAAAAATCACAAATTGCTTTCATGCTGTGCAGCGAGCTTCCAGTTTAACAGTAGTTGGAGGGCAGCTCAGGTTTTTATGGCTCATGTAAGGTGACTGAAGAATGAAAAAAGCATGGCTGACTGGTGACCAGTGATTTTAAAAATGTGACTAAATTTTTTTAAAAAAAGAAGCGTTCAGATGCTTTCTGTCATTTTCAGCTCGTCTGCTTCAAAGGAAAAAGTCGAGCTATTGCCTCGGCGTCGCCATCTGTTCCACAAAAACGTTCACGTTGACCATAACTCAAGAACAATGTGACCTAGGATGCTCAAATTCACACCACAGATGCATACTGTTCAAGCTAGAGCCATCAAACCTCACACACCTCTTCACTGACTTTACTTTTCACACACACACACACACAGACACACACACACACACACCCTTCCCCCTGTTACACAACCCAAGCGTCTGAGCGTGGCACCTGCTCAGCGGTGCTTCTTATATACTGCTGGGCTCAGTTTTCTTCAGAACCTTTCAGCTCATTTGCTTTTCTTTATTTTTAGTTATTAACATGAGTTCTTGGGCCCGTCATGTAATTTTAGCCGTAAAGACTAATTTTGATCAGCAGGTCGAATGCTCGTGTAAAAGAAAATGTTCACACAGAAGCACCCGTAGATGGTGATGCATCCACCTGACTGTGTGGCATATCAAATTAAAAAAAACAGACGGCCAATAAAACAGTGTCAGAGCAACAACACTGATTGAACTGCACTTTTTAGATTTGCTGAAATAGTTGAGAAATATCACATTCCTTCGGTATGTGTGTATATGAATACAGGTGTGTGCTGTTCAGTAAGAAAAGACTAACTTCCCTAATACACCTTTTCTAATTAGTACTTACTGTACCGATCCAGTCTAGAAAATGCTTTTAGCTGATCTTTTTTCCACGTTTTGTTTAATGAGATGGTCGAGTGTGCGGGCACAAACTGTGAAATATAATAAAGGTTTTATGACTTTTTTTTATCGAATATTTTCAAAGCGTGCTCCTGTTAATTGTAATGGGGTGCACAGGATCCTGATGAGTGTTAATGTGTTTTAAAGGAACACAAGGAAAATGTGTGGAGAGGTCAAACCTCCAGAAACACGTACGGTATACACAGCAACTTTGTTGCTATGCCAGCATTTATTTTGCTTATGGAATTCATTAGAGTTAAACAGCCATTCATTCATCTTCTTAGATGAGCTGTCCTGGTTCATTTCAAACTGTTTAATTAACCCCTAATGTCCAAGAAACTATCAGACCATTTAAAAAATATATGAAAAATGGTTTGTATGAAACCCTTTGGCTTTACTTTTTATGATAATCTAATAATTCATCATCTTGCAGCAAACAGGAGGTGCCACTTGTATTGCCAGTCGAAGGAGACGGGAGATGTGGCATATATGAAGATACTGGTGCATGATGGGACACGTTGTTCTTACAAGGATGCCTACAGTATCTGCATACGTGGAGAATGTGTGGTAAGAGTCTTACATGATTTCTACAGTAGCAGCTGCAGGCTGTTGGACTTCTTAAAGCTTTGCACAAATTTGTTTAATCACAGAGTTAATGTGAGTCAATCAGTGCTGGGGTCACAGGTCCAGAGTGCCCACTCACTGCTGTGAAGGAAGGATGGAGCTTCATTATGTTTATATTCAACACTGCTAATTTGTCCTGAGACATGATTTAGAGTTTGAAGACATTTTTCTTTAATTTAGCTGCGTTTCTGCTGCATTTTTCAGTGCAGTCGTAGCAGCAGAGCAAAGCAAATTATTTCTTTTAATTATGTTTAATAGTAAAACTGAATAATAGGAGATGCCTTGTGCCACATTTTGGTGTTTTAGGAACTAGAGTTCTGTTTTGGCTCAGAGTTAAAAGTTGATACCTTATAGCAAATAGACTAAGAAGAAATAGAGCAGGATTCCCTTAATGTGGGTGACCGTCCAGGAGAGGTCACAACTTAAAATAATAACGAATCCATTATGCAACCTTTGCCAGGTCCACTTATCATCAAATCACGTTGTGAGCGTAATCGTTTGCCCCCTCGGCCAAAAAACAGTCGCGGTTCATCTGTGTTGTTGTTTTCTCGGTCTGCAGAAAGTCGGCTGTAACAGAGAAATTGACTCCAGCAAAGCTGAGGACAAATGTGGGGTTTGTGGTGGAGACAATTCTCACTGCCGCACCGTCAAAGGAACCTTCACCCGAGCGCCGAAGAAAGCTGGTAAGAAGTCAGTGGACTCGGTATTAAAGCCTCCTGAACAGGAAGTTTCAAAGACTGTTTTGTTGTTGTTCTTATTTTTCTATCTTTTTTGTTTTGTTGTTTTTTCCTCACAAATGTTTCCTTCTGTTTTTCTTCAAAGCTCCGGCCTGTATGCAGATTGTCACTGATGATTGTTTTTAAAAGTCTTATTAATTTGTAAATGACGAATTCAAATTGTGGTGAGATCAGTATTTATTAAAAATGGTGGAGGCAAATTAACCCTCGGGCCGTTAACAGTACGTTACAGGATTTTTTTCTTACTGTATTTTGATGATCTTGTCATAATTGGGACAGTTTTCCTCCCTGGAAAACCTTGGCATACATACTCTTTCCCACCATAAGGAGAGAAGGCTGCTGTTTCTGCATTGTTGGGTCCAAGAGCAGAAACTCGTTAGTTCATCGTGTTTTAGTTCCTGCAGACGTCGTCATCCTGCCCCAAACATAAACCCCTTATTTTCCTTTTTTTTTTTTTATAAGCTATAATTAGTTTCTTTTAAAACTGGAAACTGACGTTTTTCTACAAAAACATGTTTTAGTCGATTTAAATTAGGGATGCTGGAACTATTCTTACAGATGTGCTGAAGAAGATGAAGATTTTTGATGATGCCATCACCTTAATATGACCTGTAATGTAGATGATCACTGATAAAAGTGTAACACTGATGTACTGAAACTGTCAGGAAGCCTCCAGTGTTTTTCCTTTTTAATGCTGTAGTTTCACAGTTCTTAAATTAAGATGTGGGCAGAGGCCATGAGTGAGCTGTGCCGGAAACGTTGAGGTGCAGAAATGTGAGATACAGATCAGGGAACAACAACAACGGTCGAGACACCCAGAGAGGTGAGCTGGCACTGAGCTCGGCTCTCATTGCCTTTGCCTTGCAGGGCCCAGTACTGTATGTGGCTGTCATTCAGAGCAGTCTAAGAGGAGAAATGTAGTGTTTCACTTTACTTCCTGTGTAATGTAACACCTAATGAAATCATAACTGACACTATTCAATCTGCACACGTGTCTTTAAGTGATCACTGCAGGTAAAAATGCTGTACGCCACGGTTTATTGTAGGCGTGTGACTCGTTTGAGAAATTTACACAGAGTGCCGTTCTCTGCTTTAAAAACTGTAACGAGAGCATTCAGCAGCTTTAACTACTGATTTTAAAAAGTCGCAAGTGCCTAAAAGCAGACCTCGATTATCTGACCCATTCTCAGCATGCTGCACCTGATTATCACATTTTAGTTTTCAGCGGCTCGGTTCATCATTTTTAGACGTCTGGAACCCGACCCCGCTAACCAGAAAACATCCCCGCACTTAGCGGCAAACGGATAAAGAGCCTGTCACAGAACGAGGAAACGTTTCCAATATTCCACATTTCAGATTTGTGTGGTAAGCCACTGAAATGCAGCCGGACCCAAATGAGGACTTTCACCACTTATATTTTCCTGAAGCGAGTAATAGATACTGAAACAGTGACCCTGGTGACCCTGCTGTGCAGTCATACAGCTGAAAGCTGCTGGAAATGATCCAGCAGTCAAAACTTGAGTTGTTCTGGATGTGAGAGGGAGATGTACCAGGATAACCGTTTTACCTGTTTCCTCTAACTGTTGTGTCTGAGCAGCGGCCTGTAGGAAGAGTAAAGCTGCGAGCTCCAAAAATCAAACAGATCATGGGATAAATCCCATAATACTGATGCTCTTTTGATTTGCTTAGTCATTGGCTGCAGCTGTAAAGTTTAAATGAGAGTATTTCATAGCTTTTAATGCAGAGGCCATCTAATGGTAACAAAAGAGAAAAAACAGAATATAATGCTGATTAATATTAAACTGCAGTGGTGTTGTGAAATTATGACCACCGTCTGCCATATCTTAGTCATATTTATTTGCATTTAGAACCAATAAAAGTCTCTAAGGTGGATACAGAGTGTCACACAGTTGTGCAGCTGCTGCAGTCATCACAGTGTGGTTCTTATGAATTAAGATTTTTAATTATTAATAGAGAAATAATTATGTACCTCTTTATTTATTAATGTAGTTCTTTATTTTTTTTTAATAAACTTGTGAGTTCATTGATAATTTAAGCTAACCCTTCATACAGACTTCTTTAATTCGAGGTTATCTTCTTTCCACAGCTTTACAGGACACACACACACACACACACACACACACACACACACACACACACACACACACACACACACACACACACACACACACAGAGAGAGAGAACCTGACCCACTTATTTTTAGCTCATTAAAACACTAACACCCTGTGCAGTGTTTCGATTAATGAGCGTATCCTTAATTCCCTTCTTAAAAAACATCACAGTAACTGACAGCATGAAGAGAATAACTTCCAATAACTCTGAGAGAAAGGCTGATGATTTACTGAGACGGTTTCATGAATTTTTGTCGTGTTTCATTGGTTATAATTATTATATATTTGGATTTCATTTGAATAAAACTGTTTGAACGTCAACAGAGAATTTCAAAGGAAATGTAAATGGACTTCCTGCGAGCTTCAGCAACCCGTTTAAGGATGTACTTTGATATAACTGTGATTATTCCTCACATCCTCTCTCTGTTAATCACTCACCTTTTTTAACAGGGAAACCGTTAAGCAAGAGAGCCCAAACAGAAACCGCTGTGTTGGAAAACACTCTATGCAAGTATCCAGTGTTACTGAATCCTTTGCGCCTCCTTTCCCAGCATTTCCTGTCCAGCTTGTAGTACAGATGGATGCCTAACACTGTAGAGATCCAGACACCTGAGTGATAAAAGCTGCTGTGTCTGCTCTTAGCTGTTACTAAGTGTCTCTATAGATCTGCCTCAGCTGTTGTAGATGACACAGGTTCGATATAAATCTATAAAACTCTTTAGAAAAAGTTAATTATTGATTTTTTATTATTTTAAAAGCCTAACAAACTAACTTTAAGGTCCTTGTGCAGATAAAAATGCCACATTAAACAAAGCTGCACATCTTTGAAGGTAATTTGAGTTTACAGTGATTTACTGACCAATAACAAACTGGTTCAGCTTAATGATCCACTTCTACGGGGTCATTCTAGATAACTAGCTTATGTGCCGTATTCAGCATCAGTCTGCACACTCTTTAATCAGAGTAGCTTCTGTTGAGTGTCTTGTAGCTGAGAAATTGGCTTCCATTAGAGTTGGGATGCTATTTTGGAAGCAGGAGGTGTTTTAAAATTTTCCAAAAGTTGGATTTGCACTTCATGTCCTCATTATCCTGCGGCGTGAGCAGCACATGCCTCTCTGCTAGCTGCTGTAACCTTGTGTTAGCCGTACCTCAGTGTACACTTGCATTCATAATCACCTCAGCGTCTCTGCTGCGTCTGTGCCAGAGTGCCCAGAGTGCTCGGCCTGTCTGTCAAATCTAAAGGCGAGTGATGGATGCCAGCCTGCCGGCAAACCTAGCTTGCTTTTTTCAGTGTTGGAGATGTTGTTGCACTTAGACAATGAAATGCAGAGGAAACGTAACACCGACTAACTGATTTATTTCATTTTAAAGGGAAGACGAGAGGAGCCTTTTCTTTGCCCAAAGGAGCTCGAAATGTGTTTGTAAATGAAACCGAGGACTCTCGAAATGTGCTTGGTGAGTGATGGAAGGTTTGTAGGAGGCAGACATCCCTGACGGACGACTTTGCTGGTCTGTAGTTTGAAAAACCTTTTACTCGTTCCTCACTGAAACCTGACTGAAGGCTCTTTTCATGCAGCTCCTCTTTGAGACGAGACTGAACCTTCGGGCCTGTTTCAGTGTAACTTTTACAGTGAGGAGGAAAGCCCACCCAGCATTTTCTGTCTTCTTTAACCTATTCAAACATCCTCGTAGAGCAAAGTGAACAAAACGTCTGGAACGTGCGGGATGTCGGCCTCTGCAAACAGATTATCCTTGTATCTGCTTAATGTATCGTTTCTGTCTTATCTTTCCTAACCCCCATCCTGCTTCTGCTGCTGACGCTACAAACTTGGCAAAGGTTACCTTAAGATGTTTCTCATTCCTCCTGGAGCTAGACATGTGATCATCCAAGAACATGAGGCCTCCCCTCAAATTCTTGGTAAGTGTGATTTTCAAAGATGAACACATGTATGAGATCAGGAATGCCAGAAAAATGAGCTCTTCTCCATCCTGTCCATGTTTCCTCAGAAGACTGATGGAACATGTTCTGTGAAATCATAGATTTTGCATAATTCATTTCTTGTCACCTCCCAGGCTGAGGAAAATGAATCTTCTTATTTGCATTCATTATTAATCAGCCTTTTAGAGTTTGCTAGATGAGCGTGCTCTTTCTGTTCTGCAAAACAGGACGAGTTTCTCTTTATTACATTTTTACATTTAGTTGAATTCATATCAAAAAACCAAAGACATGTAGAATTAATCAGTCGTGCTCATGAATGAACACTAGAGATGTGGGTTGTTATTAAATATGTTTATTCATAACTTCTCTTTGTAACGTCCACAGGCCTGAGCTTAGAGCAGTTTGAACACGGCTGGTTTTACACTCATGGATCGTTGTGAAAACCACAAACACATAATTATTCTTATTGTGAGGTGTGATCAGAGCATTTTGTGACTCTGCCCACGTAAATCAAACTCTTCCTGATTTGAGTTTGGCTGCCTTTAAGGTCGTGTCCATGTGCGCCTTTGGTTCTGTTGGAGCTACTTGGAGCAAATGTGTGTCTGTGATTTCATCACGGAGCTCAAACTCGCACAGAGACAAGCATCAGCTTCTGTGTCCCCAACTTTCACGTTGAGGTGACGAGAACCGGCAACGGCCACAATTTAAAGATGGTCACGGGGTCGTGGACCGTGAGATTGTGTCCCCGTTTCTACTGCAGCTCGATAAATGAAAATCAAATAAAAACCCACCAGTCACCAGGTTAGATTTCCGGCAACTTTGTCTTTTTCCCAAAAATCTAAATTTGAGGGAAGGGGATGCCACTCGGGCACACTGCAGGAGATCCGGTATTTATTACAGACACACAAATGCAAGTGGTTAGAATCTGACCAGCAGGCAGCTTTCTAAAACCAGCAACTGCACCGAAAACAGTGGCGAACTTTATGATTGCACATCAAAGAATACTTTTTAATCCTCTTGGAATAAACATCTGTGCCCTTGCGGTGCGGTACAGTCGCTGTACGGTTGTAACAATTCGGAGGATACATGTAGATCCCCACAGAGCCGCGCTTAGACCCGCTGGTGATGAAATTTACATCACTCAGCCATGCTTATGAATTTATAACTAATATGTAACACTGCTGTTAGAGGCTCATATTGTTTATGCAAATTCACCCTAAAGACAGGAATTTATGTTCCAATTAAAAACACACTGAAAGCCACAGAAGTCATTTTATTTTAACTTAACAGCAGTCGGTCTCGACTTAGCCATATTTGGAATGATCATGTAATTGTTTCAGTTAATTTCTCATGCAGCTGATGAAACAATAAAGTCTTCTTAGTTTTAAAGATGTTTTCAGTTTACGGTAAAACTTAGACAAGAAAAAAAAAGGAACGATCTTTGAGAAGATAAAGTCATCAAATTTGGGGTTTTTTTTGCTTTTTACAGTTTACAGTTATTAAAGGCCTGTTTGGGGGCTGGTAGTATAATCACTTCAGTCACACAGTACAGTGTAGTGATGATGAAAATATTAAAATCAAATATTAATAGCATGAGTTTGTGTTTGTTTGTTACACTCTAATAGAGAATGAAAAATAAAGTTAATAAATCAGGAAACCAGAGAGAATTTTTTCCTCTTTTCAAAGAAAAAAAAAAAAAAAGAGCCCCCTGCTCAGAAAAAAGGAGCGGCCTGAGGAAAAGATGATTTATTTATTTAGCATCTTCCAGGTGATACAGGTCAGCATCGATCTCCTTAGTCAGACACAGAGGCAGATTTTTCAAAGAGAACATTTATACCTCAAATTATTTATCTGGATCTTCTGACAGAGAAGACAAAGAGAAACCAGCACGATGAAAAGAGCAGCAGCAGTGCGGGAAATCGAGAGGTGGTAACACTGAAGGAAATGCTGCTGATCGTACCTTATCATGAAAACAGTGACAGCATTAGCAGCGTCAGGGTCGGTCGCTGCTGATGCTCTCTTGGCAGCTTTTTAGTTTTTTGTGAACCTGAGCTTCCAGCGAAGGTGTTAAATATCCCAAAATTAGTAGTAAGTTAAAAAAGCAAAGAAAAGCTCTTTGTTTAGCACAGAAATAATCGAAAACAGGTTTTGAGTTTAATGACACGACAGTAGATTTTTTTCCCACTGTAGCTTCAGCTAATTAATCCTCAGTCATTTATTTTAACTGTTAAAACTGTTAAAGGCACAAAAAAATATGCCTGCGTGTCATTGCTGTTGCCGGGATCTGCAAATATTTGAGCAGTTCCTGAAGGTGACACTATTTTTACGTTAAATGTGCACGAGACTGTGTGTTTTTGATCTCTGACTGGTTCCTTCAAGTTTAATCTGTCCAACCTCAGACACACACACACAAATGTAAACTGGCTGAAATTTCAGGGACTTTGGAAACCTGCATTTGGCAGCTCCCTGTCAGCATGGCACCTTGATGATGATGATGATGATGACGGTAATACTGCAGTCTAAATGCAGTCTGATTGCAAGTGTGTTTTATTCTATTGAATGGAAAGAGGATAAAAATCGACTGTTAGCAGTTTTGTAAAGGCGTCTCTGAGAGTCTGCAGTTGGGTTTTGATGGATGAAGGTTTCTTTGAGATGATCTGAACATCGATGAAACTTTATCAGAATTATTCACGTTTTTTAGTTTTGTGAATGGCATCCATCATTCCTGCCCATCAATATCTGTTAAATGACACATTTTGATGGACCTGCCTGTTATTTATGTCATCTGCCTTTCAGCCGTCATCTTAATATTTCATATGTACTGTACATATAGCAGTACTGGATTCAAATGAGGCTTACCTGTCCAGGCATGCAGGTCTGTTTCTCTCCAGCTAACACTCAGCGTCGGCCCTAATTATGAGTCACATCAGTCACACTATCCTGAGAACTTTGTGCGGCTCTTTACCAAACCAAAAAATCAGGGATTTAAATGAGGTTTATGAAGCCCAACACAACACATGTGTGTGAATGAAAAGGAGGAAGGTGCAAAGGTGAAGATGCAGTGAAGGTAGATGAGTTTAAATACCTGGGATCAACTACCCAAAGCAACGGACAGCACTCAGGAGAGGTGAAGAAAAGAGCGCAGGCAGGATGGAGTGGGTGGAGACGAATGTGAGGGGTCATCTGAGACAGAAGGAGAGAAGCAGGAGTGAAAGGCAAGGTTTACGAGATGGTAGTGATAGCTGCTGTGATGGATGCTTTAGAGATAGTGGCACTGAGACGGGAGGCAGAGGCGGAGCTGAAGATGCTAGGACAGAACAGGATTAAAAATAAGTACTTCAGAGGGACAGTTCAGGTTTGCAGATGGAGCTGCGAAGCAAGGGGAAAACCACAGAGAGGGTTGGTGTGACAGAGGATGAGGATGCTGGGGACAGGGTGAGATGGAGATGATCGGCTGTGGGAACCCCAAAAGGGAGCAGCCAAAAGTCAAAGCCAGAATGAGCTATCTCACATACTTCAAAGTTCTGTGAACTTTTTTATATGCCTGCTGGTAAAAAACATTAATAGCAGTATTTTTAAATTAATTGTTGGATGTTTGACAGTAACGATGCAGCTCAAACAAAATAACACAGCTGAAAGCAGCGGGGACTAGTTTCCCTGTTTTAATAGGACGTAGAAGTGATGCGTGGTTTGAGGATGCATTGTTAAAAGCTGTTGTAAAGCAGATGAGCTCTGTACTGAGTCCCAGCAGAAAGGAAAAAATGAGCAGCAGAGGAAATGATCTGCAACACGTGTGGGTCATTTTAGCATCTTTTACTTGCATCGCATTTTCCCCTTTAAATACATCTGATGCATGTGAATGCATCAGATGTATTTAAAGCATCTGATTAAAGCGCCCATTTTTATTTTATCCTCACAGATTTTATTAAATTAACAGTTTTGAGTTGTATAGATTAAAGAAGGATTCTCTGAATCGGCCTTTTTAGGGTGCGTTTTCTCTGTGAATACGTCTCAACTTTAGTAATTCATAAAGCGAAGCTATTTCAAGTTTGTCAACTGATTACAGCGATCAAGAACCAGGCGACGGGGCATTACATCCTGAACGGCAAAGGGGAGGAAGTCAAGTCCAGGAGCTTCATCGACTTAGGCGTCGAGTGGCATTACATCATCGAGGGCGATGTGGAGACGCTGCAGACTGATGGACCTCTGCATGACCCCGTGGTAGTTCTGGTAATTACACTTCCTTGTCTATCACCCTCATCTATGAATTAATCCAAATGAGAATGAGCAGTAAAAGAGCTCAGCCCCCACGCTTGATTCTCCCAAACTCCATTTTTACCGTTTATTTTCTGTTCCTATCTGTTAGATTTTAATTAATGAAAATCATTAGTGTCATTTGAATGCAGCATGTGAGAATGTTTATAAAGGAAGAGGCTTTGTCCTGGATTAACTGCTGAAGATAAATCTGAGTCAGTCCCTTCAGCTGTGTCAGACACAGTTGCTGTTGTTGGGAGGATTTTAATACACGTTCAGTAGCACGCTGTTCATGTCTTCTTCTTTGTGACTCTTCTCGCGTGTTGGTTGATTTGCTTGTGTACACATTGTACAAATGGGTAGCATCACCTCCATCATCCAACCTGCAGCCAGCTCATTTCTCTGCCTTGGACTGAGAGCTGAACTAAACGATAGCCGCTGTCATTCTGGGGCTGTCGCACCGACATTGTTCTGCTGGCTGTCTGAGAGCCATCTTCATCTTTAAAGTGATCCTCTTCAAAGCTGGCACGTAGTTACCACCCAGCACAATTTGCAGTTCACTGTGATGTTGCACTGACACTAGTGCAGAGCGACCTGCCGAGGAATACAAGAACAGAAACTCATGCATCAGGAGTTTTGTTGCTTTTGTTTTTTTGGGAACAAAAGGAAACTGGAAATAACTGGAAAATGAATAACTCAAAGTGCAAAAAAATTACACTGAGCACTCCAACAAGAGTGCTGTGTAGCTCATAACCACGCCGGTGGCAACACTAAGAAAGATTTTAAAAGATGACCTTTAATATGCACGTTTAGACGCTTGTGAAAATCATGGGTCCAGTATAAGGCGGGCTCTCGTGTAAATGATTTAAAACCAGCAGGAAAAACCAAAAGTACCCGTCAGCTGATTCTCAGCACATATTTGTGGTTATGTGGCCGTTTTTCTTGGAGCAGCTCTCTGGACTTGTGGATTTCTCCTGCTGAGTTACAGCAAAATGCATCAATTAAAGCTGGAAGTGATCAAAGCAAAGATGATTCTCCCCGAGAGAACGAAGCACTCGAGCTCCATCGTTTGTCTTACTGCCGGCCAAATGAAGCATTATTTAAACTTGATTATTAAACATGAACGACAGCAGGATCACAGGTTTGTAATCTCAGACATGAGGAGAACAAACTGCAAAGGTTCGTTTGGAAGATGTCTTTAGAGGATCAGCACAGAACAAAGAGAGAGACACACCGGTGACAGCGTGTGTCGGGTGATGCATTTGCATGAATGAGAAGATGAAAATATATGGAGTGAACGTGAACAGGTTCTCTGGAGAAGGTAACATCCACAATTTTATCAATAATAGCTTAAAAAAAAAAAAGAACCACAGATTAATCATGTTTAATGGGACAAACATTCATGCTGGACAAGAGAGTCTCAGTACTTTAGTACACGTGTAAGTGGTTCACAGCCAAAAAGAAAACTGAAAACGCTGTGACTCAGCAGTCATTGATTAATCACGGTTCAAATACATGAAAAATATTATTATATGTGTCAGTGGTTGAAGTAACAAGTACGATTTCTTCCTGGTAAAAATCGTTGCAGCTTGTTGGAAATTTGACATCAGGGTCACGTATTTGAATAAGAGACACATTTACATAAAATTCTTTAAAGCAATCGAGAAGCATTTCCTTATTCAATCAATCTGTTTGTGACTCGTTTACGTCAGTTTGACACATTTATCTGCCACAAAGGTCAGTTAAATACAGGAAAGTCAGCCGTGTGAAGGAGCCGGTTTATTGTTCCTGTGTCAGATCAGCCTGTCAGCATGATTTCCTCACACAGAGCAAACACGCAGCTTTAACCAGCAAAACAACAGCTGTAATCATCGGAGGTGCCGTTTCCATTCCCAGATGCTTAACCTATTATTATGAAGATGCAATAAGTACGGTGCCAGCACGGTGGTGTGGTGGTTAGCACTGCTGCCTCACAGTTAGAATAACATCTAGAAGACCTGGGCTCTCCCCGTGTCTGCGTGGGTTTCCTCCCACGGTCCAAAGACATGCGCTTACTGGGGTTGGGTTAACTGGTCACTCTAAATTGCCCATAGTCTCTCTGTGTTAGCCCTGCGACAGGCTGGCGACCTGTCCAGGTGTAACCTGCCTCTCGCCCTATATCAGCTGGGATAGGGATAGGCTTCAGGCTTCAACTCTTAGGACTTTTGCCCCTCAGTCTACCAGATTTACCTGTATCTTTAATATCTGATAGTTTTGTTTGGTTTTTTTAGTCTCATTGTATTATTTACTTGCTCAGTAGTAACAGTCGCACCTCTGTGTAAATATCAGCTCCTAATTATCTCCAACCACATGTGATCTCTTTTGTGAAACTTTAAAGTGGCATGTGTCATAGTCTGGCTCAAAGGCCATGACAAACGATAGGAGAGACACATGCTAAATTCAAAACACTGGTTTATTTTGCCATAAGATAAAATACCCCATTATAAACCCAAATAAACAGGAAAACATGGGGCTGGTTGAAGGAGGTAAGGACAGGAAAGAGAAGCCTCTCAGGGCTGAGACAGCCAGCTCTTAAATGCTCCAGGGAGACTGGCCAGGTGCTCCCAGTTGCACTGATTAGCTCCGCCCACCAGGAACCTGCAAGACACAGACACGCAACAGCAGGCCCTGGCCAAGGCAGAGGGCCGTCACACATGAAAACAATTAGAGCCAGAAGTATTTTGAGGGTTTTTTTGGTAATGTTGCCTCTGTGATGTTCTGCCAGGCCTTTTACTGCAGCTGCCTTCAGCCTCTGCCTGTTTGTGGGGCTCTCTGCGTTCAGTTTTGTCTTCAGTACCTGAAAAGCTGTTCAGTTGGGTTGAGATCAGGTGTCTGACTTTGTCATCTTGGGTTGCTTTTGCAGTTTGCTTTGGTTCATCATCCATTTGCCTCCCCATCCAATCAGTTTTGCAGAATTTGAGTACACCTGAGTCGCATCATCAATACAACACTAGTGAGCCAGTTCCACATGTCCATGTCATAAGATCGCCTCCACTGTGTTTGACAGATGCTGTATGCTGAAGCTCTGTCTCTCCTCCTTCATGCTTGTCTCCTTCACTTGCATCAACACACAAGTTTAACACTTGGAATCAGCTCCAGATATTTTATCTGCTTAATTTTCCATGGAATAACCAGAGACCCGGCCTCATCTGGCCATGAAATTGCTTTTCAATAAGTTGCCCAAATACCTTTCAGCCTCTGGGACTGTGGGGGGTTAGTCCTAAACAGTACTTTTGTTAAACCTATTGAAATACGGCTAAAGACTAAATTATTTTAAAATCCACTGTGCTGATCAAAGAGCACAGCATCAAAGAGAAAACAAATGCAGCTGCTTTTATTTTGGAATCTTTGAATTTGGGTGCGGGTACAGGGTGTACCCTGCCTCTCACCCTATGTCAGCTGGAATAGGCTCCAGCCCCCCCGCAACCCTGAACAGGATAAGCGGAAGAGGATGGATGGATGGATGGATGGGTGGATGGATGGATGGATGGGTGGGTGGATAGATGGATGGATGGATGGATGGATGGATGGATGGATGGATGGATGGGTGGATGGATGGATGGATGGATGGATGGATGGATGGATGGGTGGGTGGATAGATGGATGGATGGATGGATGGATGGATGGATGGATGGGTGGGTGGATAGATGGATGGATGGATGGGTGGATGGGTGGATGGATGGATGGATGGATGGGTGGATGGATGGATGGGTGGGTGGATAGATGGATGGATGGATGGATGGATGGATGGATGGATGGATGGATGGATGGATTTGGGTGAGTTTTGTTAAAAGGCCTGTATGACACTTTTTTTTTTGTTGATATAAACCCACTCAGATAAGTCAGGGTAAGACTTTTAATGTCACAGTGATTCACACTGAATACATAAAGGACCTGGTAACTACCCAAATGGATCAATGGGAAAATGTTATTTTGAGCCGTAAAGACTGGATTTTAAAAGTGCCCATTAGGCCAGTTTTAAGTCAGTTCCTGTCGTTCCTGCTGGAGGATTCAAACCATCAGACTTCAAAATGCTGCCACAGGCCTGCAGTCAGAGTTCCTAATGAGATCACAGCCAGCAGCAAGAAGGGAAAAACTGGAGTCAGAGCGGCTCTTTAACATTTCACTTATAATATGTTCATTTAGTAATGATTCTGACTTGACATGACTTTAAAATTAAAATATCCGTCTTTTCAGGAGGAAGCGATTAAATGATACAGTCATAGCTGACAGAAAGAGCGATGAATTAACAGCTGGTTACGTTATTTTTGTGTCCTTTGTGATCACTGCCGTCACTGCCGTGGATTTTTGTGTGTTTGATGCATTTACATCACATCTTGTCAAACTGATGAAGCTGTTTTCTAAATGCGTTTGCATGTCTTTAAGTTGCAGTGTGTGGACTCTCTTTCCCAAAGAAGGTTATCTTCTGGAACAGATTTGCTTTCTAATAGAACAATTTGTTTTCATCCTCCACTTGCTGTCAAACAGAGCATGAAATATAATCTAAATGCTTCATCAAAGTATCACATTTATCATGCTTAAAGATGAAACTTCCATGTTTTTCAAAGTTGCAGAAAAGGTTCCCACTATGTCTCCCATGAGAGGGAAAACTGTGAAATAGTATCTGCTGTTCTCTTCAGTGGGTTTGGGACAAACATGCCTGGCTCTTTAATTATTTTCCTGTCATGAAAGCCAAACAGCAAATTTCCCAGACATGGCAATTTAGAGAAGTGCTCGGATGTGACATGCAAGAAATTAGAGCTGATGTCCAGGAGGAAAAACATTTATTAGAAGAATAAAAAGTGCAGTTTTTGCATCGTTAATGTGGAAACAAGCTCTCCACTGCAGCAAACCCCTCGTAAAGGTGAGACTTTATTAATTAGATTAAAGAGATACTAATAAATAGAAACAAGGGGAAATTAATAAATTAATGATGTCAGTCATCGGTTTCCATCCCCTGGAAACATTATTGCTATCATCTGATAACCTAAAACACATTTCTGTGTTTGGTTGTGTTGTGTGTCTCTGCAGCACTCATGTTGTCACCTTGATGAAGCTGTTTGGATGTGGTTTAAGCTGCACTGCATTTCTAGGCCAGTCTCCATGAATAGGATCACATGCCCCATGCTTTTCATACAGCTGTTCATATGACATTTAATGACACCATCTCAGCGCTCGTGTTGAGAAAGCAGCAACTTGTGAGGCTGCAGTACACAAACAAGCTGCAAAGACTGCAGTTCCTCAATTGGCCACTTGAGGGTGGCTCCAAAAGCAAGTCCATCCCACAAACTCAAAGATAAATGTTTGCAGCCCGAGACAAAAGAAACCAAAAAACAACATTTTTGGTCTATGAAGCAGATTTTACTATGTGACAACTGGGATCTCAGTCTTTGCATAAATTTAAGGTTTAAGTTATGCATAATTAGGAGCTGCTTTGAGTGGGAAGTGGGTGCACAGGACCCTTTAACTGTCTGCTAGATTCACATGCAGCTGAGCCGCTGAACTGACCTGTGGATGCATCTTCCAGTCAGGCTTGCAAGCATTAGCAGATGTCTTGGCACTAAACCCACTCATCCCAATACGGTCACTTCTGATGGAGCAAGATTTCAACATCCTTTGTTTTAGGCTTAAAAACACGAGGTGTGATTTCATAGTGGCGGCGTCAGCTTTTTAACAAAACCGGATTTTCTCACAGTTTTGACAAATTTAACCAATAAACTTCTAGAAATTAAAGAAATTTAAAAAAAACATATAGGTGACACCGGTTATTTGAAATTCTGACAGTGATGGAGTTTTTTTTTTTGTCTTCTTAGATGGAGAACTTGTTTGTAGTCAGATCCATTGCATTTGGCTCAGCTCACCTCTACACAGGAGACTGTCTGAGCACAAGAGCAGCAGACACCGACTTCCCTTCTAACTTCTTGTCTCTTTTACTTACACACATCTTGCACATCTTACACACATCTTGCACATCTTACACACATCTTGCACATCTTACACACATCTTGCACCTGTGCTAGTTCAGCGAACAATCATCCGCCGGGGAAAACACAGTTTGAAGGTTGCAAAGCAAATTAACGAGTCAACTGCGGCTCAAAACAAATCTTTAAATCTTAAACGCAAACGTCCCTTCAGTCTGTTTAGGTGCTGGTGTGGTGTCGGCTCCATTTGTGATTCTAGCACTCACAGTGTTGCTCTGTGAATTGAATTAAAGTCACGATTCATAGCTGTTAATAAGGCAGTCTGTTAGTTTCTAAACAAACAAAAGCAAAACACAATATCACCAAAGTCTGGGAACACTCGCTGTTGGCTACAACAAAAGCTGTTTCTGCACTGAAAGTCTGGGCGCGTTTGGTGGGTCTCACTGCATTTCTACCACAGACTCTAAGTTATGGGAAAACTATGTCACACCCCAGAACATCACTGCACCAGAGGTAGTGCTTTCTGAAAAGTCAGGAACTTGGGGGTGGGGTCTACAGCACTGAACATTTCTGATTGGTCAAGTCATTTGGTGAAGCTTTGGAGCCAGGAGTAGCAGAAGTTTGGGTTATTGTAAACGGCCGGGACAAATTCAGACTCGTTCAGTAAGGCCCCAAACATACAGTCCTAGAGGCAACCACTGGTTGCTAGGGAAAAACATGTATTTCCTGACCAGTTGCAACTGGTTGCTGGAGGTTGCCGGCAGTCATTGTGAAACTGATTACTTGATACTAGATACAGGCCTAGATACGGGTCGGATAGCCACTGTTCGCTAGGGAAAAAAGTGTTTTCCCTGGTGAGTAGTTGTGGGAGGCTGCTGGCAGTCCCTCAGTGAAACTGGTCACAAACAGGTATTTGGTGCTGCACCAAAAACCTCCTTGCCAACACTGCTGAGGCCCATAGTTGTCATGAGAGACACCGTTTTGTCAACAAACACCATTTACTCTCCAAGCTGGACTGAAACGTATGTGATGCAAAGTGGAAACCTTTAAAGTAAAGTTGTGCCTTACAAACACATTTCAAAGGGTGCAACTTTTACTTTGAAAGGAAGTGGTCTTCATTTCCAGTTTGCACTTCAAACTCTTCAAACTTTCGTTGCTGCTTGGTGAATAGTTGTGTAGCAACCAAAACAATTGTACGGAGGGTTTTGGTGCAGCAGTGTACGCACGCCTGCCGTGGACTTCCAGCAACTTTCCACCCAGGCCTGGTTTCAGGTCTGTAGGCGTGTGTGACTGAGGCCTAAGAAAGAAAACCTTTAATGGCTGCAGCCGATTTTCCCTTCAGCTCTTTTTCAAGCCGATGGCTGCATAATCAGGCTGACCTGAGATCCACCGGACTGCACGAGAAAAATGTGGCACTTTAAAATAAAGAGCTTAACGTGTGTTCAAAACGTTTCAGACTGCACTCTCCTTTGAAAATAATTCATTAAGAGTCTTAAGAGTTATCAAAGATGTTAAAATGCTAAAAATGCTTTTTTTTTCTTCAGTAGAGCAGATTCTTTATTAGTGCTGTGTGGTTTATTTACAGCAAAGGGGTGATGATACTGTATTATTTAATAATGGAATTTTATTCCCTGTCAAGGCTACGCCTCATAAGTTATACTTATTTTTTTGTATTACATGATGATATAAAATTGATGACACACACCATGAAAAAGCTGTGATTTTAACGAAGGCCTTTCATTGATTTTTTAAAAAAAAGTTAATTCCACATAAAGTCAAGTTTTCTTTTTTTTTTTTTCTGCCAGCACTGTCAGTTACATGTTTATCCTTCAAACCTTAACGCCTTACTATTGATATATTTGATATAATTATTTAACCTTAAATAACTGATGAAAAGTGCTGAGACAAGGACAGGAGCTGGAAGAATCAAAGCTGGTCCATGACTCATGAGCCATGTTTACGACGTGTAATTTGTTGTTTCCATATGAAACGCGGAAGATGATGGTGTAAGTGTTTCTCCTTTTTTTTCCTTCCTTTGATTTATAGATTATACCGAAGGACAATGAAACGCGGTCGACTTTAATGTACAAGTACATCATCCACGAAGACTCGGTGCCCATCAACAATAACAACGTCATCCAGGAGGACACCTACGAGTGGGCTCTGAAGAGCTGGTCTCCATGTTCCAAGCCATGTGCTGGAGGTAAATTCATAAATTACCATCGTATTTCTTTTGAATGCAGACAAATACTTCTAATTATCAGAATTTTGTACTCGCTGCTCCTGCTTTATGAAGGCAGGTTTCACATTCACAGTCAAAGATCATGTGTTTTGAAGCAGGCTGTAGGTATGTTGGGTTCTGTGCTTTTAGCCATAATTGGTTCCCACATTCTCAGGCTGTTCCTTTGAAGTAAGAAAAAATAATTGACTGAGTGAATCAATTAAAACCTAGCCTTGCACATATTTCAAAATGATTGATATGAATTCATAAAATGTACTTATGTAAGTGCACGCTTATGAATCAGGAGGCCTTTTCATTTGCACAGGTAGCAGAATATTAAAAAGGTGTTACTGACAGTGGATACCTCTGAAAGTAACACAGAACTTTGTTACTGTTGGAAACGGTCGTAGCTCATGAGTTTGACTTGTATCAGTGCAAATCTGAGTTTTGGTGCTAAGATCTGTTTCCAGATCCAGGTGAGCTGGTTTGCTTCAGGTGTGTGAGACTGTGCAGTTAGAGCTTCATGGATCATAATTTCTGTGTCTAAAAAATGTTGGTTGGCTCTAGTCTTCCTGATATGCTACCAGGTCACTCCTGAGACCAGAACTTCTCAATGAAACCAGAAATGAGTAAAATCAATTTTGACTCCTGAATTTAGGCAAAAATGGCCCAAATGGGGGCAGGTACTAATTTTCATCCCGTTTTAGTGAAACTGGGTACGTATGAATTGGAAATGTATCGAGTCTGAAATGCAGTTGTCAAATTTCAGATGTTATATCTATTTGACCTCATGACCTCTGACCGCGGATTTTAGAGCAGCAGGAAATGTGTAATGCTTCAAAGTAAATTTATGTGTTTTTACAGCATGTTCAAATGTCCCATAGGTATATTGTTTAAATATTATTATTGAAACTTATAATATGTTGTATTGACTTCGTTATGCTGTTAGATCATCGAGTCTCAGTGAAATGCAGATAACCTCTGCATGTCCTCTGCTGGTACCTTACATTACAAATAACTAAGTTTGGCTGTGGAGACGACCATACACAGATGTTTCTCCATGTCACAAACTCCTGCCTGGAGACAACATCTGGACCTGGTCAGGCTGGCTGGGCTCTTTTCTGTGACTTGAGTCAAAAAAAAAAAAACTGCTATCCTTTTGTTTCATATTAAATCTTTTCTAAATATTCCCTTTTCTGATTTTTAAATTGTTACATTATTAAAAAAGGTGAAATATTATCATGTGATCAATTTATGATTAAAACTCATGTAAAAATGTACACAGCTGTAAAACATAAAAACAAAAAAGAAACATCTTGGAAACAGTAACCATTCAGCTATTTAATGGTCATACTTGGATTCAGTCCATCAAAATAAATCAGAAAAATCATATTTTATCTTTGAAGCAGACGACATCAGAAAACCTGTTGACCACTGGTACTTTTTACCTGTATCTATACCTGAAACTGTGGCCTGCAGCTTTGTCCCTTCTCGATGTCGCCGTTATTCGAGCCTCAGTGTCTGCTTAAACCCTGACCCTGAAACTTCTCGAACACACTGGCCGTGCTTGTGTGTTTAAGCCTGATAACACAGACAGATGTGTGTCTGCTAGCTTCAACTCAGTAACTCTCCTCTGTTCATTCATTTAACAAGAAAAACAACAGCTTTATGACAATGTTTTAGTTTGAAACATGAGGCTAAAACTGTGACTTGATTTAAAAAGTTTAAATTCAACCATGTCAAACTTTTTCATGTTCACTTTATTAGTTTTAATGTAAAATGATGTAAACTGTATTTTTAATGCATCAATAAAGATTTAATTGTGAAAAACATTCCCATTTTTGACAGGGTTCCAGTACACCAAGTATGGGTGTCGGAAGAAGGGAGACACCAAGATGGTTCATCGAGGCTACTGCGACGCCGGCAAGAGGCCAAAGCCCATCCGGAGAATGTGTAACCTTCAGGACTGCACGCAGCCACAGTGAGTACACACTCTGCATCAGGGATGATTCTCAAAATTAGTTTCATCCTTATAATATCCATTCAAAAAATGTTCATAGTTGTGCTAAATGCTTTCCATAGTTTTATAAACATCACTGATGTTGATGGCAGAACTTCCTACAGAAATGTACGTTAGCTGCTGCAGTGGCCCTCTAACAACCTGACACAGGTGGTTCATGTGTTCACCTCAAGGAAGGCCAGTGATCAACTAAAACAGGAAGTGACGTGTCAGTTTCCATAATGAATAAATAATTTAGAAAGCAATGGTAATTTCACCTCCGGATTTCCTGAAAACCCAGTCAGAACTCTCAGGTACTAATGAGGTACAAGAAGCTCTCAATAAACTGACTCTGAGGACGACATGCGGTCACTTAAAGGTTAAGGGGGTTGAATGACTTCATCAAGAATTAGTTCATAAATATTCAGAAAAGTTCAGATACAAAAACTAAAGTAAAATTAGCACAATTCAGTTAATGATGTTACACAGTCTTAATTTGACTTAATGCCATCCTGCTGTCAATAATTCAGGGTTCGTGGTTCAGATACATGTTCCCCCTTCAGCTGGGAGCGCCTTCAGTGTTTGTTTTACACCTCATTTAGTTCACAACCTTGCTCAGATCTTCAGAGACCCAGCTACAGCTGAGAAGGCTCACACTGGGCTGATTTTCACTGCGCTCAGACCTGTGGGCAGGTTCACTTTCTGTCAGTCCACCTTTCAGTGTGACATATCAGTTGAGCAATGAGTTTGTTCAGAAACGATCACAGCCTGTTGTAAAGACATGATCTTATAAGGGAAGAACAGCCCGTGGGGTGATGGCACCGCTCTGCTGCATGTAGCTGTTGTGCTGATAGGAGAAGCATGACTGTGAGAGTAAGAAATTTAGAGGTGCATTTAATGTCTGTTGACCTCAAGAAGTGCAGCTGAAATTATCCATCTAAATTTCATGCAATGATGATGATGACATAACTTTCTCAGATGTGTTTTGAAGACAATGTTGCCTTTAAGAGTTTGCTGCAGCATTATAGCTGTAGGGATGAAAATAAATGTATCAGGAAACATTGGAGTTTTGTTCATTCATTCAGGGTCACTGGTAGATGAATCCTACAGAGTTTGGCCTTCATGAGGGTCAGTGTCACAGCTTCCACTTATGTAGTGGAATATTGCAACATCTCCTCCATATCACAGATATTCATGATCTCCAAACAGAAACTGGATTTTCATTTTGTCTCATTGTGAGATTTTTTTTTTTTTATTTATGTCTACTCACAGATTATCTGATATTTATTACAGATATTTATGCCCATCTCAGGATGGGCATAAGTATCTGTCAGGATGGGCTGATGCTGATGATCATTTCATACAGTATGTTATTTAAACATATTGTCACAAAGGTGTCCTTAGATGGCAGTTTACTGAATGGGAACTAACAATCCTCTTTTTAAATTTGTTATAATTATTATTATTATTATTTTGGGCCTTTTTCCCTTTATTAGCCAGCGCAGTAAAGAGGCGCAGAGCGTGGGAGAAGACTGGCAGCAGAGGCCCTCGGGTCAGAGTCAAATCCGAGCTGCTGCATTTAACCTTGTGGCCTGTGGTCACCCGCTCGAGCTGTGAGCCAGACTCACGCCCGGAGATAAAGATTGCCTTTAATGGAGTGATAAAGTTCTCATTGTGAGGATGGAAGTGCGGCGGTAGTGTCAGTCATGAGTTTTCCGGCTGTGGTTCCTGCTCTGTTTGGGCTCTTTGTGTCCTGCACTTTGTTATTCTCACTCAGATTTTTCATTTTCACCGTTTTTATCTTTTCAGTTGGTCAGATTTAGGCACTAAAAGCTGCTTCATAAGGGACAGAAAAGGTTTGGGTTACAATATGAACCTTAATGCTTACAGTAAAAGTACACAATCGAGTATCCACACAGTCTGTGAGTCTCTTTAAGTTGGTTTTTTTTTTGCATTTTTGGCCACAGTGGCTTTTATGGGCAGTGGAGAGACAGACAGGGGAAGGATAGAAGGGAAGACAGGCTGGCGACGGGCCGGGACTCGCACTGCGAGTCAGGTATTCTAGTGTTGGTGGATTTGTTGATCACCACTGCAACATAGCACATGTATGTGGTCGCCAGCTTCACCGCTGAGCCACCCAGGCACCTTTCTTTAAGTTTTTAAAGTAACATCACAGCTACTGTAATTATGGCCTCACACAGCTTCTAGAACGATGGCAGACCTGCACAAAACCAGCTGTGCTGATGTAGATATGATCAGCTACTCCAACCACCTCAGCCCCACAGCACCAGTCCACACTCCCCGAACACCTTCACCTCACAGCCGTGTTTTGCCCTCTGATGATCATGTTTGTATGTATTTATATGAAATTCTGGTCCAGTATGTTTATATCTGACTGCAGTTCAGCTTAAGTTTGTCATATTTTGTAATTTGATTGCATTTCTTTAGTCTGACTGATCACTCAAAGCACATACACTGTAAACCCAGATTTTGATTCAACTTAAAAATATTGACTTCATGTTACTTAAAATTGCCTAATATGTGAACATTACTTGTTAATGCTGAGTAAGCTGAACTGTTTCATGTCCTTTTTTACTGTAATTGCGTTTTTAAGTCCAATCAACAGCTCCTACTGAAATAAACTGAGTTTATTTTACTTAAACAGGTGTCATTTTGCAACATTAATTATTAATTCTGAGTACACTGTACTTTTTAATGGTCTATCTTATTGTAATTATGTGTTTGAGTTCAAAAAACTTAATATCATCAGTTTTGCACCTGCTAAAAATCTCGTTCATACCGGTTTTAACAGACTGGATTAATGAGCAGCAGCACAGTGGCGTGGTGGTTTGTTCCCCCTCTGGTTCTCTACTTGTACAGTTTTTTATTGTTCCATGGACAAATGTTGTTTGTAAATGTTAACGTACCAGTTTTATCATGTTTGTTTGTTTACCAAATTTAAACAGACACAGTTCAACACTGTAAAAAAATTGTGTTTTTTTACTGGGCAACACAGTGGCGTGGTGGTTAGCAGTGCTGCCTCACAGCTAGAATAACCTCTGGACGGTCTGAGTTCGATTCCACCTTTGCCCGGCCCTCCTGCTGTGTGGAGTTTACATGTTCTCCCCGTGGGTTTCCTCCCACACTCTGAACACATGTTGTCTGCCTCTCTCTGTGTTAGCCCTGCAACAGGCTGTATATACCCTGCCTCTCGCATTATGTCAGCTGGGATATGTTTAATTTACTCAGCACGATTGATTAAAAGTCATATTTTGATTTTTAAGAACTATAAAACATAAGTTTGGTCAATTAGAACATACAATTTAGAATTACAATTAGTAATGGAGTAATGCTAATTTAACAAGCTGAGTTAAATAAATGGTGGTGAATGATTGCTTAAACTAAGTATCTTCAGTTACTGAAACTCTGTTATTAGTACATTCAACCGAAGGAGCCAGGGATCAAACCGCCAGCCTTCCAATTAGCCGCTGGCCTTGCTGTACTTCCTGATCCACAGCCGCCTCCCTCCTGGATTGCCTGTCCGTTTTTCTGATCTCTGTGCACCCAGCAGTTATTATCTAATTTTTTAGCATTTCAGTGTTTTGGGGCTTTGAGCACAGCCAGCAGAAACTGATGTGTGTGACTTCCTCCGTGTGCATCAGTCATTTTTTCAGTAGTCTGACTATAAGTGCAGACACATCGAAAAGCTCATAATTTACTGTCAGACCAGAGGAGCTGGTTTTGAGCTTGCATTTCAGCCTACGTGTTCCTCTTTCTCTGACCCTGTACGCAGTCACAGCCTGATTGAACATGATTGGTCAGTAATGGTTGGTTTCAGGACGTTTCTGGCACCATAAATCTGCTCTGCTCGTATGCAGATATATTTATATAGATTCACTTGTTAATAAAGGCTTGTTAACATATTTTTTGGTGCTGATAAAAAATTTAAAGCCATTCTTTATGAAGGTCAACATTTAATTAATTAAGTGAATGGTGGAGAAGATCGTACAGCCTCGGTGGATTTATGCAGCATCTGATGGCAAAGTTTGTCTTACAGTGTGCAAAAGCCTTAATACATGAACCTACATGTAACCTGTTCTTCATGTTCACCAAACATTTGTGGGCCTGGATGAAAGCTGTCTGTGACCCTCAGCAGATAAAAGGCTTTTCATTACTGTGTAATACTTTGAAAGCTTGTCACAGTAACTTGTTGGGTTTAGCAAAAACGCCAACAAATCCTCCTGAACAGCAACAGCAGCGAAAAGACGTCTTTCAGAAAAGTTGCAGCACTGAAAGTTACCATTAATGAGCAGCTGTTAAAAGTTCAGTTTGCTCCATGTGTTTTTAAACCTGGATAGAAAATCAGTTGTCGAAAGTGTGTTAACCAAACTTACTCGGAGGAAGAAAAGAAATGTGATCTGCAGCTGTCATCACAGTTTACAGATCTCTGGGTTTTGCTTTAACTTACTGATCTTGTTGTTATGAGTGTATTTTTGATGTGCAGTGAGGGATTATTACTGACATTTCAGGTACACTTACATGAGTTTACCTGGAAATGACGTGTCCTAGAATCAAAAGTCTCCACTTTTGTCTCGTCTTTGGGTTTAAATCCATGTTTTTCTAGTTCTGTACATGCAAGCAAACTAAAAAATAGATTTTTGATCCCCAAACTTTGCTTTTGGACGATGACATTACACATGTCATTTTCCCAGTGACAGACAGTGATGAAATTTTGCTATTTTGGGGCAAAGAAATTATTCTAAAATCTACAAACGCAAAGTTTGACAGAGATAATGAACATTTTCTATTGTTCTACAATAAAAAGGGTTAGAAAACAACACTTGCTTGTCAAAGACAAACATTGTGTTACATTGTGTAACCAGTTTGTTTTATATTGATCTTTTTGTTTTATAAAATGCCCATCTTTTGCTGTCAAATTAGTCTATTTTAAATGTTTCTTACGTTCTGTTCTCCATAATATATATAATTATATGTCCTCATTTTTCTGAGACGTTTGGGACGAGTTCGTCTGCACTCAGGCTTCGTGCCAGCAAACGTTTCACCTCGGCATGCTAATGCTCTCTAAGACATTCAGCCCTGCTCCTGTGTCCCGTGCTTTATGTGTTGGTTTATTGCTTCCCTGCCAGCATGAATCATTTCCCCTCGTTCCTGCCTGTCCTCTCGATTCAGAAGTCTAAAAGTATTTGTTTGTTTATTGACACCTTTAACAGATGTTCAGTGAGCTTCAGGGGTTCTTCACCAACAGATGTCACATAACTTTAGAAGTCCGTAACGAAATGAGCGTACAGTACTGCTCACAGGATTTGTGACCTAAGTAAACACTTTGTTAGTTTTCGTTATGAAGTATTTTGTCCAGTTTACAGACTATGGTACCAGTTAGAGTCCAGCAGGTCATAATGGTTTAGGGTGGAACAGGTGGATGGCAGTGATCTGACCACTGAACTGGTCTGTTGTGGTGAGTTTGTTTACTGGTTGATCTGCATTCCTACTCCGGCCCATAGCCTGTGGAGAGTGAACGAAAGGATCGCTTATACATGCAGCAGAAATGAGCTTCCTCAGAAGGCCAGAGCTGGCATGAGGTGCTCGGTCACCTGGAAGAGGCTCAGGGGCTCGTTCTGAACTGGTCCCTTTTAAAATGTGTACCGTTTGTATTTACACAATCGATTGCATGGCAATTACTAAGTAACCCCGTGATGCTCTCTTGTTTGCTTTACAGATGGATCTCAGAAGAATGGGAGCATTGTACCAAAACCTGCGGCAGCCTAGGCTTTCAGATCCGAACAGTTCGCTGCGTGCAGTTCCTGCATGACAGCACAAACCGCTCCATTCACAGCAAATATTGCAGCGGCGAGAAGCCAGAGAGTCGCAGGCCCTGTAACAGAGCACCGTGTCCTGCCCAGTGGAGGACCGGAGCCTGGTCAGAGGTATCCACTTGTTTCCCATTACCAAATGTCACCTGAGCAGTTACGGTAGATTAATACAGCAGGAGCTTAAGATCCCAGGAGGATAATGTATAAAGACTCAGGCTTTTGTAATGTTTAATTTAGAGCGGTGTCACATTTCATCTGAAACCACGCCAGTTTTAAAGCCTCTATTTCCTCCAAATGAGACTTAAAAAAACTTTAAAGAATCCCATAAATCAGACGTCGGGCTGAGTGGGGTGATGCTAATGTGAATCTGTGTGTTGGCTGGTCATTTGTGGGGATTGAGGTTTTGTAGCATGATTGGACTGCAGCTCCTTATAAGCAGTATGTACAGTATATAACTTCCCATGAAGTTGGGACATTGTGTAAAACATAAATAAAAACAGAATACGATGATTTGCAAATTCTTTTCACCCTATATTCAACTGAATACACTACAAAGTTTGCAACATGTTCCGAAAAGGTGTGACAGGGCATGTTTACCACTGTGTTACATCACCTTTCCTTTTAACAACACTTAAGCATTTGGGAACTGAGGACACTAATTGTTGAAGCTTTGTAGGTGGAATTCTTTCCCCATTCCTGCTTGATGTACAACTTCCGTTGCTCAACAGCCCAGAGTCTGCATTGTGGTATTTTGCACTTCATAATGCTGCACACATTTTCAATGGCAGATGGGACTGGACTGCAGTCGGGCCAGTCTCGTACCCGCACTCTTTTACTATGAAGGCACGCTGCTGTAACACGTGCAGAATGTGGCTCGGCGTTGTCCTGCATGGATGGCAGCATATGTTGCTCCAAAACAATATCACAGCAAAGCTAGCTGCCCGATTCATACCGAATTTGTACAATTTGTTCAAATTCATACCATAGATGCATCTACTAGAAATACTGACAAGTTCAAGTCTTGGTGACCTTGACCTCGAGATAAAGGTCAAGGTCAAGGTTCGTTGTGCCGGGCGCCACTTGTTACAGTTTAATTGAAGGTTTTCTGTCATCTTTTTATATCTGAAGGCAGAACTTTATTCCTGGTCTCAGTGGCTACACTTGAAGGTTGGGTAAAAAGCTGCCTGTCACATATGTTGCACTTTTTCAGACAGTCTTATCTATAAATGTAATAAAAATGTTGTAATAATGTTGTAATAACAGTGCCCTGAGTAATTAAAAATGGCGAGAAGCTCTCCAGCTTGGCCTGTTGGCAGAGGGATTTCAAGTGCTGTTTAAATATTACCTTTGCTTTCATTTCACTGCATTAAGTTTGTTAATTCATCAGATCTGCTGTGTAAAGTAAGGCAGGCACAAAGTAAAGACGTCACTAAAGCAAATAGTAAATTCTTCTTCCATTAATCTATCAGACAAGATGCTTTAGTTGCATGATTTATTCCCAAGATAATGTCCTAACCTCCAAAACTCCTCCCTTAGAAAGAGAAAGGAAGATCTTCTTCTTCTTGTTGGAGATTGAACTTGAAGCTCCGTGTTCTTTGCTTTGATCTCCCACAGTGCTCTGTGACGTGTGGCGAGGGGATAGAAAGGCGTTTGATCACTTGCCGGATTGGAGATCAGTGTAACGGAGAAAAGCCTGAAAATGTAAGGCCGTGCAAACCCGGACCCTGCCATGGTAAGCATGTCATCTGTGAAGAACTAAAGCAGCATCAATCTCTTCTAGTGGAACGCTCATGACAAAGACTCTGCCTTTTTTTATTTACTCTATTAACATTTTAGCACACTGTGCCTCCTCCTGCACAATCAGTAATTCCAACATGTCAGTCTTTCAATCCAGCAGGTCCTCGAGGCAAAATACATAATGTATGTAATTTGTCCTTACTCTGCAGATTCCATCTCCTTCATAACAAATTGTGCATTTTCCCCCAACCAGCCCATGATTTCCATTTATTCAGTCAATCAGCAGCCCTTTGAAACTTGCTCAGGTTTTTAAATTCATCACAGTGAACATCAAGGCTGCAGTAATTTGTTACAAAGTACCTCATTGTTGTGTGGTGAAACCAGTTCATGGTCAGGGGGATGACTACAAAACAAAAGTCAGACTTCATTTAATCTTTGCCTGTGATTGATTCAGAGCGGCTCTTCTCACACTTTCAGCTACAGAAAAAGAAACCAGCAGCTGCTGGAAGGGAGAAAAATCCATTCAAAAGTTAACAGTATATTATTTTATATGTTTTTGTAAGAAATGGACTGTAACGTGCTGTCAGGTCACGCTTGCCATTTAAAGGCAGACTATGAAGAAATAACACAATATTCCCCTGAATTTGCCTTCATTTTTCCTGTTATGACCAGCCTCACAACAGATTACATCTCAAAACCATTTAACTGCCCCCCCCATTCATTCTTATTCATGGTGCATTATATGTTAATTAGCTCATGGTGATGCCCTGGTATTTTATTTATGGTGCCAACCATTTAGAAAAAATTAAAAATGCTGACACTTACCCTTCGGAGTCTCCCCTCGTTGTTATGGTCAGTTTGTGAATTGAGGCTGTGATTATTGTTTGTTACGTTGAGGCGATGATTGTTCAATTCAATTCAATTCAATTCAATTTTATTTATATAGCGCCAAATCACAACAAACTGTCGCCTCAAGGCGCTTTGTATTGTGGGTAAAGACCCTACAATAATACAGAGAACACCCAACAGTCAAAACGACCCCCTGTGAGCAGCACTTGGTGACAGTGGGAAGGAAAAACTCCCTTTAACAGGAAGAAACCTCCAGCAGAACCAGGCTCAGGGAGGGGGGGTCATCTGCCGCAACCAGTTGGGCTGAGGGGAGAGAAAGACATGCTGTGGAAGAGAGACAGAGATTAATAACGATTAATGATTAAATGCAGAGTGGAGTATAAACAAAGTAAATAAGGTGAATGAAAAGAAACAGTGCATTATGTGAACCCCCCAGCAGACTAGGCCTATAGCAGCATAACTAAGGGATGGTTCAGGGTCACCTGATCCAGCCCTAACTATAAGCTTGATCATAAAGGAAAGTTTTAAGCCTAATCTTAAAAATAGAGAGGGTGTCTGTCTCCTGAATCCAAGCTGGGAGCTGGTTCCACAGAAGAGGCGCCTGAAAGCTGAAGGCTCTGCCTCCCATTCTACTCTTAAGTATCCGAGGAACCACAAGTAAGCCAGCAGTCTGAGAGCGAAGTGCTCTGTTGGGGTGATATGGGACTATGAGGTCTTTGAGATAAGATGGTGCCTGATTATTCAAGACCTTGTAGGTGAGGAGAAGAATTTTAAATTCTATTCTAGATTTAACAGGGAGCCAATGAAGAGAAGCCAATATGGGAGAAATCTGCTCTCTCTTTCTAGTCCCTGTCAGTACTCTAGCTGCAGCATTTTGGATCAGCTGAAGGCTTTTCAGGGAGCTTTGAGGACAGCCTGATAATAATGAATTACAATAGTCCAGCCTAGAAGTAATAAATGCATGAATTAGCTTTTCAGCATCACTCTGAGAAAGGATGTTTCTAATTTTAGAAATATTGTGCAAATGCAAAAAAGCGGTCCTACATATTTGTTTAATATGTGCATTGAAGGACGTATCCTGGTCAAAAATGACTCCAAGATTTCTCACAGTGTTACTGGAGGCCAAAGTAATGCCATCCAGAGGAAGTATCTGGTTAGACACCATGTTTCTAAGATTTGTGGGGCCGAGAACAAGAACTTCAGTTTTATCTGAATTTAGAAGCAGGAAATTAGAGGTCATCCAGGCCTTAATGTCTTTAAGACATTCCTGCAGTTTAACTAATTGATGTGTGTCATCTGGCTTCATTGATAGGTAAAGCTGAGTATCATCTGCATAACAATGAAAATTGATGCAGTGCTTTCTAATAATACTGCCTAAGGGAAGCATGTATAATGTAAATAAAATTCTCTGTGATCAGTTCAAGAACTGTGGTGAAAAAGTAGCCAGAAATGTGGGGGAGGACAGTAATGAACAGGCCAATCATAATCGTTAGGGCTGTGCTGGCACGACGTGTAGTTACATTTCAGGGAGGTGAACGTCAGGTTACAGCGTAGGTTATGTGCCAGGGTTTCAGAGGGGATCCTGATTATGACATGTCTATACCACAGATTTAACTCAGATGTATAAATCCTCCGTAAGGAGATGAAATTGGACGTGTAGGGTGCAGAGGTGTTGCTCTCTGCAAAGAGAATAATACAAAATCTGATTAGTGATAGTCTTTTACACGACCCTAGAAGAACTATTTTAGAGATGCACAGCTGGAAAAGGCCGCAGAGGATTCTTTGAAAACCTGACTGTTCATTACTCTGCAGGAAATTTCCCAGGAGGCCTGCAGAGAGCAGTCCTGAAGGAGTCTGAGCTTCACAGCCAAAAAGCTGCAAGCATCGCTACAGCTAAATCAAATAAATGTCCATCGTACGAAAACACAAACCAAAAGACACAACGTAAATAAATGTGCTACTCTTAAGTTACATTTGGTTAAAAAAAAGAAACTCCACACCAAGATATCTACGGCCTGGATGACTTATAATTAATAAAAATTGCCAATCAAAAAAGCCCCATCAGGGCGGCCCTCTATGACTTGGAGTTTAGGAGATCAGCGTGTGATCAGCAGACATGCAAAGCACAGTTTGTGTGTTACTGTTATACTGGGACAGCGTTCAGAGGACACAATGAGACAAAAATGCAAAGTCAGGTTTGTTTTGTTTCCAACAGCGATGAAAATCAGACTCCACTTTAAAAGGAGGCGATGCAGAAACGCTGCTAATTCCAAAGCCCTGAAAAAAACCTTTTCTTTAACTTCATCTCATTTCATGAATCCTCCGTGTGCTCTTTCCGAGCACTGAATTTTAAATGAGAATCTTTATTGATCGTGTCAGTGGAAGTTGTGCACGTCGCCTTCAAATGTCGCTGCATGCTCTTTATGTGAAACACAAATGCCAAGTCAATATTTAAGGTACACGGACAAGTTAACCAAAAACTCTTGTAACACAGTGTAGAGGCACGTACTGGCAATTTGTTACCGCTCAGCAGTAGATGTGTGTGATATAATGTTATCGTTCTGTTTATTTTGTGTCCATATTGTGTACATAATTTAAATAAAAGCATATCTTTGTTATCAAAACAGAAAGAGGAGGCTTGAATGAACAGAACTCAGGTGGTTTCTTTTAGAGGATGCTCACACTGATGTGGCTCAGTGGCTGTGGCTTTTACTGCATATCTTCACCATGCTGCATATTTAATATTTCAACAGAGATAAAGGCACTTGTTTTTGTGTTAAAGGGTAGCAATTCCATATTCAGTTGCAAAATATTAAACAAGGTAAAAATCTCTTATTATAATGCAGACATTTTTCTGCATACAATCAGAAGTCATGGAGGTCTCTGGAAGTATCCTCGGGGCAGCTGTGAGTCCTGTTAAGCAGCACTCGGGGTTTTTCGAACATCAGCAGTTTATTCGAGAAACAAAAGCCGAGTGTGACTCGAATAAAAGTGAAAACACGAGGGGGACAAACTGGAGCCGACACAAAACATGCTTGGAATTGGTTTGCGGAGTAGGAAAGGGAAGTGGGTCACAGCTCGCGTCTAAGCGGAACTAAATGAGCATCGTTATGCTGAATGTACTACAGTACTAAACTGTGCACAAACACTTTCAGCGCTGCCAGTCTCTGATTAAAAACCATGCCTTTGTGCTTCCTGTGGCTTCCCTTTCCACTTTGCCTTTTTGATCTCTTTCTAAGACCACTTAAATCAGCTTCTCAGAGTTTTGACACTCCATCGAGCTTACACTGTGTGCTCTTTGACTTGCAGATGAGCCGTGTAACGGGGACAAATCCATCTTCTGCCAAATGGAGGTATTAGCAAGATACTGCTCCATTCCAGGCTACAACAAGCTGTGCTGCGACTCCTGCAATAAACGTACTGGAGCCCTCTCTATGTTCTCGGAGGCAGCTGAGACAGAGGAACACATTCGCTTCGGATCAGCCTCTCAGCTGCTCGAGACACTAACGGCCTCAATAGCAGCCAACGGCACTCGCGGTGGTAAACAAGGCCCGGGCAAAGGAGCCGCCGCATCAGGCGGTGCAGCAAAACACATCACCACGCCTGCTCCAGCTAAGAAAACCCCGTCAAAGAGCACCACAGCCCCAAGGCGGGTTCCACGGCACGTGGATCTCACTAGCAGGAAGCTGTCCGCCGCCGCATCATCACCCCAGACTGGTCCTACGGAGGGTCAGAGGTCAAACAGCTTGATGGATAGTCGGCAGCCTACGGCATATTCTGAAGTGGAGCGATGAAAGTGACACTGTTTCCCCTTCAGGACTCTTAATGTACAGTAGATAATCCAGCTTCATCCTGAGTCTTCTCACACCAAAAAACACCACAGAGAAAGAAAGAAAAGTGCTGGTTCACTTTGTAAGAATTTCCCTTCTCCGCTCGCCCCCAATGTGGACTCAAATATTTCAGCCACCTGCAGTCAGCTCCAGATTACTTAGGCTGAAACAGCCGTGCTACTGTGCCTTATATTAATATGACAGATCATTCAATCATTTCAAGGTATAAGGCACGTGATCCAAAGAGGGTTTTCATCCGTGTCAAATGAAAAGCTAAATTGAGTTCATAGTGAATAATTTCAGGGAAACAAAACAGCCAAAGGAAAGTTCATTATTCAGCTCTGTCTCCAAGATTCATGGTGTCTGACATTTCAACACAATCTTCACTTTTTTTAGGCAAATATTAATGATTTGTCTAATGTCACATACACAGTCAAACCTCAGATAAAAGGTGCAGGAAGGTGTCTGCATTTCCCCTCCAGACGGACCAGTTTGTGTGGCTTTGTTATTTAATAAATCACATCCCAGCCAGACAGCAAATGTCAGCAGGTGCAGACATCACAGCGAACTCATCCAGAAATGAGTCCTGTTGCATTTCTAATCGTTTAATGTTATAGTGTTTTTGGATAAATCTCAGCTGTGTGATGCATTTTACGAACATTGAATGCTCTGGTTTAATCTAGCTATTAAATAAACGCCTCCATACCTAAACTCTACTCTGTGACCTTTGAGGTAGATGCCAGAGTTTGGTATAATTTTAAAGTTAAAAATAATTCACAAATTAGTTCTCAAGTTCACAAACATCATCTGATCCACCTGAAAATCCCCGATACTTGAAGGTTTACAAACTGCCATTTTTCTTGCCTGTATCAAACTATAAAGCTCGACTGATAAACGGCTCAGCTGTCTCAGCGCTTGTGAGTTCACAGGATCTGATTCAAAAATCAAATATCATACTTTAGGTGAATATGACACCATCAGTTTTTTTTTTCTCACATCCACAAGTGGCTCCAAGTGGCACTCTATGGAAATGAGTATGAAAATATCAGTATAATTTTAAGAAACGGCTGTGCTCCCAAATGCCCTTTTTAACCAATCCTAACACTGATGTTGAGCCTTTCCAGGGCAGCGCTGTTCACATCAGCACAAACGCATATCATGGATATATCATCCAGTTTTTCTAGGTGACTTACAGTTTAAAGAAAACTCAAAGGGCAAATGTACTCATGCTCTTTCTTGTTGGGAGTTAGATGATTGACACCATTCTGTGTCTGTGTGATTAAAAACAAATGAAGCTAAAGGCAAGAAGCAATTAAGCTAGTTTTTCACAAACACTGAAAGCTCGCCCGGCTCTGCTTAAAGATAAAACATCTTCCTGTCGGCACGATGAAGCTCAACGTGTTCATCCTGTTTTTGTCTTGGTTTTTTTCTTGGACACAAACTTGTATGAAAGCAGTTTTGATGTTAGCTGCAATAACCTGATGTCATATTTCAATTTTTTCACAGACATTTCACTTAAAGTTTTTGCTCAAAGGTCAAAGAAGGGAACAAACTAAGGGGCATGCAGTGTTTGTCAGCCCCTCCCTGTATTCATGGTGTACATAAGGGGGACCATACAGCACTCTGCAGGTGAAAAGACTAAAATCATTCACAGTACATGTAAAATGCATTTTTACTCATACTTTAGTGTCACTTTTTATTGGACTTGCCTCTTTATTGGGTACACTTGTGAAAAGAAAAGCGATGCAGTGCCACCGCTCTGCACTTTCAGTTTCTGCTTAAGCTGTAAAAGAGGTCAAACTTCTAAAAGTTCGTTATTGAAGTCACAGAGAGCGGCGATGTGCGCCTCTGAACTGCATTAGATTTGAAAGGAAGCAATTTATGTAACCTACACATCACCGCCCGCTGAGACCGCAATAATAAGGTAAATTTGGCACCTTTTTTAATAATATCAGCAAAAACTGAAAATGTAGATGATTGGTGAATGTAGAGTTGATAGCAGAACTGCTGGATTGGATTTCACAGGTGAGCCTAATAAATTGATTTCAGATAGCTAAAGCTGCTTTAGATGAATTCTGACCACCAAGGACTCTAAAACAAACACATTAACCTTCAAACACATTAAGTAGCATCAGAGTATCCCAGCACGTTCTGCCCGTGCAGTGAAGTTCAATACGTACTCTTCTTGTAGCTCAGGAGTCTCCACATCTCTGGCTGCTGGAGTCCGACTTTCTTCATCACCCGGCTGTTTCTTCAGCTCTCTGCCAGTGCTGCTGAAGCGGCGTGCTAAAGGGGGGTGCAGAGCTGTGAGAAGTGAGTCTGGCAAATTTGATCAACCCCTTCACAGTGTGCCAGTATAGAGTTATGTCATTCAGTTTTAATAAAAAAAAAAATAATAATGCTTTATGGCCCTTAGAGCTCAATACATCCTGTCATAATCAGTCTGAACAGGGTTCTCTGGTACATTTTATGTTTGCAGCAATAAAGCCTAACTGTAAGCACAATAAGCTGGAATTTTTAAAAGACTCTTACTGTAAATGGAACATATTTCTTTTTCCAAAGTATCTTATAAATGGCTTTTTTTTATGGTGGAAAAAGGGTTTTAAGATGGAAAGCTATTTATTAAAAAAAAAAAAAAAAAAAAGGATTTCCTTGCAACCACCGTGCATCTGACTGCAACAGCAAAGGCACAGTTTTGTGTTTTCAGCAAATAGCTTGCAACTATCCACACTCACTCCTGTGTGCCAATGTATAGAACATGTATATAGCATTGAGTGCATAAATATTTATTGAAAGTTAAGGGTTCTGCTTTGTTGTTACAGTATGTGCCACAGAGAAACCATTGAAAACTGATCACCTCTTTCTTCAACCATATTTTCAGATTGGAAGCAGATTTGTGCGTTTTAACAAACACGATAGACTAGAAATGACATTGTTTTTTGCAAACAATTAGATGTAAATATACATGCTCAATTTTGAGATGTTTTACTTGTCAGAAAGCTGTTTTTTCACAGCTGTTTTGTAGAAGTCTTTACCAGAGTTGCTGCGACACAGCAGCATGAACTGACCACACAGGTGCTTTATTTTAACCAATGAAACTAGTGCAGTAGCAGTGAATCAGCAAAGCTGTTTGTAGTTGTCAGTATTTTCATTTTTCTCCCCAGTTCTTTTCACATCATTTACTTGCTGCCTATAAACACTGCTGCTAATGCTATAGAGAGCTTGTAATGATAAATAGGATAGCTGTAGATGTTACTTTGACAATCCCTGAGCTGCAGACAGCTATTATTGCATAGGATCTTCCATGTACTGTATCAATACCCCTGTGCTTTCCATGCATTGACGTGTTGGATCGTCATGAGCGTAAGTCACTCTGTTCTATTTGCTTTACTATGTATTTGTGTAGATTGAAGTGTACACTACTGATGCTGTTTGTTGTAATGGGGAGCACATAGCAATAAAAGATATAATTAACTGTTCTGCGTTCTTGCCTTTGTTTTCTCCACCATTGCTTTTCCTTCTGGGAAGTGAAGTGATGCAGAAAAAGGATATTGCTGGTATGTAATAATTTTAATGTATAATAAGCCCAAACAGCACAGGACCTTGCAGTCTGTAAGATAAGATAAGATAAAACTTTAATGATCCCACGACGGGGAAATTTGCGCATTACAGCAGCTCAGTACAGAGAAAAAATGAAAAGGATGAGTAAGAACAAATAACTAAACTAAAATAGAATAGAATAAAATAACATAAAATAGCAAACTATACACATATACATAAGCACTATATACATAAATATATATATCAATGTCAATACACACATTTACATATACACACATATACACACACATCAAAAACACTATATACAGATATCAAAATATTATATACATTTGTAGCCGGTAAGGTACACAGCATATACGGTATGCATTATATGGGTGAGTGTAATAAATAAAATGTATCTGACTGTATGGATAAAGTGATGGCAGAGGAGGTAAAGTGTCCAAGTGACTCAAGACATTATGATGTGTTATACAGTCTAACTACTGTTGGGATGAAGGAGCTGTGAAAGCGCTCCTTCCTGCAGCGAGGATGTTTCAGTCTCTGACTGAAGGAGCTGCTCAGCTCACCCACGGTCTCATGCAGAGGGTGATGGGGGGGTCCATGATGGATGTCAGCTTTGCTAACATCCTCCTCTCACCCACCACCATCACAGACTCTAGAGGACATCCCAGCACAGAGCTAGACCTCCGCACCAGTTTGTCGATCCTGCTCCTGTCCCTCTCGGTGCATCCACCCCCCCCAGCAGGCCACTGCATAGAAAAGGGAAGATGCTACCACTGTGTCATAAAAGGTCTTTAACAGATCCTATCTGTATAAGATCCTGTCTGTTTTTAGATTGGGTTTAATCATCATTTAATCCACTGATTCCTGTCATGTGCCAGTAACCAGTTTCCAGTTTGGATTAAAAACACACTGATATATCACATTTCCTTTCATTCATGCCATTTTCCTGTATCCCAAACTCCTGTTTTCCCCACTGTGTCTTTCAAAATGGTTGATCACATCCACCATTTGGGAAAGCTGAAATGTTTTTGTTCCTTTTTCCATTCTTCATGCTGAGGTCGATGATGTGCTAGCTGGACAAGAGTGCACAAATATGTTAAAAAAAAAAAAAAATCTTATTTATTTGTCATCATTGCATTATTTTGCAGTTCTAAGCTCTGGAATAGTATTTGTTATGTTTTGGTCTGTGATTTCCTTTGTTGATATTCTTTCTTGTGGTCATATTTCCCAGTCTTTCCTTTTCCTCATCTCCTCGTGTTCATCCATCCATTCGCTTCCACTTATCCTGTTCAGGGTCGCGGGGGGAGCCTAGCCGCCATAGGGCGAGAGGCAGGGTACACCCTGAACAGGTCGCCAGCCTGTCACAAGGCCGACACAGAGAGACAAACAACCTTTCACACTCACATTCACACTTATGGGCAATTTAGAGTAGCCAATTAACCTCACCCCAGTAAGTGCATTCCTACTTGTTTGAGCCTGTTTTTATTTTGGTAATAGCTTTTCCAGGGGTATTCTTGACTCTCAGAATAATAAAAGCACTAACTGGAACCAGAAAGTGATGTCCTAGAAAAAACATTTTTATTTCCACAAAGAACCTTTTTGCATGAGGTTCATCCTGTTGAACGACCCAGTTTTGGTCAAGCTTTAGCTGTGGGATAGATTCATGGTTGACTCCAGTGATGGTATAGAAAAAGTAGTCAGACTACTGATTACTCCTTTAAAAAGTAACTTAGTTACTTTACTGATTACTTAATTTTAGAAGTAACTAAGTTAGATTACTAGTTACTTTATTAGTTACTTTCAACAGCGGCCGGTGTTGTGCCAAAAAGTGATCGTCTGCCATAAAGTGATTCAGATGTTTCTGTGCTTTTATGTGTAATGTCTTTGCTTATATTGGTAAACAGAGTGCAGTCAGCTTGATTTATGAAGGGCTTTTATATAAAATGCAGAAATAACATGTTTTTCAAAAATCTTTAGGAGTCTGTGTTATTGTACCTACATTATAATCAATCCAGAGCTTTTTGGCCACTTCAAATATCTTTATATAACTGATGTTATATTTGTTGTGATTTCTGCAGCTTTTTGAGCCAGATTTCTGTTTAAAAAGACATTTTTAATGTCAGTTTTTACCTTGAAAAAACCCCAAAAAGGAATATATAGAAATGGTGTTTCTCACTTAAAATAAAAAGTTGAAAAGCCCTCTTCTACTGTAGTAGAGGGTGCTGGGGGGCTCCTGCATTAGCTGCAGCTCTGCTTCACTCCACCTGTTGCGACTCGCTCTGTAGGTGTGACTGCGCCGTGACTCCAGCTGTTTCCTCATATTTGACGTAGTGTTTTTGAAGCTAGATAGCACTTTGTCGCCAGCACAGAGCGCACAACTAACCTTGATGTCATCTTTAGCTGACACAGACTCACACTGGACTGCAAATAGTAACGTGTTAGATTACTCGTTACCGAGAAAAAGTAGTCAGATTAGAGTAACGCGTTACTAAGTAGCGTGTTACTGACATCACTGGTTGACTCAATGACTGCAAGGTGCCCGGGTCCTATGGCTGCCAGCCCAACTCATCAGCCCTCCACCACTGTGCTGGCAGCTGGTCTGAGGTGTTTGTGCTGATATACTGAGTTTGGTTTTTGCTAAACGTGGGGCTCTGCTGCTGTTTTTAGAGAAAGGGGAGATTCTCCTGGCAGCCCTCTCCAGGATGTTCACTCTTGGGAAGATACTGGCCTTGTGTTAACACACACCTGAATGTGAAGGCTTAGACTTGCCCTCTGTTATCATCCCCCTGTCTTGTGTGTGTGTGTGTGTGTGTGTGTGTGTGTGTGTGTGTGTGTGTGTGTGTGTGTGTGTGTGTGTGTGTGTGTGTGGTATTAATCTCTTGCAGTGGTGGGCGTGATCTCAAGAAGTTTGTAGATTGTAGAAAGCTGTGGACCAGCCTGCTTACCTGACAGACCTGCCTGAGTCATGCTGCAGTCTGTAAACCTGCCTGAAAACACTTCATAAGCTGCTGAAAATCCTGTTCATTAAAACTTTTCTACTGTGTGCTGCGTGTGAAACCTTCAGGGTCACCTTGGCAGGTGGTTACACTTGCTGATGATCAATTAATTGAGAGTATTTGATTAGCAGCACCTGGTTCATATTTCCCCTCTTAATTCTGATGTACTTAACTTTTCACAGGACTGCATCGAATTCTGTGGAAACCTTCATGACTGTCTATAAGTATCAGAGAATACACTGCAGTTTATTTTTATTATGGAATCATTAGTGGTGGTGTATGAATAACCAATGAAACTGACATAAACAGAAAGTGGTTATTTCTAAGTTATATTGGGCATAATTATAGGACATAATATAAACTTAAATATTCAAGTGAAGGGCTGTTAGACCGACACCCTTGCTGATCAATGTCAGATGTTTTTTTTTCACACTAAATTGTTTTTTGTTTTGTTTTTGTTTGTTTACTAAGAGATTAAACAAAGCTGTTCACATTGTATGCATTTTCCATTGCTTACATAGCTTCTCAAACTCTTCTTTTTTAAACATATAAAACATCATACAAACATAAGAACAGAAAAAAAGAATTTTTTAGGGGGGGGGGGCTTAAAGTAAAAAAGGTATTTTATCTATTTTATCTATCCTTTTAGGGTAGAGATTTTAGGTACTCCACAAAGGGTGTCCACGTGCGAGTGAATTTTTCTGAACTACCCTTCACTGTTAATACCATTTTTTCTATCTTCAGATATGTTCTCACAGTGTTAAGCCATTGTAATGCAGATGGAGGTATAGGGGATTTCCAGGAAAGTAAGATACAGCGTCTCGCGAGAAGAGAAGAGAAAGCCAAAATGTCATTTTGCTGGGGAGACAGGTTCAGCGTTGTCACTGGAACTCCAAAAATTAGTGGATCACTTTGGATCTGGATTCCAAAAGCCCTGAGAGTACAGAAAAGAAATTGCTCCAGAATTTGCACAAGTTTCAGCAGAAGAAAAAATATGACTTAAGTTGCAGAGTGAAGACTGACATCTGTCACATTGGTCTAAAATTGAAGGGAAGATTTTAGAGAAACAAGATTTTGAAAAATGGCCTTTATTTATTACTAAAGGTAAATATTTCTTCTAATTTAATAGGCACATCAAGTTGGTCAGAAACCAAATGATTTATCCTAGGAATGTCAATATTCTGGAGGAAGGTAAATATCTCATCTGTGTCAGACTTTAATTCAGATTTATACAGATCGCAAAAAATCTCTTAAAAACGTCACTGATAGTGACAGGATCAGAGACAAGACTACCCGACTGCTCGTTGATTTGCGATATTATGCGAGAGCTGGCCTTACGTTTCAGTTGGTGTGCCAGAAGCCTACTTCACCGTGCTCATAATAAACAGCCCGAGATCGAATCAAGAGACGCTCTGCATCAAATGTTAATGTCAGATGGTGTTGATGCTGAATTAGTAACCACATAGTGAATTTTCAATAAGACATTATTTTTTTTTTAGAAGCAACCACCAAATATATGGGAAGTTCACATGGGTGAAGGAAAAACCTGACCCTTGGTCCTGATGATAACAGGATGCTTCTGCTTTGCATTGGGGAGCACTTATGGCCTTACAGGCAAATCACAACAATCACTGTGCTGAGTGAGCACAAGATGAGCCACAATCATCTTATGATGAAACGTTTCTCTCTTGATGGAAGTGGTCTCTTAGGATGTTAATGCCCCCATCCAGAGGTCACGAGGGGTCAGGGAATGGTTTGATGAGTTGAAAATGAGAGTCACCACATCTCGATCGAAATGAACTCCTATGGAAGGTTTTGCACAAACATCTGGCTGCAGCAGAGTTCCAGAAACTCGGAGAATCAGTGCTGAGATGCACTGAAGATGTTCTGCTTGCACATTTCCTTCCCAAAAACGTAAGAAAGCTACAGTTTCAGCTCTCTGTGCATGTAGGCCTCTGAGCTCTACCCCACAAACACAAGAGCCTAAAGAATAGAAGATGACACGCTGCAGGCAGAGTCATGGACCGTTCCTGCCTCTCACAGTGCTGCATGGCAAAATGAGGAAAAAGGTGGAAAACTGGGAGGATATGGGGGCCATGTGTATCAAACCAGAGAACACAGGAGCCGCTTTGGTTACAAGTTAATTAGTCTGACATGGCAGACTGAACAGAAGAATACATTAAATTAATGACAGCCTTTTTCATGACTTTTCCCTTCTAATTAATCATTTCTATAAGGAGTTCTCCACAAAGAGCAGCTTCATGTCATGATTTTCATTGTGTTGCTTTTTCAACAGGTGGTAGGAACTGATGAGAGCCTGCATCCTCTCAGCTGACACACTATAAACTGCTTTGCGGAAACAGTGGCTACATCAATGGATTTATAAATTTATAATTTATGATCAGAGTGTGAGTCAGCTCCTCTGAAAGATTTACTCTATGCAGTGACGTGCGGTGAGGTTTGTGACAGTGACTGACTCATCTGGAGTCAGATGTTCACATATATGAACCCAAAACAGAGCCTTATATTTCAATTTTAATTATGCTGATGATTAATTATGCTTTATCAACTCCATACTGTTCAACAATAATGGCAAGAAAAACAAAGTATTTAATCTAAGGTCAAACTATTTTTGTTTGGGGGGGGGGGTTCTTTTTAAATAAATTTTAAAAAAACAAAACATTTAACATCATACCTTGAAGATGAAGTCCATGCGCCTATCCTTCTCCACGAATCTCTTTAAATACCTTATACCTTTATACCTTTTTGAAAGTCTGGCTGCTTCAATGGAGATAATCGCCACTGCCCCCTATCGGTGCGGCACGGTACTTCCTGCCTCCCCCTGTGTATGTTCACTGTGCATTTATGACCGATCACAAAGAATAAACATGTCACACACATTCATTCAGTATATTAGACAGACTGTGGAACAGCAGCATGTGCAGCACATGTGTAATCAAACGTGTATTGTGATATAAAGAGAGACAGCAATGGGCACGCGCCAACCGCCTGCTTCATGTATTGTATGTGACACAGCGCCACTAGAGGCGAGCCACAGCACTGCACTGGCTCGCCCCGCATTTCTACCGTGTGCTTGAACACGCGATGAGTGAATTCTGCGATTTTGACCACTGAAGTGTTGAAATAATTCAGAAAACAGTTTTAGAGAACAGTCAGGTGGTCAAAAGTATTTTCTCTTATTATTGTTAGTATTTTTGTCATTATGACATGGGAGGCACTGCCTCACCTGCCTCCACTGACTCCGTGCTACTTTCTCTGCTTACACACGTGCTTAACTCGGGGTGAACATACGATCAAAGACAGTTAACAGTAGGCCCAGTTCACAGCAGCCATTGATATGAAATAGCAGGTAAATGCAGTGTTATAAAGAGCTATTTAATTTATGTGTAACACCTGCGTTGGTTTATTCTTTTTGTATCAATCAAGCTGCCGTGATCATGAGCCATTCATGATCGGATTTTGTCACAGGCATAGTGGGCAACAAATCACTGGTCTGAAATCAGGTGCACAGACAGGAGCTGCCTCATAAAGAGAAAGAAATGTTGACAGAGGATGTCACTGTCATTGCTGTAACTATAGATCCATTCAGATCAGATAGATAGTTTTGTATTGACAGCTTTTGCAGCATGCGCTGCAGCAGTCCTTCCCAGTGGCAGGCTGCCATGTGGGCACAGGCTGAGCAAACATTTGCATGTCACAGTGTCCAATTGTGTGTGTTTGCCTAAATAAGGAACAAGTGCCAAAATCTTTTGCTCGGTTTGGAAGAAATGCGCAGGTTTCTGACAAAGTCTTGGCACAGTAATGATCATTTTCGTGTAGTAAAACATCTGCGATTTGACTGACGACTGATTCTTCTTTGCTGAAAGAACAAGCTGACAGCGCTCTCTTTTTCTCTGCTCTGCGTGTGGCATTTTCAGCCCAAGTGACAGAGGGGACAGTTCCCCTCCAGTGAAAATGGACTCACAGTTGATAATACTGGTATGTGACCCTTATTTTGATTTGAAAAGCCATTCTATGCAGAGATTAAAAATAGGACAAGAAAATGACTCCTGCATAAATTACTGTCTTTAGACAAACGCCTGCAGGGACGTCAGTGAGATTAAGATTTACACAAGTGTTCGAGTTCATGCATGATATGCTTACCAAACTCAACAAACCCTGCCCCCACACCCTGAAAACACGTTTCTGTGAGCTGCATGTTTGGGACTCTACAGTCAGCTGGTAAACGTTACATTTCATAGAAGGCCAGATGCTTTTAGATATTGATTTTGTTAATTATAACGAAATCCATGAATCATTTTTGTAGCAAATCTTTCCAGTTACAGTCATTTTGGAGGTTATTAAATAGACAAAAAGACTATTGCGCTCATAAAAAAACACTAATCAGTGTGTAATTACATGTTCCAACAAATTAATTCCTTTTCATAAATGTAGAATTAATCCATTAAAATAGGAGCAGGCGCTGGTTTGGGGAAGTTGCCACATTGTGCTGCCATCTTGGATACAGCGGCCTCCTCAATTCAAGCCTCATCTCAGCTGACAAGAGCCGGCTAAACAACAACAACAACAACAGCTGCGTCTAAGCTAATATCACGCCACCTAATGCTAGTCTCAAGGGTCCTAAAAATCACACGTTCAGTTTGATTACATTCTCACATCATGTGAAAGTTTATTCGCCAAGTGTCCGAGTCCGACAATGTTACACTAACGCTGGCTAACAGCAGCAAAAGCAGCGGCGCTTACCGACAGAAAAGTTCAGGATATCTTCAACAACTCGCCTCAGTGTCACTGTCATCGGACAGAAGTGACTCACTGAGCCGTATCAGACTCCTTTCACAAACTTTTACAGCCTCCTCCAGAGTAAGGACACTTCTCACTGACAGCTGTGGTGTCTGACATGTCTGTGTGAAACTGCATGTATGTCGTCTGCTAAAGGAAAATTCCAGCTCAGGGGCCTTTTCAGTTCGGGAGCTCATCTTCCCTGTTTATCTTGACCAAATAAAGAAAGGTGTGAAACTGAGGATTCTCTGAGCCCATCCAAAAAAACTGGTAGAAACCAGTCTATGTGGTAATGTGGTATTGTTAAAGCCCATATAAGGCTGTAGGTGCCGTAGTTCTGGGAGAGAGACTGAAAGAACAAAGGATTGGCCTTCCTCTCCCAAACGTGCCAGAGCGTTTGTCAGACATTATCTTCTATGTTAATAAAGTTCATGCTATCATAAAGACGATGTCAGTGGAGGATTTCTTCAAAACACACAACAGAAAAGACACAAGTGAGCCTACGCTCACTACACATGAACAGACGGAGGTTTTCAGGGTAAAAACATAAAAATCACAAAATATGTAATTGACACATATCCATTTTGATATTATTCAAATATGTTAAAATATAGTGTGTGAAAAAAAATGGTTTTACACACAAACAGTAGAAGAAACGTGTGGCCGTGGCCGTTATGGGCTACAGTCGAAATTGACTGTTTTTGATCTCTCTTGGCTGACAGGAACACATTTGTCCCACAGCAGACACCGTAGCTTGGACTATGCACTTAATTTGGGAGAGATAAGAAAACAGAATTCAGCTGAATGCAATCTTGGAGGCAATCGTCAACCAGAAAAAGGCGGCTTTCAGGGACGGTGACAAAGAACGTCTCAAACAGGTGCAGCATGAGCTGAAGAAGAGGTTGAAAATGGCAGAAGTGGAATACAAAAAGGAGACGGAAAGGACTCTACAACACAGCCACATTCGTGAGGTGTAGAGAGGAATCAGTACCATCTGTAGATACAGCAAACTGAAATGATGGCCACTTATCGGAGATGTAGAAAGAGCTGATGAACTCAATAGATTTGACTCTGCGGTCACACCCACCTCCACTGCTGCTCTTCACTCTTCTCCTTATTCTCCTCAACATGTGGGCATCATCACTGCCACTCTGTCTTTTCCTCCACAAGTGTACTTCTCCACCACAGCTACCCCATCTTCTTTGCATCTCTAATGTGGCAGCTACTCCCCCTCACACTTGTTCCTCCACCCTTGTCTGTCACAGAGACAGGGGTCAGACTGGAGCTCCGGGAAGGCTGCTTGGTGTGTGTCCAGGGCTGCTGAACGACTGTCCACAGGATCTTTAACCTGAGCTGGGGTGGTGCTGTCTCTGTGGAAGACATCCTGTATCATCCTGTACCAAAAATAAAGTGTCCAGCTGAACTAAATGACTACAGCCCAGTGGCCCTTACATCGCACATCATGAAAACCTTAGAACAGCTGATCCTACACCTTCTGAGACTTGAGGTCAAAGATAAACTCGATCCCCTGCAGTTTGCATACAAACACATGATGCTGTCCTCTACGTGCTTCACCGAGCCCCGGCTCATCTGGGGGAAACTGGCACTTACGTGAGAGTTATGTTCTTTGATTTTTCAAGCGCTTTCACTACCACCCAACCAAAATACTCAAAGACAAGCTCACAGAGATGGCTGTAGAGTCTTCCTTTGTTTCTTGGATCACAGACTGCCTGACAAAAAGGCCACTGTGTTTCTGGGAAATTAATTCCACCAAGATAACAAACTAGCCCGGCTCCTGAATACAGACAAACTGTACAAAAAGAGGCAGAGCGTCTCTTGATCTCTTGATATCTGCAGTAAAATGCTGAAGATGTTCTTTTAGTCTGTGATGGCAAGCGTGCAGTTCTATGCTGCAGCATCAGAAACAAGGCTGCAAAGGAGCCTGGACAAACTGGTGAGGGAAGCTGGCTCTGTAACTGGAGCCTGAATGGACACGCTGGGAGAGGTGGTGGAAAATGTACACTAAAGACATCAGAAACCATCCTGAACAACTCTGATCACCCGGTTTATAACATCTTTATGGAACAAAGAACATCAGCACTGGAAGAGTCCTCTCTCTCTCTCTCTCTCTCTCTGCTGAAAAACAGAGAGACAAATTCTCATGAAAATAGCAGACAAATTAATTTCCCTCTGGGATCAATAAAGTTATTCTGCAACCTCCTGACATCTAGTAGTGATATTTTAAACAGTGTACCTTTAATATCAATGGTACAGATAGTTGTTTGTCTTCTCAGTGTACCATAATGCAATGCAGAAGTTGTTGCTGCCGCGAGCATCCTGACATTTATGACCTGTTGCCTCAAAGTTTGTTTTGAACAGAATTTCACTGTTGGAGGATGAAAGTGTCACATTCTGCTCCGGCAGGCAAGGCAGAGGACCCCAATGCAAGCCCCTCGAGGCGCGAATAATGATTAAACATAAACTTTATTAAATAAACTCAAAAAATACCAAAACTGGAGCCAGCTACACAAGAAAACACGAAAGCTCGAAATACAAAACCCAAAGCAGTAGCCCCATTCAGGGCTGGGCAGACGAGGACGCGACAAAGGGCCAAGACAAAAGCAGACAATAAGTACACAAGGCCTACAAATACCAACAGACTGACAACAACTAAACAGAGAAGACAGACACAAGAGACTCCACAACACAGGGGAGGGACACCAAGGGAAAACACAGGGAGAACTAAACCCTGGAGCTAAGGGAGAAGGAAACAACGGGAAGAGAACTAAACACAGAAGGGCCGAGACACGGGAACACGACCGACACGGGAACACGACCGACACGGGAACACGACCAGACACGGGAACACGACAGACACGGGAACACGACCAGACACGGGAACACGACCGACAAGGGAACACGACAGACACGGGAACACGACAGACACGGGAACACAACCGACACGGGAACACGACAGACAAGGGAACACGACCGACACGGGAACACGACAGACACGGGAACACGACCAGACACGGGAACACGACAGACACGGGAACACGACCGACACGGGAACATGACCAGACACGGGAACACGACAGACACGGGAACACGACCAGACACGGGAACACGACAGACACGGGAACACGACAGACACGGGAACACAAACAAAGGGAAAACTGAATAACATACAAATAACTAAATAACAGAACTGAGAAAGAACTAAGAAACACAACCTGAAAACTAAAACAAAACAAAACTACACAAATACTTCTGAATTATATGTGACTGAAACTGGTTTAAGTGATTTTCAGTGGAAAAATTTGTTGAGATTCATACACTGGCCCAGAACCACAACAGGAAGTTGACAAATTTCACTTTTAAATTTCTCAAAACACAACTGCAGTGAAGGTGACATGAGATGAAGTTATTAGGCCTTTAAAAACAAACGACATCTTTTCACTGCAAGCTAAATATAAGGCATACTCATTGTTCTCATTTTAATCTTTTACTCTGCAAATCAGTGCTTATTTTTCAACATCCACTTTTCTTTTTTTGTCATGACTAAAGGCTAAAGCTGTGTGGTGTCTGTGTGGTGAGTGTGAGGACACACTCACCTAAAGGACACCATCTATTATGGAGTATCAGCTGACTCCACAGTATCAGCCCAATCTGCTAATAAAGCATTGCTGTATCCATAATGGTCCCCTGTCACATATAACTTCACACTATCATAAACCATGGGGAGCTACATCACTGTGTTACAGTATGAAGCTCTGCAAATGCTTAAATGGGTTTTACATTAATACATGAACCCTGCAGAAGTGCTGATAATCCTGTGATGTGCTTCATGTGTGAAACTGAATGTGCGCCAAGAGGTGAAATGTTACTTTTTAATAAACGCTTTTTTCTTTTTAATTTAAAGCAGACTGTAAATTAGTTATTTGGGTGTAATTCAAAAGCAAAGTCTGCATGTGAAGTATGGCAGAAAACATTAAAGCAAATAGAAAACTCCATACAGTACTTCGACAGTACTTTCCTACTTTAACTGAGCACTCAAAGCACTTTTAACTACAAGCCCCATTCACCCATTCACACAGTGCTTTATTCCTGCAGTTAGCGATCACACACACTCTGATGATGCATCTGAGTAATGCGGGGTTCATTATCTCACACAGGGACAAATGCAGACTCGGGGAGCCATGGATCCACCCACTAAACAACCTGCTCCCAAAATGGTCTCGAGAATACCTGATGACCACCTTTATATCAAATCCTACTCTAATGATCATCGTGTGTGCATGTATGTCTGATCCTTAACTCCTTGTTGTTTGTAAATGCATTTTTTAGTGCTGCGGCACTTTGGGGTGGCTGGACTGTGTCGTCAAGCATGTCTGTAAATAAGTGTTCATCAAACAGTGACGCTAACAGTGCCTGTAACTGATTACTTTGTCTTATACAGTAAACAGCCTGCAAAGAAAAAGAACAATAAATATATGTTTTTATTATTGTTTGGTGTTTATTAACAGTTTTTGCCATACACCTACATACAGTGACATAATGAAGAACATCATGAATAACATCATGAATCAGCATCAGCCTGGATAAGTTTGCTTCCATTTCATTTAAGAGGAGACTGCACCTTAAATGAATTAATTATGTTCACAGCTGGAAATGTTTACTTCATGTGAGGACATTTAACATAATATTCATGATAAAATATTTGCTGCTGTCCGAGTTAATTGTCTCCATCCTTTCCAAATCATGGGCTAGCCCACATGCAGTGAGATTCCTTTCTGTGGTTGCTGAGTGCCGTCTTTGACACATGCTGTAATCTCAGCTTATCCTGTTACACCCTAAGAATACAAGCCTGGTAAAATAACGCAGCTTAAGATGAGCTAGAATTCAGGGCTTTCCTCGGTAGTTTTAGACTTTGTTTTCTGTTTTTCCCTGAAGGGAAATTGTTATTCATGCGTGAAATCACACAGAATTGAACCAAACACAGTGGAAGAAGGAAGCACTGGGATGGTTGGTTTGGAGCCTGAAGACAAAAAAAAAAAAAGCAGATGTCATCACGTGGTTGTCTGTTTAGCTGAGGGAGTGGTGAGAACACCAGTGTTGGTGTCGCCCCACAGCCAAGTGAAAAGCAGCTTGTTAAGCATCATTTTGCTGACTAATGAACTTTATACAGACTCGAGTTGCACAGGGTGCATTTTATGCTAAGCCAACAGTACCCTCGTTCCCAATGATAGTCGCTTCAATCATGTCAGGCTGAGATAAATGTACCTGTGGCTCTGTCATTGCTACAAGTTTCCAGATGTCCCTCATATTTCATGGTCTGATCACCACATTGCTGCTTTTCTCTTCCCGTGTCTGTGTGTCCCTAACTGTTCAGTATATTCTGTCATGACATTCTGACAATTTATTGTTAATAAAAGCGATAACCCATCCGCATGTTTCAGTTTGCCCAGACTGTCTGAAAGCCTTGATGATAACGATGGGATCCAGAGTAAAACCTGTTGCCGTGTCTCTGTGAATCATGACAGCGTTACATTGATTGAAGTCCCCTCAATTTCTCACAAGGGCCACAAGCTTCTCCCCTGTCAATTTATCTCACACTGTCCACGAGGACACAAGAGAAATACAGCTTCTATCTCCATCTATCTGGACCCATCTGGCTTGTTCCTCCCATGAATCTCTTCATGGCATCCTGTCATTTCTTTGGGACTGTTTGCTGTTGTAGCTTCCCTGGTTTCCCTCGTGGCTGTGATAGCAAAGATCAAAATATCTTTCATTTTAAAACAGCGACAGCCTGTTTTCACCACCTGCACAATGTCAGCTCCAGGCTTCACAGACAACACCTGTTGTTGCCTGAACTTCTTGACCACATCTACATCCCTGAATGCATACAATTGCTGACGTGTGATTGGCTTAGTAGACATTTGCGTTAATTAGCAGTTGGTCAGGTGTACCTAACAAACTGGCTAGTGAGTGGATAACTTCTAGGGGCAAACAAACTTTTTAAAAATCTTTTTGGTGAAAAAACATTTTTAAATTATATTTTTCCTCATGATTCTTTATGTTTAGTTTTTCCGCTCTTGTGAACATTGAAATTGAAGGTGATTTAAATCGTGGTTAACAATAACCGGCTCAAATCTGCAGGGACTGTTTGTTGCGATGGTTGTGATCTTTCATTTTAAACAGTGCTTCATGGACACCAACACATTTGGCATTTTGGGAGTGGGTGCCTGGCTGCAAGACTTGCTTCTCATGTGACTTTGGCATAAATGTATGTGTTCAATTGAACAAAAATGCTAACAAGCACCCTTTTTGTGTCAGTTTGATTTATTTAAGGGCTGTGACAATCAGCCTAATATCAGATATTAGCTAATATTAGCATTTTCCAGCATTTGGTATCAGCTAATGATAAATGAAAATTTAAAGAAAAGACTTAAACTCCCTTCACCTGTGTTGAGTGTTGACATTGCATTGTATGTTTGTCCACCAGAGGGCACTCTGCAACTTCTCTTTTAGCAGCACGTAATGACCATCTGATCCAGCAAAGTAATTACATAACTACAGATAACAAATCTTGTGCAATCGAAAGAACAAAAAGTTTTGACTAAAATGTCGGCATGTTGGATTTTTAAAATCACCAAATATTGGCATAGGTATTGGTGTTAATGGCGATATCGTTCAGGTTCCAGCCTAAGTTACAAATGTTATTGCAGTCTTCAGATTACAGAGTCTTTCATTTTCATGTCCTGTTTCTTTTCATGCTTCCTTTTTTATTTTCTACTCTGTTTTTGCCAAATATTGAGCGGCTGCATCATTTATAGGTTGCTGTATGAAGTTGTGAACTTGTCTTAGGAAAGTTAAGCTTTGAACAAAGAGCTTCAGTTTCCTGTCAGCACTGGATTGCTAATTCTTTTCCAAAGTTAATCTCTGTGTGAGACAAAGTGCATAATTTTCATGGTCATGTGCTCTAAGATGGGTTAGAGAATGATGTCTGTAAATCGCAGACATCTCTAATGGAACAAAGTGACAAGATGATGAAAAGCAATAAAAAAAAAATCCCTCATTTTGTGAATGCGCACTTCAGCTTCAGAGCTGCTTGTTAGCATGACAGCTTGTTAGTCTTTTCAGTGCACTCTGCAGGCTCTCTTCACCTGTCACCCAGTGAGTGTCAGGAAAATGACGATGAGGATGTCGCTGTTCTTACTGTCCTCACAGACTCGAGCAGTCCTCTGACAACTGGTCGAGATGCTCGTGGGTACCAGAGAGGCTGTATGAAGAAAATGAGAAGTGAATGATTGGGTATTCAGCTGTGGGTGCTTCTGTATAACGATGTTCTTTATAATCACTCTACACCTTCACAGTTTAGCATCATCTTATGGGAAGCCCACTAAACAGTGCTTGTTGGTCACACGTGTCTGGAGAAAAGATGGATGGGGTGGGGGGGATATGTTGCTCTAAAGCCTGAATGTACCTTGGGGGTGTCTCAGGGAGGTAGAGCGGGTCACCTGCTAATCAGAAGGTTGTTGGTTTGATCCCTGGCTGCTCCTGCCTGTATGCCAAAGTATCCTTGAACCCCACATTGCTCTCCAATGCTGTATAAAGCATTTAAGTGCTTAAGTAGAGCAGAAAGGTGCTACAGTATATAAGAACCAGTCCATTTAACCATTTGTCTCAACACTGATGGAGGCTTTCCATAGGCACTGATGCACCCCCATCAGAGATGGAGGGTTTTGAACTGATGCTGATAACAAGGCGTTTGGCCCCTCTGCTCTTCAGTCCCGAGGATGTGGTGTATATATTTTCAAAAATTAATTGAAGATTTTGATTAGTCTGACCACAGAACAGTCATAAACGAGCTTTGCTGCAGGGACGACTGCAGCGTTTACTTCATTTAAAGTAAATATGAATTTCTTAATACATTATTCATTTAAAGGCTAAGAAAACACCACAGTCTCTAAAAATTACAAAGGTTAAATTTACCTGTATAACTGTGGGAAAAATTAATGTTAATTAATATTAATAGCTTTTGAGGGTTTTAGTAGAAAAAGTCCATGCTGCACACTAAAACAGGAAATAAGGGCTTCACACATTTTTAGAGGATATTTGTGGTTTTATTTGAGGAACCTTTTAAGATGGTGCTCCTAATAAGAATCTGATTTATCATATCCCTTTGATTTCATACAATACTATGAGGAAAACCCATTCAGACAGTGAAACTTCTGAGAGGTGCAGAGACCAGCAGCACAAACAGCTGAGCTTTTATCTCAAACAACGGCTCAGCTCCTCTCTGATCTTGACAGCAGGCTGAGGTCCATAAGAGAGGATAATGGTGACTTTTTTTTAAGTTTGCTGTATTCCTACTGAGGAGGTAATATCACTCAAAGTCCAGTACGCACTATATAATGACACAACCAGCTACTGTGTCCCCTGACTGACTGAAAGGAGGTCAGGAATCTCCAGAAAATGAATAGTTGTGGTGCAAACAGGAAGCAATGATTAACATTAACATGGCTCAAAGTGTAGCTGAACTTATTTCCTCACTGTATGATTTAAGAAAAGGCTTAAACTATGCTTGGCTCCCGGCATCATTACCCCTTCACTCTGTAAACATGATGGCTCGAAAAGTTTGTAATGAATTCTGATGAAACTCCATTAAAATCTGCCTCACACCCACCAGAGTCTTTAAAGCCACTCCAACGTCAGGTCAACAAAATTATAATGATGATTAACAGAATAATGCTCTATATTTCTTACTGCCATTGTTTGTATTGACAGCATACAGACATATAGGCAATGATATATGGGGATTCTAAATATCATTACTTTGGACCTCTGACTTCATCTTCAAGGCTGATTAAGGTCAAAAATCCATAAAATGTCTTATTTTTAAAACTCTGCTTAAAATTCTGCTGCCTGTTTGTGATGGCAGCATTTATGAAATGATGCTGGTATATGGGGATTCTAAATATCACATTATGGTTTGCATCCAAATATTGTGTCACATTTGACCTCTGACCTCACTTTTACATTTCACATCTGCCTTTCTTTCAGGTTGACCCCAAAATGTTTTTATCTTTAAAGAAAGTGTCAGAATGAGCTGCTGAGTTAGTCAGAAATATGCTGCAGTATGCAGTTATATAATAACCTCAAGAGATTCACGTCCAGTTATTTACAAATCAGTGCCTGTTATCATGACCTGCTGCTACATCAAACATGCTGCCCTGATCTGACTTTTCTAAAAACTTCTTAAAGTACTTTTATAAAGAACAAAAAAAAAACAAATGAATATATAGAAAATGCAATAATATGGAAATACTGCCCACAGAGAGCGCTGCCTTGGTGACAGTTTGACTGCTTCCTGTTTGCTTAAAGACGATAGCGCACCCTTTATTCTTAGAGTATTACGTATCCATGAAAGCTTCTCTGAAGCTGATCAGTATGTACTTGGAGCCTTGTGTTTCTGTCCAGATGACTTTTCAGCTCCTTTCATATAAACATGTCAACACTTATCACATGACACACACTGGGCCCACCTCCTGTGGATGCACCGTAGGTTGTATTAGTGCGATAAGATGAAGCACTTACAGTCATGGGGGAAAAAGTAGGTTTTACATATCAGAGCATAATGAAAAATGATCCAGTCCTGTACCAGGTCCTAAAAAAATGGGTAAATATATTCTGAGCTGAACAAAAGAACATGACATATTATACTGTCATTATTTATCTAACAGGAATGAAGCCATTCAGTTGGAGATCTGCTGCTGTGCTCATCATCCTGTTGCATCACCTAGTTTGAGCCATGTCTTAGCTGCAGGACCGATGGGCTCACATTTGACTCTAGAGTACTTTGTATACAGAGGAGTTCACAGCCTGTGGCTGCAAAACAAGCCCTAATCATCAGCCCTTCACTGTTTGTGCTGATATGCTGTGCTTGGTTTTGTGGTGCTGTGCATTACGGCCGAACACCTCTGCTCTCGTCCGTGCAGAGGATTTTGTTGCCTTTTTATTCAGATGCTACTTTGTAAGCTAGGTGTGCTGTTCTTTCAGAGACAGTTTCCCCCTGGCAGCCCTTCCAAACAAGCCGTACTTTTTCAGCCTTTTTCTAACTGAAACCTCATGAACATTTAACAATGTAGCCGAAGCCTGAGATGGAGCTCTTGGATTTTTCAGCCTGACCTTTGGGGTGAATCTGTGTTTGATGACCATAAAAGCTTCTGATTCTGATTCCTGGGCAGATTTGCAGTTTCCCCACTTGTGAATAAGATTTCTGTCTGTAGAAAGTTATAACCCTCCCCACACTGACGGCCAGTAACAAACTGCTTCTTGATCATTACTGGGATCACTGGCATTATGTTCACACACACCTACAGTGGGTACAGAAAGTATTCAGACCCGTTTACATTTTTCACTCTTTGCAGCTAAAACCAAAAAAACTCAGTACCCCATCTTGACAGAAAAAAAACAAATGTAGAATTTTTTGCAAACTTATTAAGAAAGAAAAACTAATATCACATGGTCATAAGTATTTAGACCCTTCGCTTAATACTGAGTAGAAACCAGTGTTAATTTTGACAGCAAATTTTGATTTAGTTTTAGTCATAATTTAGTCCTCTAAATCGTTTTAGTGAAATTATGGTAAGAATATAGTCACTAAATCCACTGCAGATTTAGTGACTAAAATATAAAGGGTGTAAAATGTAAATGCTTTTTCTTCAGTTCCCTTGAATTAGTCATTATACACACTTACACAAAATTAAACATTTATTCAAAGTTATGGAATATTATTAATAATATTAACATTAGTGTTTCACCTGCTTCCCACACACCTGATCATTAACACCACCTTACTGAGATAATCCGAGTGTTTTACAGCAGGACGCTCTGAAAGGTACAGGGCAGTGTTCAGGACTAAGATTATAAAGGCTAATCCACCGCGGTGTGGAGATTTTCTCTAAACACAAACTGGGAAAAACACTTTACCCTGCATGACATTAAAATGCTGACCTTTGCATGGAGATCTGGGTGACTGGTTTGTCGTGTTTTTACCCGAGACAGTCGCCCCACATGGTTTACACATCGTTTTCTTTGTCACAACGTCAAAGGACAAATGTGTCCATACATCGACTCTTCTCTTTCTCCCTGCTGACATTTCGTTATCGTTTTTATCCTTTTAGGTAGTTTTTATTTAGTTATCGTCTCGTTATCATCATGGAAAAAAGGGTCGTTGAGGAAAACTGACAAAAATATTTCGTCAACGAAATTAACACTGGTAGAAGCACCCTTATGAGCGCGTACAGCCACGAGTCTTCTTGGGAATGATGGGCAGTTCCTTCGACCTCACGATTCTCATTTGCTCTGACATGCACTGTGAGGTCTTATATAGACAGGTGTGTGCCTTTCCTAATCAAGTCCAATCAGTTTAATTAAACACAGCTGGACTCCAGTGAAGGAGTGGAACCATCTTAAGGAGGATCAGAAGAAATGGACAGCATGGGAGTTAAATATGAGTGTCACAGCAAAGGGTCTGAATACTTATGACCATGTGATATTTCAGTTTTTCTGTAAATCCTCCAGACCAGCAAACCTCTAAAACGTCTGCTTTTATAGAGGTGCTCACACTCGCTGATGATCAGTTAATCAAGTGCATTTGATTGAAATACATACTTTTAGCAGTTTGACAAGCTGTGCAATTTATTTATATGGAATAAAAGAAAAAAAGGCTGGATTAAATATACGAAAATTGCAACAGCCCGTAGATAAGGGGGGCCTGGGGCTCCCCAGCTTCCTTCAATATCATTATGCTTTTTCTTTGAGGCACGTGATGTTTCGGTTCTTCCCTTCCGAAAGAGCCCCGCCCTGGCTTTCCATTGAGATGATAGCAAGCTCACCACTTCCGTTGAACACCTGTTTATCAATTAACCTCGCACTTCATAATCAGTTAAATGAGCTGTGGGAAAAAATATCCCAGATTTTTAAATTTAACCCATATCTTAACAAATCGGCTTGCTTATGGTATAACCTGAAAATCTGTATAGGCAAAATCTCCGTCTTTTGGAAATCCTGGTTTCAAAAAGGGATATGCAAGCTAGGTGACTTATATGATGATAAATCATTAAAACTTTTGAAACTTTGCTTGCAGAATTTAATTTACTCAAATAAGATTTTTGGAAATATTTACAAAATCTATTGGTTAAGATTTTTGGATCTTCCAAGGTCATTCCTTTATTAAACTGTGCTGTATTGGAAGATATGATAAAGGCTTTTGGACATGGGCATGAGGCCTTAGTTTACTATAGATTGCTGATGACAACCATGGACTCTAATATCCTGTCCCTCAAGAGATTATGGGAAACAGATTTGAGGTAAAATTTTACAGATGAAGAGTGGCATATAATCCTCAAGAATGGGAAGACAATATCAAGGGACCTTAAAGCAAGACCGATACAATTTAAGATTTTACATAGAATATACTGGACACCACACAGATTGCACATGGTGGGCTTGTCAGACAGCAGGGATTCTTGGGGGTCCGGGTGATACCAAAGCATACGAACAGACGCAGTACGAAGGCTGTATGTACACAAAACACAGCGACAGCGGAGGATTTCAGGTTTCCAAAACTCTCCGACCTCACCGGAAAAAGTCTTTAAATTTACAAGTATGCTTTTAATGCGAACTAGACTATATCGATATAAACGATAGAGTCTCATTTTATATCGCATATGAAAATATATCGATATTTTTTAATAAAATCGATATATCGCCCAGCCCTAGTTGATTGGTATTTGTTTTGGAATGACTAACTATTGCTTAACTATTATTCAACTATTATTGGGTTTTTTTTTAATTAATAAAGTTTAAATCATAAAAAAAAAAACTCAAGTGCATGTGAGTAGCAACACGTGGCTGCTGCTGACACTCTTAATTCCTATGGAAGCAGTAAAGGTGCTCATGTTTTGTAGGGTATCAGATTATTTTATGTCCTGATACATAAAATAATTTAAAGGGAATTTAACACTTGTTAGCAAATGTGTCACCAATGCATGTTACCAGACTCAAATATGGTGGTTAAGAAATTAAATAGGTACAATGAATCCGGGGATGCCCCATAGTGACTTAGACCCAGTCAGACAGTACATGTGTGTGTCTGTCATTTCCAAATTGTTCTATGGGGCCCAAAACGAGCATGCTAGGAGAGAATTTTGTGTCAAGAAAAGATGTGTTTTGTTTTTTAAATGAAATGTGATGGTGTAGCCACAGCATTAGTCTTTATCCAGTAAGGGCTAGTCCGTGTTCTGTGTTTGCTGCACCACCTTTTTTCCTGGTGCAGAGGGATCCAGGAAATTATTTACTGTGATTCTAGCTGAAGGGCTGCTTTTCCTGTGGCTTCTCAGTGTGCTTCTGTTGGCTTGGCTGGGCAATATTTGTGCATGCAGCCAACTTTGCTCCTGCCTCTCTCGCTCCTCCATCTGTCCAGGCGCCCTCACCTCAGTGAAGCTGGTTAACTCATGACAGCAGCTGTCCTTCTCCCTCAGCAGCGTGTGTTTGTTTCCTGCTTCAATTAGGATGCCTGACTGGACTGCACCATGGTTCGAGATGCTGAAAGCCATGTTTGGGTCTGCAAACATTAAACCAGAGCCTGCGGACAGAAATCTATACATTTATCAGTTATTCCTGATCTTTAGTATAAAGATTGAATAAACAGTGAAAATCTACATGTATAAAGTGATGACTTGACATAATGTAAGATGGCACATTTAGCTAGTTGCAGACTCATAGTAAGGATACAGATTCTATGTTCATTTCCCAACCCTGGAATAAACTAAATATATCTTACTTTTTATTTTTTAGTTATTTATATTTATAGTCATATTTTAGAGTGCTCCCTATCAACTGAAAGATTTCTAATTCCACCCCTGAAGTTTGATCATTAAAAGTTTCCTTTTAAAGTGGACCTGTTGTGCTCACTGGCAGCTCCATATTTTTATTCTTGAACTTTATGAGACTAACTTTGCATGTTTCATAGTTTTAAAGAGTCCATATTTATCATACACTGAGCCTTAGTGTCCCTCAGTTCACCCGCCGTCTAAAACAAGATGTCTTAGGTCTCTTCTAGCTTTCTTCTAATTGGCTGCCTCTCACAAACAGAAGGGTTAAACAGCAGGTGGGTTCAGCTTCTTTGCTCAAAGCCAGAGCTGTGTGCCTGGATACCCCCCCCCCCTCTCTTTGAAAGCTTCCAGATCCAAAAAAAAAAAGTTAGAAAATGAGCCTTTAGAGCCGTCTGTGGACTGAGCTTTTAGCTCACGGGGTCACTTGTATATACACGGGCCTCACTATTTGTGCATTTTTAACATAAACGTCCACAGTAATAACAGTGTACCCAGTAGCCAGCCATCCATCTTCTTCCACTTACCAAAATCAGGGATGTGGTTCTGCTGGATGCTACACCAGCTGTCAGCCTGGTGGAGTACAGCCTGGACAGGTCGCCACTCTCTTGCACAGAGGCTGATGCATATGCAACATATCAGAGTGTGTGTTTGTGAGCACCAACTAACTTAAAAATTCTGTAATCCATTGAAGTGTAAATGTGTGGTTTAGTGATCTTTAAGAAGCTTATTTTCAGTATCATTAGAAAGAAATCTTTGCCGCACCACAGCTATACTGGAGGGCGAGGCTGATGCTGCTGAACAGCCCACAAAGAGCCGGATGGCTGACTTTGCATCATAAAATTAAGATTAAATCCAACTATTAAAACAGCTGGAAGATTCTGATCCAGTGTTGAGGGAGCTACGCTTTAAACAGCATGTCAGAAACAAACAAGCACCCAGAAGCTGTGCAGACAGCGCATGGTAACACCACACAGAACAGATCCATGTTGCTTATATGATCCTGCTCTTGACAAATGGCAGCTGTCAGGCACTGGTGGGTAAAGCCCTCAATGCTGGATCCTTAATGCCACGGGATTCTTAATGCTCCGAGGCAGAATGAAGTTATTACCACTAGACTATTATGGTAATTGAAGTGTAAAAGCTCACAGCTTCTTGGCGACAGCAGGAAGTTATTTCACACGAGGAAAAGAAAGGGGAAAATCCCTGTTGCGATTTAAAAGCTTCAAATCGTGGCTCAGCAATGTTTTATTTTTTTAATAAAGTCTTAGTCTCAAGTGAAAACTGCCCACTCATTTCTAAGAGGCCAATAATTTTATGTCACCTGTATCGCCTTAAAAGCACAACTCTAAAATTTATACATATGTCTATTTCAGCTGGATAGAGAGAAAATGTCAAATCCAGTTTAATAAAACTGGCTCGTGGAACAGGTGCAGACATCCGGCACTTTCACTGTCTCTGCTCACCTTTCTGTAAAAGTCACTGCATGCCACTTGATTGGAGAGTGATGTTCGGCAGTAAGACTTGGGTGCAGTGATTGTGATTTTTTTTTTCTTGTTTAGTTTTTGTCTGTAGTGCTTTCCAGAGAGCAGGAGCAGTCCTGAGTGGGATGAGACCTTGGCTACGTTCACACTGCAGCCTGAAGTGACCCATTTCCGATTTTTTTGTGAAATCCGATTTTTTTGCGCAGTCGTTCACATTTCCAAATATATGCGACTTGGATGTGATCTGTGTGAACAGCAGACGAACCTGAAAGTGTCCCGCATGTGCAGTAGAGGACGCAATAATGTCGCATGTAGCGAGCATGCTCTAGTGATGGGTCGGTCGCGAACGATCCGGCTCTAAGAGCCGGCTCTTTGAAGTGAACGACAGCAGCCGGCTCCTGATAGCCAGCTCTTTCTTTTTTCTTTTAGAATAGAATAGAATGCCTTTATTGTCATTATACAGGATGTACAATGAGATTGGAGAAAAAGTCCTTGATCCAGGAACATGTGAGAGGGGGGAGGCCCAGGGTGTGCAGTTTGGTGGTGAGAATGTCCGGGATGATTGTGTTGAACGCTGAGCTGTAATCCACAAAGAGCATGCGTTTGTTTCTTTTCTTTTGGTTTTTTTTTTTTTGCTTTGTTTGTTTTTTTTTTTGTGGAAGCCGCACGTAATTGGTTAAGATGAATGGTATCATATGATCGTCTACACTGAGCAGGAGGGGAGGGTCCACGGACACTCTACGCAGAGAGTAAACAAACACCAGAGAGGGAGGGGCTCCTGCAAAATTCGCTTGGAGACAGGAAAGAGCTAAATGTTTCGCGTTACGCAGAGGCTACACGCGAGAATGTTGTGGAAATTGAGTGACGGAAAACGTAGTAAAGACTGGACACATTTTAATCTTATACCTCCAAACATGTTGAAGGAGACACAGCATACTTCAAAAGTGCCGGCGTTTGCGGACTTCTGGCAACAAATACCGTAATACCACTACATGACTGTGAAGTGCAATTTCTGCGCTTTCAGGAACCGTTTGAATTTTTTCAATAGCACGAATGCTCGTGGAGTTACGGTAAAAAGCCAGCTGATCAAGTTCCTTTGACCAGTTGACTGCGGTGAGACGCTATGTCTTAATCAGCTGTTTGCGGCTAGTAAGGTCAGGAAACCCGCGATTCAGCAGCCCCTGGTGTTAAAGAATTAATGTGATAGACAGAGTGTAGACTGCAAATTTAAAATTTAATATTGAGCAGGCTCCACAAACAACCTGCACAGGCACATACGATTTGTTCATCCCTCAGTGCAATTAGAAGAACGAAACAGGGCAGGTCATCAGGCAGAAGAAACAGGATCAACTCCTCAAAGGTCCTTGTTTTTTCTGATTTCCAATCTTTTGTTTTATAATTTGTATTTGGAGCACTCTATTATATGTTGAGTATATAAAGAAAGGTTTGATATAGGCCTAATGTATGTTTTTACATTAGTAATTTATTTTACACTTTTTAAAAAAATTAAAATCTAAGGAGCCGCTTGGGAGCCGAAAGAGCCGGCTCTCTGAAAAGAGCCGGAATTCCCATCACTAATTTGCAGTGTTGCCAACTTGGCGACTTTGTCGCTAGATTTAGCGCTTTTCAGACCCCCCTAGCAAGTTTTTTTCCCCCTAAAAGCGACTAGCCACAAAGTTAGCGAGTTTTCCTGGTGATGTCGGTGAGTTTTGAAGAGTTTTTTTGGTAACCTGAAATCCTCTGCTAGCGCAGTGCTTTGTGTACATACAGCCTTCGTACTGCGTCCCCACCCCCTACTTCCGGTCCGCGATTTGATGTAAAAAATAACATACAATTTGGCCCTTTAAGTTACTTTTTTGACATTTCGCTTTCCCCTCCAATTAAGAGGAGTTAGATTTGGGTCACTTCAGTACGGTGGCCCAGAGGTGTCAGGTTAAATACAAAAGCCGCAACACAAATACGAAAGCCACAACGGATATAGGAAACACAATGGAAGTGACGCAACCTGCAACATAAGTAACAGTGCCTGTTGAATGAAACAACGCGAAGAGAAGCTTTGCTTGCTGACAGAGAGATAGAGTTGAGAGACTCAGCAGCTAGAGCACGTGTCAGACTCAAGGTCACATCCGGGTTGCGATATAATTTTATACGTCCGCAAGATGATGTCATATCGCTATTATTAATGGCCAGCGGGTAAATTGTGCTGTATACTACAAATCTCACAATGCACTGAACAGCTGCCGCGCAGGCCAAGACCTGTGCGCTAACTCATTTTCCGTTACCAATGACACAATGATCAGTTATCAGCTGATTTAAAAACAACAATCATCAGGTTTTACAGTGACACTTAAGCTAGCCTGACACCCATACGGGAGAAGATGCAGAGGAAGACCTGCACAGGTGAGCTGACAGTGCATCACTGTGGCACACACCAGGAAGCGCGCAGCAAAGTCCTGAAGACACAAGGTGTCATAAGCACCGAAACACAGACAGTGAACTTTATAAGAGGCAAAGGTTTAAATCACCGGCAGTTTCAGAGGAAATAGTTTCTGAATCGTCTCCATAGACTCCTTGAGTTATTGAAAGTTCTGAAAAAAGAAAAACAAAAAAAGCTTATGTTGCGTCACTTCCGTTGTGGTTTTCTATTTCCATTGCGGTTTTTTGTATTTATGTTGCGACTTTCGTATTTGTGTTGTGGCTCTTGTATTTGTGTTGTGGCTTTTGTATTTCCGTTGCGGCTTTTGTATTTGTGTTGCAGCTTTCATATTTGTGTTATGGCTCTTGTATTTGTGTTATGGCTCTTGTATTTGTGTTATGGCTCTTGTATTTGTGTTGCGGCTCTTGTATTTGTGTTGCAGCTTTCATATTTGTGTTATGGCTCTTGTATTTGTGTTATGGCTCTTGTATTTGTGTTGCGGCTCTTGTATTTGTGTTGCGGCTTTCATATTTGTGTTATGGCTCTTGTATTTGTGTTGTGGCTCTTGTGTTTGTGTTGTGGCTTTTGTATTTGTGTTGTGGCTCTTGTATTTGTGTTGTGGCTCTTGTATTTGTGTTGTGGCTCTTGTATTTGTGTTGTGGCTCTTGTATTTGTGTTATGGCTCTTGTATTTGTGTTGTGGCTCTTGTATTTGTGTTGTGGCTCTTGTATTTGTGTTATGGCTCTTGTATTTGTGTTGCAGCTTTCATATTTGTGTTACGGCTCTTGTATTTGTGTTATGGCTCTTGTATTTGTGTTATGGCTCTTGTATTTGTGTTGCGGCTCTTGTATTTGTGTTGTGGCTTTTGTATTTCCGTTGCGGCTTTTGTATTTGTGTTGCAGCTTTCATATTTGTGTTATGGCTCTTGTATTTGTGTTATGGCTCTTGTATTTGTGTTGCGGCTCTTGTATTTGTGTTGCAGCTTTCATATTTGTGTTCTGGCTCTTGTATTTGTGTTATGGCTCTTGTATTTGTGTTGCGGCTCTTGTATTTGTGTTGCGGCTTTCATATTTGTGTTATGGCTCTTGTATTTGTGTTATGGCTCTTGTGTTTGTGTTGTGGCTTTTGTATTTGTGTTGTGGCTCTTGTATTTGTGTTGTGGCTCTTGTATTTGTGTTGTGGCTCTTGTATTTGTGTTATGGCTCTTGTATTTGTGTTGTGGCTCTTGTATTTGTGTTGTGGCTCTTGTATTTGTGTTATGGCTCTTGTATTTGTGTTGCAGCTTTCATATTTGTGTTACGGCTCTTGTATTTGTGTTATGGCTCTTGTATTTGTGTTGCGGCTCTTGTATTTGTGTTATGGCTCTTGTATTTGTGTTGTGGCTCTTGTATTTGTGTTATGGCTCTTGTATTTGTGTTATGGCTCTTGTATTTGTGTTGTGGCTCTTGTATTTGTGTTGTGGCTCTTGTATTTGTGTTATGGCTCTTGTATTTGTGTTATGGCTCTTGTATTTGTGTTGTGGCTTTTGTATTTGTGTTGTGGCTCTTGTATTTCTGTTGTGGCTTTTGTATTTGTGTTGTGGCTCTTGTATTTGTGTTGTGGCTCTTGTATTTGTGTTGCAGCTTTCATATTTGTGTTATGGCTCTTGTATTTGTGTTATGGCTCTTGTATTTGTGTTGCGGCTCTTGTATTTGTGTTATGGCTCTTGTATTTGTGTTATGGCTCTTGTATTTGTGTTGCGGCTCTTGTATTTGTGTTGTGGCTTTCGTATTTGACCTGACACCTCTGGGCCACCGTACTTCAGGCAGCAGTGTGAACGTAGCCTTAGAGGGTATTCCTGGGTCTTCTGAGGCAGCAGGAGTTTTGAATGAATTTGAGGGAGGGAAGCAGGCAGCCAGTAATATTCTGATGCACTCTAGTGCACTAGTGCACTGTCCTGCCTGCTAAGGAGCAGCTGTTGAACCCTGCAGGGCTGCAGTGGTATAACAGTGTCTGATGGAACAGCAGTAGATGGACACCAGCAGTTCCACATCAAAGTCGCTCTTTCGGATGATCCCCTGTAGCATTGATGCTGAGCCTTTTTCATTACAGAAATATATTAGTGGTGCAGGACAGGTTGTTAGCTCTGTGCACACCCACAGACCTACACACAGTCCCTACATGGATTTATTTATTTTACTGCTGAAGATTTCTTGGAGGTGTTCAGGGGTGGATATATTCTCTGAACACAACCTCTTTGTCTCTATATACTGTGTGTTTCCCTCTGTGCTGCACACAGATTCTGCAGTAGTTTGGTTTGGACCGTAAAATGTGTTCGAAACACAAGAAAGGGGAGCGTGTTCTCCCACGCTTGTGCCCTCTGTGTCCAGACAAGGACCCGTCCACGCTCATACGTAAAGGAAACCAACACGAGCACCGGCACCTCGGCGGTGGAAAAGTAGCAACAGAGCTGTTTAAACTGAAAACTTACATGTTATGGACATTATAGCTCAATATAATATTAGTAATTTAGTTCTGTTTGTTCACAATTCAAAAACAGATGGCTCATAGTGGTAATCAGTGTGTTGGCATGCTAAGATGCTTGAGAAGTTGTATACCCTATAAAACCTTTTGTTAATTTGAATTTGAATTTTTAATTTATTTTATTTGGTAGGGACAATGCACATTAATAAACAATCTGTAAAAGTGCCAGAATTACCCAAAAGGCTTTTTGTCATTTGTTGTCCCTGGACAAATCGCACTTTGTCTTGCTAAAAAACAAAGGTTACACAATCAAGGTTAAAATGACTAAACTACACAAATTTGTCAATAAATTAAAGAGAAAAAAGAAAATACAAACAATACAATACAATAAATACATAAGGAAACTACACACAATTTTCATAAAAAGTATAAGTAATTAAAACTAAATTAATTGTTCATATTGATGGCAAAAAGCACAGGTGGTCCCATGATTGGATTAGGAGAAGGTGCTTGTTATACAGAATGCTGACAGATGGGTAATTCTTCAGTTGTTTTTTTAAATTGATTATAAGTGGCAGATGTTCTGATGGTCTGAGGAATAGAGTTCCACTCCCGCGCAGCTGTAACCGAAAATGCACTCTGAACAAAAGCACTTTTCCAGAAAGGAACAACACAGTCTTCCCGGATTGCCCCTCTTGTTAAACGAGATGTGTTCCTTGTATTTCCAAACTGAGAGAGTGGTGGAGATGACAGACTTTTAACAACTTTGTACAGAAGACAGAGATTTGAGAATTTAATGACATTCTTCCAACCCAAGAACCCATTTTATTCTAAAACATTGCAATGATGATATATTAATGTTTTTGGGTTTTTTTTCAATATTTTGATTGTTTACTAATTGAGTATTCAATCAGCTATTCCATCAATTACCCGAGTGACTAGTTAATAAATACTTTTTTCACATTAACATCTGTGAAACAAACAGGGTGGATGGAGCAGCTACAAAGTTCTCTTTTCTTCACTTACTGATCAGCTGGTTGATGAAGGACCTCCAGCTGTTTCCCAGTAAAGGTTTAATGGAGGTTACAGGGAGAAAAGTTTTCTTCCGCTCCATCTGAGCTCACCGGCTCCGCCTCTTTGCGCTTGTGCAGACTGACTGCAGGTAAATCAGCTGACTGCTGCTGTTGTGTTATTAGTGTTTATGTTGAAAATTACATTGAAAATTACATTGAAGGGATATTCATGGTATATGCCACATGTATATCTTACGTACGTTTACTTGCCTGAGAAATTTGTTTTTGACTGGAAGATAAACATAACTGATTAAAAATACAGAAGCTTATAATGTTCTGTGTCATCATGACTACACAGTGATTGAAATGGAGACTTCGAGGTCATCTGAATACCTTGTTGTTGAAATTCTGTTTTTCACATTTCTTGTTTGTATAATAATGTAACCAAGATTGATAAGCTGTGACTATATGAAACTGTAAGATGAATTAGAATACACCAGCACTTCATGTCACACGCATGGCATGCAGTCCTGGTCCAGATTAATCTGTAAACTGTTTGAAATGGCTTTATTAAATTTAATAATTGGACTCCTTGTTTGTCAGCTGCCTATCGACAGGCCAAGCGGAATGCAGCTCGGGTAGTGGCCAAAGCAAAAACTCGGGTGTGGGAGGAGTTCGGTGAGGCTATGGAAAAAGACTTTCGGACGGCATCGAAGCGATTCTGGCAAACCGTCAGGCGACTCAGGAGGGGAAAGCAGTGCTTCACTCACACTGTTTATAGTGCGGGGGGGGTGCTGCTGACTTCAACTGAGGCTATAGTCGGACGGTGGAAGGAATACTTCGAGGACCTTCTGAATCCCACTGACACGCCTTCTGTAGTGGAAGCAGAGTCTGGGGATGAGGGGGATGACTTGACCATCACTGGGGGTGAGGTCACTGAGGTAGTTAAACAACTCCTTGGTGGCAGAGCCCCTGGGGTGGACGAGATTCGCCCTGAGTTCCTGAAGGCTCTGGATGTTGTAGGGCTGTCTTGGTTGACACGCCTCTGCAACATCGCATGGAGATCTGGGGCAGTGCCATTGGATTGGCAGACCGGGGTGGTGGTCCCCATCTTTAAGAAGGGAGACCGGAGGGTGTGCTCCAACTTTCGGGGGATCACACTCCTCAGCCTCCCCGGTAAGGTCTATGCCAGGGTGCTGGAAAGGAGGGTGCGTCCGTTAGTCGAACCTCGGATTCAGGAGGAACAATGCGGTTTTCGTCCTGGTCGTGGAACGCTGGACCAGCTCTTTATCCTCTCAAGGATATTCGAGTGTGCGTGGGAGTTTGCCCAACCAGTCTACATGTGCTTTGTGGACTTGGAGAAGGCATTCGACCGTGTTCCTCGGGGTGTTCTTTGGGAGGTTCTGCGGGAGTATGGGGTGTCTGGCCCATTGTTGCGGGCCATTCAGTCCTTGTACAACCACAGTGAGAGCTTGGTCCGTATAGCCGGTAATAAGTCGGATTTGTTTCCTGTGGGTGTTGGACTCCGTCAGGGCTGCCCTTTGTCACCGATTCTGTTCATAATTTTTATGGACAGAATTTCTAGGCGTAGCCAGGTGGCGGAAGGCTTCTTCCTTGGTGGCCTCAGAGTCACATCTCTGCTTTTTGCAGATGATGCGGTTCTGTTGGCTTCATCACGGGGGGGCCTCCAGCTCGCAGTGGAACGGTTCGCAGCCGAGTGTGAAGCGGCTGGCATGAGAATCAGCACCTCTAAGTCTGAGGCCATGGTCCTCAGCCGGAAAAGGGTGGAGTGCCATCTCCGGCTCAGGAACGAGTTCTTGCCTCAAGTGGAGGAGTTTAAGTATCTCGGGGTCTTGTTCACGAGTGATGGGAGAAGGGAACGGGAGATCGACAGGCGGATCGGGGCTGCTTCTGCAGTGATGCGGACGCTGCACCGGTCCGTCGTGGCGAAGAGGGAGCTTAGCGTAAAAGCGAGGCTCTCGATTTACCGGTCGATCTACGTTCCTACCCTCACCTATGGTCACGAGCTTTGGGTAGTGACCGAAAGAATAAGATCGCGAATACAAGCGGCAGAAATGAGTTTCCTTCGAAGGGTGGCTGGCCTCTCCCTTAGAGATAAGGTGAGGAGTGTGGCCATCCGGGAGGGGCTCGGAGTAGAGCCGCTGCTCCTCCACATCGAAAGGAGCCAGTTGAGGTGGCTCGGGCATCTGATTAGGATGCCTCCTGGCCGCCTCCTGGGTGAGGTGTTCCGGGCATGTCCCACCGGGAGGAGGCCCCGTGGTAGACCCAGGACACGCTGGAGAGATTGTGTATCTCGGCTGGCCTGGGAACGCCTTGGGGTCCCTCCGGATGGGCTGGAGGAGGTGGCTGGGGAGAGGGAAGCTTGGGCTTCTCTGCTTAGGCTTCTGCCCCCGCGACCCGGCCCCGGATAAGCGGAAGAAAATGGATGGATGGATGGATGGACTCCTTGTTTGTGTCATTCCTGTTCGATAAACAAACACGCAGAAAGCTAAAGGCTTAAGCAGCACACACACTCTTGATATTTAAATTCCTTCAACGTCTATCGCAGCGACGGAGAACTGAGGGGTTTATTTCCTGATGCCCACTCCATTGCGGTAGGTGGCGGTAATGCAGCTTTAAGCTGGTTTGGTCAACCGCAAACCCACAAGAAGAAGAAGACAACGGAGCACTGTAATGCAGCTAATGTGGGTCGGATTGGATCGGATTGCATTTTTTATTTCTTTCCAATATCCGATCCAGTAATTTAGGCCAGGATCGGACTGATACTGAATATCATCCCTAGATAAAACACATGCATGAACAATTTAGAAGTCTGTAGTGATACCTGTGGTCTTATAAACCTAAAAATTGACAAACTAAATTTAACACGATTACAAACATTTTTAATCTGAGGTTTAAAAGTGAGTTTTTTTTATTACAAAAAACTCTTTATCTCTTCATGTCTTCATTTCTCTGTATTCTTCTTTATTCTCCACTATTTCTGTATTTTAATGGGCTGCTTTTTCAATTCATTTTAAAAACAAGGGACTTCTGAACTGAGTTTGCTTGCTTTTATGTTTTTGAGAATGAAACTAAACCCTGCTTCCCTGAGAGTTTAAGGGTTGGCTGCTTTTTGTGGCAGTGTGGTCTGAAACATCGGTCCCTTAAACCATTAAATGGGTTGCTTTTATATCCCAGACCAGAGCGCCTTAGGACCTCTAAACCTGTTGAACCCCGGGGGGGGGGGGGGCATTCTTGGAAGGGTGATCAGTTCTTTAACTTTAACGACCCCCGTCTCTCTTCATTTCTCTTTTAAACTCTTTTTCTCTTGTGTGAAATGGCTACAAATTACACCTTCCTCCCATCTCACCACCAGTGACATTATAATTTGATACAATTCAATATGCAGATATTTAGAAAAGGTCTCTGCCAACCTTTATATGGAGATCTCCTGGTCACTGAGTCTGGAAGTCGGTACTGTTGCGCAAAAACTTGAAATGGCGATTATCGGTGGCCAAATTCACTCCTTATTCCCAAGAAACTCAAAAAACACAAACATCTGAAAGTGAAATACATCCCTGTTCAATCAGGTCGGGAATAACCTGCTGCCAGCTTATTCCTCCCAGGTTTCAGCGTGTTTGTTTATCAAACAGGAATGAGACAAAACAACGGAATAAGGAGTCCAATTATTAGTTTTAATTAGCCATTTGTCACAGTTTACAGATTAATCTCAGAACCGCACGCCATTCCCCGTGTGTTACTGGATATGACATGAAGTACTGACGCCTTCTAGTTCAGCTCCCAGTTTCATATAGTGAAAGCTTATCAATCTTGGTTACATCATATACAAAACAAGAAACATGCAAGACAGAGAGAAAATGATTCCACAGCTGCTTCTCCCTCGAAGTGTTCGTTTATCATCTGTTTAGTCTCGGTGCCCACTCCACTCGAGAGTCCTTGCTTCTGTTATTGATAAAATGGTGACATAGCAGAGATATTCTGTCCTAAAACATGATGTGCTTCTGTGTCATTGTTCAGTTATGTTTATTTTCCAGTCTAAGACAAATTTCTCAGGCAAATAAGTGTACATATGGTAAGTGGAAACATATACCACGGGTATATTCCTTCAGTCATTTCGTCAGTTACTCAAGTTTCTTCTAGCGCAACTGAAAGACAAGATGGCGTCTATTGTGTAGCGACTCGATGCTCTGGACTCCAACAAAGAAAAGACGGCAGCACGATCCGAAAACTGCGGTAAGACTTGGTCGTTTCTAAAACATAAATACTAAGAGTGGAGGAATGGTCACAGTAAGCTGACAGACGTATTGTGATTTGGTTTCTTATTTTTATTTGGTTTCATCTTATAGGAAGCAGTTCCTGCACAACTCTGAATCCAGTAAAAGCCGGTATGATCCTCTGCAGAGGTAAGAATCAAAAACAAAGCAGCAGTATTCAATGTGTGGAGGAGAGAAGAACTTCAAATGTTTTTACTCTTATTTATTTTCACCTTTATTTTCCACAGACTGTGTTCGCCTCACAACGCGAGTGTGAGTGTTCCTAATGCATGGACAGTGATATAACTGTGTGTAAGTATCTATTGGTGTTGTTTGTGTGTTTTTGCCTGGATATGTTTATGTATACACTGTGTTTATGCTCTTTATTTACAATGTACAAAAATGTTTTCCAGCTTCTTGTTAAACCTGCAGACGGTCCGCCGCAGCTTCTGCTACAGTCAGCCTCACGTTCAGGAAAAGGCGGCAGCCATTAAAAATCCTGCCCGGTGACGTGCATGAAGGAAGCAGGTAAGACGTGTTGGATTGTGTTGTTGGTCTGCTGTATTTGTGTAGTTAGCTTGGAAATGCAGTTTTATTTTTGGAAAATATTACTTATTGTTTTTTTTAACTTTATATAAAATCTGGCTTCTTTTGAACAACCCAAAATGTCTATAAAAAGGTGAAAATAATTAACACTGAATGTTAATAGTTTTAGCAGCTGTAACATTTTGGGACCTAAAAGATAAAAAGTGTATAATCAGTTCAAGGTGCCTCAAGGGTTAATGACCAAAATCACTGAAGTACTTTTATCAATGTTACATTTTTTCAAAGCACTTGTTCATTTGTCTTTTATTCACAGGATGCAGGAGTTGGTACTTTGTCACATAACCATTGTTTCTGATGACAAAGATGGGCTGATTAATTTTTTTTTTTGCATTCAGGGTCTTATCTGCTATGTGTGCATTCAAAGTCAAGAGACTCAAACTTTCAGTGTATTTTCCTGATTTTTCACAATATTTCATATAGTTTCATAATGACTTATTGTATGCTCTGTGACCTTTTTGGTAAAAGGTGTCAAAGGAGGGAGTTGTTGGGGTTTATTTTTTATCAATGAATAAAATGACAAATGTTTAAAAGTAAACTCCAGGAAATTAATTAATTAATAAACAGTGGCTGAAGCAAACAACAGACAATTTAATTAATAAATAGATACATTAGACATTAGAAAATGCCAGACTAATTTCCCAGTCAATTTATCTTATCCTTGAAGGTTCGGCTACAGTACGTACAATTAAAACATCCCCATGTTCTGTTATTAATCTGGATAAGATTGCTTTGTATTGATTAATTGAAACATCAGGGGAGAAGCTGTGCTTTTTGTACAAGGCTTTATCGGCGATGGGAGAAATCTGAGTCATGAGAACCAGCACCGGACGAACCAGTGACGAAGGCCAACCCGCAGCACACAGACTCTGTTTGCGTGTGGATAGTGGCGGTATAAAAATGTAATGGTTAGTGAGGAACATGGGCTCTTCCTAAACTCTGAGCACCGCATGTGCATGCGTGATATTTTCTGATGCTTTAATATATTAAATGTATTAATTTTTAATTAAAGTGTTTCAGGTGTCTTCCTTCACAGATAAACGAACGCGCAGATAACAGGGTGCGTGTATATATTTGAGCCTGTATGCATACGTTTGACCCTGTGTGGATTAGAGAAAATCTTAAATAAATTCAAACTTGTGCAGCCAGTTATTTTTAAAGTCATTAAACACGTGTGCTGTACGATCCTGGAACCCAAACAGAAATCATTAAAAGCCCCAAATTCCCATGACATTCATGCCCATGATGAGTGTGTGTGTGTGTGTGTGTGTGTGTGTGTGTGTGTGTGTGTGTGTGTGTGTGTGTGTGTGTGTGTGTGTAAACATATGACCACAACTGTACATAGATGCAAGGTTGCTGAGTGCCTGTGTGTTTGTGTAGTTTTACTCCATCCTGCAGCAGCTACATCGTTATTTATGGAGGAATTCCTGAATTTCTTCCAATCCCTGAAGTTCCAGCTGGACTCTGAATGGTAATGTGAACTTCGGTACATATAGTTGGCAACAGACTTGCAAGAGATGTTTCTACGTACTAATATTTTTATTTATGACCATTTGGACATTTTGTTGCTCACAAAAACACAGATATACCCTTGCACAGTTTGGGCATGTTCAAATAAATCTTAAACACAAACACACACACACACACGAAAAAAGGCAAGAAAAAAGCTCAACAATCTTAAAAGCACACACACAACCCACAACTCCCCCCCCCCCCACTGATTTTAATACTCTACATACAAATTTAAGTTCCTTAAGAGAATATACACTCAGTGATGAGAGCAATGAAACTACTGCCCTGTGAAGAAGATATTTTCTGATATTAACAGCCGATGCGAATGTTATCAGTCCATTAAATGCACATCATCAACGGTTATCAGTCCCATAAGTGTAGTTCAGACTGGGCCTGCTGCACCTGCTCGCCGCCTCAGTAGGCCATTATCACCAATTAGAGCGGTAGCTGACTGCTGGGAGGGACTACGATGAATCCAGATCCACTCCAGAAATCCGCTCCAGTTCACGTCACACCGGAACAGTAATCCTCAATTAGAATGATGATAACAACCTTTTTGACCAGCTGGTAGGTGGAGACGGCCCCTCCTGGCCCTTAACTATGGGCCTGATAACATGCATTTAATGGACTGATAACATTCGAAGCAGGTAGATATTAAAATGTGAAAGAATTAATTTAAAGAAAGTATTTTCTGCCAGTGTGGGATGAACATCGGCGAGGGCAACTTTCAGCTGGCACACGCTTGGTTCACCTAATCGTGGAGCTGATGCATCTCTAACGGCGTGAACACAAGGATGGCTGAAACCTTCCTCGGTCTCTGGGCGGCTCCAGGTGGAGCAGAGCAGAGTCTCTTTTTCTGGTCACTGAGCATACACAACAGACACAGGAGCATCGCAAGCACCGCCCTTTCAAAATAAAGCAAAAAGAAACTGGAGAGGAACTCAACAGATTCTGTCCAAAATCACTCACAATTCTTTTTTTTTTTTTTTTATCCTTTTCTGGGTATTAGAAGAACACAAAGTCATGACTGCTCCCAGTTTTTGGGCCATGTTTGTTGGTAATTTCCTAGAACAAAATGTTCCCTATAGTGAGACATATGTTTGGCTAGAAAACAGGACAACGGTGCGGGGGGGGGGGGGGGGGGGGGGGGTCGTTGACTGTGGAGAATAATGAACCATTTTGGACAAATTTATATCTTTTCTCAGAGAGACAATAACAAAAAAATAGTTCAGAGTAATTCTGTATTTGTTTTAAAAAATAAATACTACTACAGTTTGCATCATACAATGGAGCAATATTCACAGATCATAAAGATGCATCTTTCTCCTTTCAGAACAGGAAAAGCATTTGCTTGAGTTCATTCAGAGCACACACGCTGCTCTTGTGAGTTCTCAGCATCCTTACCATCAGCAACAAAAGCACAGACTGTCTCAGCCTACACAGCTAAGCATTACGTTACAAGTAGTTCATGTCACGGGTAGCAAAGTATGACAGCACAAATATAGCACAAATATAGCGGCTGCCATAAAGTCACCAGCAACCAGTGTGAGACTGTGTTCAGACTGCATAAGAAAACGCTGCTCTCTCATTCATTAAACCACAATAAGGCCGGGAATAATTCATGAGTTCACCGTGTGTCACAGATATAATCTTCTGGGTTTTTACTTTGTTTTGATTTTTTGGTTACTGATATATCTGTTTGAAACCAGGTATATCAGACTAGTATGCAAATGCTGGCACTAGGCCAACACTGCATACCAAATTACCTGTCACTTTATTAGGTACACCTTGCTAGTACTGGGCTGGACCTCATTTCACCTTCAGACCTGCCTTAATTCTTTCTGCCATAGATTCAATAAAGTGCTGGAAACATTCCACAGAGATTTTCATGTTGACATCATCGCATCACTGCTGCGCATCCATGACGTGAGTCTCCCTTTCCACCACATCCCAAAGGTGCTCTGTTGGACTGAGTTGTGATGACTGTGGAGGTCATTTGAGTACAGAGAACTCATCATGTTCAAGAAGCCAGTTTGAGGTGATTTGCACTCTGTGACATGCCTACTGGAAGCAGCCATCAGAGGACGAGTCCACTTGATCGTAAAGGGACGGATATGGTCAGCGACAATACTCATGTAGACAATTCTCAGCTGGTGCTAATGGCCCCAAGTGTACCAAGGAAATGTCCATTCCAGCTTAATATTACAACAGAAAACAAGAATCATCAGACCGGGCCATTTTTGTTCCCGATATTCTGTTGTTCATTATTGGTGAGTCTGTGCCAGCTGTAGCTGTGGTTCCCTGCTCTTGGCTGACAGAAGTGGTGCCTGGTGTGGTCTTCTGCTTCTACACTAGAGAAGGTTTGTGGGGGGAAACTCAGCTGGTCAGCTGTTTCTGAAACACTCAGGCAGCCCGTCTGGCACCGACAACCTTCGACTGTGTGGTTGTGACTCAGCTGCAAGGACGGGGTGAAGCAGAGGGTTTAGAGGCAGTACCAGGGGAGGCTGGCAGGCACAGCAGTCCACCATCACTGAATCACGTTTTCTCCTTTTTTACGTAGTAGCGTGCTGGGTTGGTGAGGCGTGTTTGCAGACACTCCCCACATCTGTGAAGACAAGCTGCTATAACTGAAATGTGGTGCTGATTAGTTATTTGTGTTAACAACCAGCTGATCAGGTGTACCTAATAAAGTGTATATCTGAGATTTGTGGTAGATTAATTTTTATTTCATTACAGGCTTTTCAGAGGCACAGCTGTTTGAATCTAGTAATTAAATTCTTGCTCTCTCGAGTATATACGGTAGCAAATTACCAGAAAACTGTTTTATCACTAACGCCACAAATTAGAGGCATTAAACCTTTAGAAACTTGATTATAAACCTTGCCTATATTTTGTGCTGACAATCACAGAGGTAATAGATGATCTGATGTGTAGCCCTTCACAATTAAAATAGGACACCATTCATTTCCTCACTTTCAATAAAAACCTACAATCTCCATTCTTTAAAAAAAATTCCACATTTGTGTCCCACTAAATAAATCTTTAAATCTTGTTCAACATTGTTTAAGCACGTGTAGGTGCAAACACAAAAAGCACACATGCTACAACACAAAATAGTGACATGCAAACTACACAAAGGTACCGAGAGTCTCGATCACAGAAAAAGTAATTCACAGTAATTCATCCCTACATGATTTTTTTTTTTTCAACCACAGGCACCAAGAAGTACTAATTCATTACATTCAATAACTGAGCTTCACACGTAACATGTTTGTGCTGAATGTCTCTGCTGAAGTGTTGTGTGCATCAGCAGTCTCGTATATTTTTGATACTCCTGACGTCATTTGGCAGGAATAAAATCAACTGCGAAAAACGTAACGAGTTCATAACGACAGGAAAAATGCACCAAAATTGAAAAAGAAACTCTATTTCTGGCTGCACTAACCCTACAGCTCACAGTAAATGCTGAGTTAGAAGCTGAACCACCAAATGTTGTGATTATTCTCAGGTGTGTTTGTGTTAACTATCAAAAGTGTTGAAATCTTTAAGTTGCCATTAAATCGATGACCTGACTCTTGGTGTTATTCCTTTTATATTTATAATGATTTGTGATTTATTACTCTTTAGGCATCATTTTTATTTGTTAAGCCAGAAAACAGGGTTGCAGTTCCCCAGGAACGGTGCTGTAAAAGGTATTTTTGGGTAGCAAAACGTGGGCGTTGTATAAGCGTAGATTTACAAAAATACCTCGTTGTAGTGATGACTTTTTAATGTGTTCATGCTGTGGCTTATTACTGAAGTAAGCTTGGATAAGAGAGGCTGGATTTGCTAACTGCACTTCGGATCCAGGTTTAGACCTGATCGATCTTGGTAAATCTAAGCCAAACTAAAGCGCTGTGCAAAAGTCTTGAGCTACCCCTCATTTTTTTGTATTTTGCTTCCAAGGAATCAGATTTTCTTTTACTCTTTTGAGGAAGTCTTGAGTAATAGCTCTGCAGGCTCTCATTGGCTGCTTTTTCACTCATTTGGAGTCCAGTACCTGACCCTTTTCAGATGAATGGTTTCTAAGCCACAGCTGACCTGTGAATCATTCAACCATAAAAATGGCACCTAAGTTAAGAGATGAACCAGTGTTGTGTCTGCACATAACAGGCAACTTTTTAGTGGCAGGCCTAAAGAAAAAAAACAAAGACCTGAGAGATGCACCCGGATCTTTAACTGATCATCTACTGCTCAATGAAGCCTCATCAGAAATGGTCTCAGTGGAACGGCGGCTGTCAGGAGGCCGTTCTAAATGAAGGGAAACGAGGAGGAAAGGCTGAGGCCTGCCACATTACACAAGAGCTGGACTGAAATCAGGGGCTCGTGGAGCGATGAATCCATATTTGAAATGTTTGGATCAAACTGTCATCGGTGTGTATGGAGGTCAGGAGAGGTACAGCAGCGAGTGTAAAACACAGGGAGGCTCTGTCGTGGTTTGGGGCTGCATTTTGAAGCCAGTGGTGTTGGAGAGCTTTTCAAAATGAATGAAATTATGAACACTGAAAAGTACCGTCAGATTTTGATCCACCATGAAAATCCACCTGGAGACCATCTGATTATCATTGGTTTCAGTTTTCATCATGACAGTGATCCAAACACTCGACCAGTGCAGCAGTCGTTAGAATTTGATTATTACATTTTTGCCTTGTATACTGTGTTTCCATCTATGTATCGCTGCCCCTATTTCCCAAAATATAAAGAAATGAGGGGTGGCTCAAGTACTTTGCACAGTACTGTGCATTTCATTATTTCATAAGAATTCAGATTTATGAGAAATTTTGTGTTCTTTTGGCATGTATAATAGATATGGCACCAAGCTGAATCTGAGTAGCCGTATTTTTAAGTGAGGACATGTGAGCAGGCAGCTGGGGGGGTGGGTCAAATCGGGGTTACAGCCAAACATGTCGAGGTCGAGGTGATGCCGTTACATTGTGTGGTAGAATAAGTTGTGACCACAAAGACTGAGGGTGTGACTGCAGTGTAAAGGCCAGCGAGTCTAATCACGCACATCTGTTTGGCACAGTGACTCTCAAGTGCTCGACTGTGAATGCGTAGTCATTGCTTTTATACTTTTTATAAGTCTGCTTCTGAGTTTCTGGACTTTACAGAAAAAACTGATTCATTCATCATGCCAGAGGCCGCCCACCGGTCAACTGCAGGGATGCAGCCCCTTCAGTGAGCGGCAAAATGTCTTTGTCGTGTATAAAGTTCACTTGTATATGTACGTATATATATTTGTATATGCAAGTGGCTGTCTCTCGACTGGGGTGACTGATTTTTGTGGACACCCTGTCAGGAGTAAATCTGCCTGCCCGAGACAAGTGTCAGAGTTTTTTAGCATTACCTGATCCTTTATTTTCCTCTGGGATGGCAGCCGTCTCTGTGCACTTACTCACAGCAGGAAACAAGCTCCAACCTGCTGCGCTGAAATGCTTCATTTCATCTTTGCCCTAATTTGCTGATTTTTTAAAAATATGCAGACTGAAGCTAAAGACTGGAGTGAAATGAGGAAATGTAAAGCATCTTAGGTTGTAGAGCTCAACAACAGAACTTTAAAACTGAATTTTTCCACGCTGTCAGTGTGTGTGTGTAAGTATATCTAATATATTTATTTATAATACATACTCAGCATCTTTCTGTGAATGCTCAATAATGTCCAGCTTAACTGTCCTTAACGTTAACATCAACAGCTGTTAAAGAAAAACCCTCCATCTGCCCGAGCCTGGACATGCTTACTGACATTATTTTAATTTCAGTGTGTAGAATATATTTTGTCTTTAAGGGCTCGGCGTGCATAAATGAGTCAGCTGAGCTGTGAACACATGTATGCATACAGCATCTCTATTAGTGATGCAGCTTAACGAGCTTGGGGCTTCTCGGGCCATTATCTAACTATGGCGTTCTCTGCAGGCACTCATCACTTATTACAGCCTCATATCCGACCCTGTCTGCAGTAACAATCGGTCGTCCCACTGTCGACTTTATCCCCAGGTGGTTTCGCCAGAAGCAGCTTGGTTAGCATTTACTGCACTGTTCAGGCTCACTCGAGGGGTTTTGTGTTTGTTAGCAGGAACACAGACGCGCAAACACACTCTCTTCAGTGAACACGTCCACATGGCTTTCCTGTCAAACAGTGAAAAGAGTAAACTGCATAATGTTCAATCTTATAATAACATATAACTGCACTGCAGTCTGAGACCAAAGCAGCTGCATGTTGGCAACCATAAAGCCACCACAGCTGATGCAGCTGATGCTTTCTGCAAGCTGGACTTTTTTATAGTGTAAAATAAGGAGATTCTTTTGCTGATGATATCTTTCCTTTTCTGTAAATTATAATTTCTGCTTTGAATATTTTCAAAATTGGCCCCCATGAAGAGATGCATGTGACAGCAGTCATTTTAAGTCTTTGAGATGTGGCTGAAAAAGGCCGTTTACTACAAAAAAGTGACTGAAACAGGTTTCCTGAAAATCATTTTTGCACAGACAGACTGATGTTATCGCTTCAAAGTCATCAAAACATATTTACAGCAAGACAACCGCACAAGCGGGTTCAAAGAGATCTCTAAAAAATATATAAAAGGAAAGGAAAAGACTTTTATGTGACATTCATAAAAGGCTCGTGAGATATTTCTGTATAAATAATGAGCATAATTACACATTGACGTGCATGTTTGCAGAGCAGACTTTAGGATAAAATCCTGAATGAAAATTTGAAAAGTGGATAATCACAGTTTTCCCTCTCTGCTCTTCAAACAGAGCTTTATGACAAATATTCAAGCTAAATAGTGTTAATCTGTGTGACACCTGCACCTAATCTCTGTTGGCCAATCTTATCTGTCCTGCTTCATGTTCTGTCAACAACAATAACTCACTGCAAACATAAAGAGTCCAGCATTTCAAATTCAGCAGAGTTTTATTTAGTTATATTTAACCTCTGCAGCAGGGCGCTCGAACCTGAGGCTCCAGTGCCACACGCTGCTCTTTTGCCCATCTCTAATGACTCCCTGTGGATTTCATAAAACTCCGGATGAATATGAAATTTCACAGCTAACACTGCTGGCTTCCTGTCTGCTCAATCTGCTGATGGACTTCAGCCAAAATCAAATTAAAACCTTCCTCTTTTTTTACTCTCTAATGATCAAACTGAGATTCTCTCACACAGTTTGGAACTGCCTGCATTGTTTTATGGCTTTATAGCGACTCTGTTTCAAAGTCGACCATCCACCCATTTTTTTAGCCGCTGATTCCGACTGTCATAGGGCACAAGGTGGGCCACGCCCCCTGCAGGTCACCATCCATCACAGGGCAAATACAGACAACCGTTCACACCTACCTGCAGATTTTTGTAGGTCAAGACTTGATTAAAAATGGCTATTGTGATGATAAAGGCTTCTGCTTTATAGTATCTTACTTCTTTAAATTTGTATTTTAGTGACTGAAACAAGTTTGCTGTTCTTAGTGTAATGTTGTCACCTTTCTGGAACATTTCCATAGGAATAGCTACAAACATGGTTACAAAAAAGATTCTAATCGTCTACATTAATGTTCTATATAAAAAGAAGTTCGTCTTTTATTACTGAAAGTATTTGATAGTTCAAAAAGGCTCATTCGCTGAAATGAGTGTGGCATGCTGTTGTGATGATACAAGAGCATAAAAAAATCCTTTTTGATGAAGTTTTGCCCTCTGAGAGCCTCGCTCTCCAGTATTAATACAGCTGTGGGTATAAAAGACCACTGATACTTGAAAGGCTGCTGCATCAACCTTCATGTCTTTTCTGAAGTCTTTTGGTCCACATTTGAGCCCTTTGACTTTTATATTTTATATATATTGTGTATTATTTAATAAAGCTGTTTAAAAATTAGATGGCGTAATTCTTGCAATGTTTATCTTCACGATGTGAAAGTTGTTCATTTGATCCTCAGCTGCAGTGACTAATACATGAGACAAATGTTGGGAGAAATTTTGTTCCATCTTATTTGCCGCTCCACAAGGATGGATTAAAATCTCTATCTGTATACGTGAATGCTGAAATCTGCTCTGCAAGTTTCACGGTGCTGTGTTTGATGCATCTTTATACATTTATACATAACATTTTTATAAGGTACAGATGAGTTAGAGATTAAAGGAAAATCTAATCACATGAGTAAGACTGAGAAGACTCTTTTATACTGTCAGGGGCATTTTGTTGGCAGTTTGCACCTCTGATTTGTTTTTTTTTTATCCTATAATGAAATATTTCTTATCAGGATGGTGTCTTACAGTTTGACAGGCCACAGGGCAAAGGGCACAGGGCACAGGGCTCACTAAAATAAACTGAATCATATGCCATTTCTTTCCAGCATCAAAACGCCAGAAATGCCCTTTGAACGGAGGGTGTTGGTCCCTCCTGCAGAGTTTCTGAAAGGATCAAAACCTCAAAAGCTTTGTTTGTTTTTTCTCTTTAATTTGTCACTCATCTGTGCATCATGTGTGCAAGTCAGTGGGCTGTTATCAAAGCGGTATCAACCGAGTCTAACTGACTAATTCTGCACTGGACACCAGGAATACTACGTCCTGTCCTGTCATACTGTGTGCCTCAGAGGGGAGAAGGAGGATTCCCTTTAACACTACTCATTTAAAGATGTGTATTTATTTTAGCAGCAAATACTGATGTGTAACTTGCTGAGTCACACAGTTAAATGACTGTTTCACATTTTTGTAATTGCAGCAGAACTGAAATCTCTTTGGAAAACTTCCACACGACCATCCGCTTCTGTTAAAGTGAGCCTCGTGGTTTCCTAGGCACAGCAGAGGATTTAGGATTTGAACACTTTTGCTCATCACGTACAAGAAAGTGTCTGTCTGTCAAATAGACACTGCAGTCACACCACCGCTACTGCACGATGCCTTTTCCAGGTCCTCCATGACCAAATCCTGCTCGGTGACATGGTTGAGTCGCCTGGAAGTGTTCTTTTCCAAGCTGTTGAGGGAAATGGGCTCCAGGGAGGTTTGTGCATTATTTGCAGGGAGTACAGAGTTCCCCTGCAGCCTGTGTGAGTAGGTTTTCCTCCGCTGTCCTTCAGCCGTGCACAGGCTGAACTTAAACACAGCTTGAAAACCTCTGCGGAAATTCTCATTGAAGAAACCGTAGATGATGGGGTTGACGCTGCTGTTGAAGAAGGCTAGCCAGTGGGCAAAGGGGTAGATGTAAATGTTGATGATTCTGTACTGCTGCTCGGTCAGCCGGGCGTAGTCGCTCAGCATCATCAGCGTCCACAGAGGCAGCCAGGACAGGATGAAGAGCAAAGCAACAATTAGAAGCATTTTAATCACGCGCTGCTTTTTCTTCGACACGGTGTGGCGGTTCTCGTGGCCCGGCTTTCCTCCTGTTGGAACTGCTGTTTTGAAAAGCGTAATTCCAATCCGGGCGTACATGATCACAATGAGGGAAAGCGGGGCCAGGTAGATGTTGGCAAACAGGACTGTGGTGTAAATCTTCCTCATGTCTTGGTTTGGCCAGTTCTCTCTGCACCAATAAAAAGGAATCGTTTTGTTGTCATAGCCCAGCAACACACGAATGCTTTGCTCCTTGGTCACTTGTAGCATCACCCCAGAGGGACACATGATGGATATGGCCAGAACCCAGATAATAACTATAATTAGCGTGGCTGTGGATATGGTCAGCTTTTGCTTGAACGGGTAGACGATGCATCTGAATCTGTAAGAGAGTACAAGAAGACCGGATAATTGAGATACATGTAGATATTAGACTTCTTGTAACCTTTAATCATATTGAGGACCTTTTGTGTAATAGGGGGCAAGCAAGTCTCAATTTATTAAATTACAAAAGTTTTAGTTACATAAACAATCAAACTCACTGTTAAAAGCAATCTGTATGTATTTTTTTTTGAAACAATCATGGTTTTATTAACCCAGCTGCTTTTTTACTTTCATTGTGACTAACAACTACACAAACATCTGTGTCTGAAAGGCACGTGGTGTCCACACCAAACTGCACTGAGGGTCCCTGCAGTCTGCATGCTGTTTGGATAAATGCTGCTCATTAGCTCTTAAGGACTGCAATGGTGCAGACACTCTTCTGTTATTGTTCTTTGTTTCCTAAGTCTTAAAAATCAAAAATCTGTTCTTTGAGTGAACACTGGCCGGCTGTGGCCGTGCTCACTCCCCTTCATGCAGATGTTATGTCATGGCTTTCTATTCTCTTGCAGTCTGTGATTGTCATGCCGGCTGCTATATTTCAAAAGTTTCAGTTAGGCTCTTATTTTGGTGCAGCTAAGCTGCTTCTTGGATGTCATTGTGAAGTAAAATCCTTTTATCTTGATGTCTGTCACATTGCAGCTCGATAAAAGGAGCCCCCCCCAAAAAAAATCAATTTTTGTGGTGTTTACAAATGTCACTGCTGAGTACTTCTAAAATGCTAATGCCTCTCTGCCTCTGTGCCTTTTCCACCAGCTATTGTCTGAGATGTCTTGCCTACTGACTTTCACAGTAATGCATCAACACGTAATCACAAGCTTCACTCCAACTGGAGAAGCTACACAAACATCCACATGCACTAGGGTTTAATCCCGGGATCCGGGATTCCCGGGAAATGCGATCAGAACCATTTCCCGTTTCCCGGGAAACGTTAGACGGGAAACCGGGAAAAAAGTCGCGCGCGTCGATTTGACTTTCAGAAAGAAAAGAAAGCTTCAGAAAGTTAAATTTAAGGAAATATTGAGAGAAGGGTTCGTTTAATGCGAAAAGCATTACTCTTCATTTCAGGCACGTTCAGCCTCCGTTTAAGGCTTCAGCCTTCATCTCAAGCGTTTTAATAGAGGTATTACACAGTTGTACTTTTTTCCTCTTTAATTTGTAGGCAATGTGTTTACCCTAAGGTATTTTGTATTATATAATTTAATATAATTATTATATATTGTTATATTGCATTATATAGCCTATAAAATATGCCTGCCCTGAACAATAAAGAAATATCTGTTTAACTTCGAGTGTTTCCTTTCCTCGTTTGCAGCCGCTTACTAACAATCATGAATTAGGATGCGGGCCTAATGTGTGAAGAAAGTATCATAAAATAGATACTTTAACATATTTCGCTTTTAAAATGGAGTTGAGTAAAATGTATATTTTTTAGGCTATAAGGATTGGCCAGTTTTTCAATAGACGATTCACAGCGAACCTACTTTAACCCTCAGACACGGTCAGACCCGTCGCTATGGGCGGGCCCTAGGGGGCCGTGCCCGCCCATTGATACGCATGGGCCCGCCCTGGCCCGCCCACCCAAGCCATATCACTAATCAAGCTAATAATAGTGGTGCCCCCCCCGCTGGATTTCATAAGCCCCCCCTTAAGACTGAGATCTGGCGACAGGACTGGACACGGTGTTATAAATTTGCTGTTGCCAGAATGGCAATGACCAAGTCGTGGTGCATTACTCAAGGCCCTGTGTTATGCCATATTATAGTGTAGTACGGTAGTTAACTTTTCAATGACTATTACAGCGTTCCACTGGTGGAGATATAGCGCAACAGATGTCGCCACGACAGCGTGGCTGAGCCTTTATCAATGCTGTGGAGATGAACCGTATTGTTTTGCACCAGCAGTTGTAAAATAGCTTGGTATAATTCCATGTACAATGGAGGAATATTCGAATTATATTTGTTAAGGGAGTGTTGAGGAACGATACAACACCGCATAGCTCGAGCACTCGAATGTCGAGATGTAGGTTTTATTGCGTTAATCAAGCCGACGTTACCCCCTACTGGGCATAACAGGACATAGCTGGAAAGCTACCTCTACAATATCACAATAGGTTAAGGCCGACACAGGCTACAGAAGGCCTAATTAAAATAAAAAAATAAATAAACTTTTTCCCGGGATTCCCGGGAAATGGCTCGTCATTTCCCGGGATTTGATTCATGTCATTTTCGGGAAAAATATTAAACCCTAACATGCACGTCTCTTGCTGTGGCTCTGCTGAAAATGAATTGCTCTTAAAGGAACTTTACGCATGATACCTCCATTTAATCACTCAGAAGTGTTTGTATATCTGCAGAATGCATTTAATAGAGTGCAGGAACAGCTTTGCCAACTGCAGCTTGTTCTAAATGCTGATAAAACAAAACGTGTTCTTCACAAACTCTAAATCAGCAAGATCAACCAGTCTGTCACTGTCACCAGTAATGACAACAAATTGAACTTGTATCTACTTTTAAATATTTGGGGTTCTTGATTGATGACCACTTGTCTTTTAAGGCACATATTCAGAAACTGAAGCATTTACTTGGATTTTATTTTAGAAATAAGTCTTGCTTTTCTTATAGGGTGAAACAGAAACTAGTGGAGTCAACTTTTTTTTTCCTGTTATTGATTACGGTGATGTGTTATACATGAGTGCCTCTGCTTAATGCCTCCACATGTTGGATAGTGTGTATCATGCACTGTAAACCCAGATTTTGATTCGACTTAAAATTATTGAGTTCATATTACTTAAAATTGCCCAGTATGTGAACATTACTTGTTAATTCTGTGTAAGCTGAACTGTTTCATATCCTTTTTATTGTAATTGTGTTTTTAAGTCCAATCAACAGCTTCTACTGAAATAAACTGAATTTATGTTACTTAAATATTTGTCATTTTGCAACATTACTTATTAATTCTGAGTAGACTGCACTTCAGCATTTGCACCCGCTAAAAATCTAGTTTATACCGGTTTTTAACAGACCCGGTGGCGTAGTGGTTAGCACTGCTGCCTGACAGCTAGAATAGCTATCTAATAATCTGGGTTCGATTCCACCTTGGCCCGGACCTCTTGCTGTGCAGAGTTTGTATGTTCTCCCTGTGTCTGCGTGGCTTTCTTCCTACAGTCTGAAGACATGCAGTTAGTGGTTAGGTTAACTGTTCACTCTAACAAAGGGTGTGAATGTTTGGACCTGTATGGGGTGTACCCTGCATCTTGCATCTGCATTCCCCCCCAAAAGGATAGGGGATGAGGTTGGATGGAAAAATATATGTGACGATTGATTAAAGGATATATTTTAATTAGTCCAAACTATAAAAGATAGGTTTGGTCAGTTAGAGCATACAGTTTAGTTCACTTGGTAATGGAGTAGTGCTTACTTAACAAGCTGAGTTAAATAAATGGGTGGTGAATGATTGCTTAAACTAAGTATCTTCAGTTACATTCAACTTAAATCTTTCATTCCATTCCAAAAGGGCCTCAAGTACATTGAACATAGTCCACTGCACTTATTCAACTGATGCTTCATTACCTGAAAAATTGAAGGCAACGAGTTACCTTGGTTTTTTAAAGTAGATTCAGCTTATCTGGGTTTACCGTGTGGTGCTCTGAGGTTTATTACAAACTGTGGAGCTCTAACTCATCATCGTGTCTTATACAGTAAAGTAAATTGGCCATCTTTATATGCTCGGCACATTGGTAAGAGCTGATTTATAAGGCTATTCTTCAGATGACTTCATCTTATTTATCATCCCTTTTAATCATGAATAATAGGGCTTACAGTCTCCGTTCCCAGGACTTTTATCATTTTACTGTTCCTAAGGTCAGAACAGAAATGGGGAAGAAGCTTTTAGAGTTTCTGCTCCGAGTACAGGGAACGTTTTGCAATCAGAGCTTAAGCTCCAAAGTCTGGTATCACTGAATGTATTCAAATCCATGATAAATTCCATTACACCCAGGCTCCAGGAGTGCAAATGTTTTTAATATGAGTGCAAATCTTTGATTAGTCTTGCAAACTCTTTTAAACTAATTTTGAAAATTCAATTATTTGTTTGTTTCTTTTTTCTTTGTGTATATTTGTGTAATTTTTGTGTTGAAACTTTATGTGCTGCCCTTCTTGGCCAGGTCTCTCTTGCAAAAGAGATCTTGGATCTCAATGGGACAAACCTGGTTAAATAAAGGTTATAATAATAATTAAATCAGAGTGAGTGAATATCTGTATCAGTATCTGTGAACAATGGCAACAAAGGTGACATAACAGAGCTCTGTATTGCCTTGTCCTTTTGAATCTAATTGTAGATTAGCATGTAGCTGATTGATCGTGAAGGTCATTTTGAATTTTGCATGTCAAAGCATTTCAAAATCCACGTGACCTTCCCAGAGGTGCAGACAGTGTAATGATTTCAAATAGCGACAGAGTGATATTGCTGCATGTAGAGTGTCTGAGGACAGACGGTAATGTATCCTGCGCTGTCATTTCTCCAGGATTTAGAGCTGTTGTCAGCCTCTCGTCACGTTCACACCCACTGACTCCACTTAGGTTGTGTGTTTGTGGGGCTCTGGTGCTGCAGACAGACTGGATTTCCCAACTGTGAGATTCTAAAGCCTCTTCTTTTGGTTTGTAATGCGATTAAGCAGGATTAACATCTGACTGCTGGTATCTTTGTGGACAGCAATGAGGCAATTCAACTGAAGACATGTGCCAGTTAAGGATAATAAAACTGCACAAGCCTGCCCGGCTTATGTTCCTCTCAACGAGACATCCCAAAACAGATTTCACTGACATCTGTTGGATTTGGAAAAGGGTCAGGATATTTTTTTTAATTTTGGCCAATAAGAAATAAGCAAATAAAAGTTAATGTGGATGCTTCTTCACACATCCAGCAGTTACAGATTTTCAGTCTCTGTGATCTGATGTCTGCAGTCCAATGTGATGAAGAATTCTGGACTACAGGCATTGTATGTGTATATATATATATATATATATACTTTCCCACAGTTCTTCTGTACTGTACATTGTGACTGATATACAGAAAGACCTCCTGTTTGTGACATCATTGCACTTCTCTCATTCAGAATCATTACAGATGATTACTGTCACTTATTTTGTTACATTTATAATGCTACATTTCAAGCAAAACTACTTTTAGCACAGTCTCACACACACACACACACACACACACAGTTTTGTCATAGTACTGGCAACAATTTAAAACTATTTTCGCCCCTGGTTTTCAGTTAACTGCGGTGAACTGTTACTCCTCTACTGCTGAGGTAAAAATGGCAGCAGTCTGAGAATGAAACTGTTGGCAGAATAGTTATCTGCTGAATAGCATGTGTGCTGGCTTAGATGCATTTCTGCACACAGTCTTTGACAAGAGCGAGCACAGGATCCACTGTTTCCATCATTCACGTATGTGCAGTCCTCAATTAGGGGACATAAGTGGATGTATATCAGCTGTCAGTGCACAGCTCAGTCCAGGCGGGCCTCAGAAAGAATAGAAACCTCGGTACCCTTGATGAAATGACAGTTTGGCAGCCTGGTGTGAAGACACGACTTTGAAATTATGTTCTTCGGACTGCTGCTTTTAGAGGACGCCCCATCTCACCCTGCCTCTCTGCATGTCCTCTTTCACTACATCCATGAGTCTTTTCTGTGCTCGTCCTCTTTTCCTCTTGCCTGGCAGCTCCGTGTTCAGCATCCTTTGACCAACGGATCCACTATCCCTCCTCTGCACAACTGCTCAGCCTGAGCTGTCCTGCTGATGGACTCATTTCTAATCGTGCTCACTCCTAGTGAAGATCTTAACATCTTCAGCCCTGCCACCTCCAGCTCGGCCTCCTGTCCTTTTGTCAGTGCCACCATCTCCAAATCATCCATCATAGCAGGTCTCACTACATCTTGTAAGCCTTCGCTTTCGCTCTTGCTGCTCTCCTTCTGTTACAGATCACCCCTGACACTCATCTCCACCCACTCCACCCTGCCTGCACTCTCTTCTTCACCTCTCTTGTGCACTGTTCGCTGCTTTGGATGATTGACCCCAGGTATTTAAACTCATCCACCTTCACTATCTCTGCTCCTTTCATCTTCACTTTTATTCCTCTTCTCTCCAGAGCATACCTCCACCTCTCCAGGTTCTCCTCTACCTGCTTCGTACTCTCACTACAGACCACAATGTCGTCTGCAAACATCATCGTCCACAGAGACTCCTGCCTGACCTCATCTGTCAGCATGTTCATCACCACTGCAAAGAAGAAGGGGCTCAGAGCAGATCCCTAATGTAATCCCACCCCCACCTTAAACCTACTGCACACCTCACCACTGTCATACACGGCCTGTACCACCCTCACATACTTCTCTGCCACTCCTGACTTCCTCGTGCAGTACCACAGATCCTCTCTCAGCATCCCATCATCTCTAGATCCACAAAGACTCTGAAGCTCCTTCTTACCTTCTCTGTACGTTCCCATCAACACTGTCAAAGCAGACATCACATCTGTAGTGCTGTTTCTCAGTATGAAGCCATACTGCTGCTCACTGATCGTCACCTCTCTTCTTCACTTCTCCATCTACTATATAATGAAATAAGCTAATAATGAGCTAGCTTGAGCTTACAAGCTTTATAATATCTTCCATTCACTGTAAAAGGTTGAGACATTAACCAAAGCTGGGCATAAAATCAGCAGGTGAACTTTGACTTTAAAACATTTCATTAGATGAATTAATGAAAGCACTTATAGCACAAATGGTATAAAAGATGCTGTGACCTTTGTATTTTTCTAATAGAGCTTAAAAATAAAATACAGCCACTTTACCTGTCAACAGCAATGGCGACCAGAGTGAAGACAGATGCTGACACAGAGATCCCTTGAACCATGCCGCTCATTTTGCAGACCAAGCTTCCAAAAGGCCATCCTGTTGACAGGAGAGATGCACTCAGCTGATTTACTACTGAGACAACAAGTTGTGACATTTGGCATGATGACTGGAGCCCCAGGCTGCGACTCTCGTGTAATGACTTCTGGAAGGCAAAGACAGCCATCAGTTTGTCTAAGAAATAATTAACTGGTGAGTTCTGAAAAAGCCAGAAGGTGAAGTATTGTTTTGGCTTTTTAATAATCCCCAACAGCTCTTCTGACCATATCGAAAGAAAAAATATCTGTTAAATGATAACAGTGATTTTTAAGCTGTTCCTCTCTGTTAAAGTGATTGGCTACCTGCATAGGGAAGTGCAACTTAGGGGCCTCTTGGTGAGTTAAACATTGCTGGTTAATCATAGAAGGGCAAACAGTTCACTCTGTGACCTGAGAGGCAAGAGCACTCTACTGCTATATAGGTTAGTTTTATAGTAGCTATGTAAATTTTTGCAAAGAATAAGAAATGAAAAAGATTACACCCACAGACTCATCAGTGTAAGCTAGAAGCTGAGGGGATTTGTCATAATGCCACAAGCAAGTGTTTTGAGGGGGAACAATCCCTTCGTTAGCAAAGCTTAATCAGTGAAGCTGGTAACACTGGGGGCTCACAGTCGTCAGTATAGAAACATCAGGAGGAGGAGACGTGATACTCAAGGAATGCTGAATCCTGACTCTGTTCTTTATTCAGTGCATCGGTGAGATGAGCCAGAGACGTTGATTGAGCCAGCAACTGAGCCATTAAGGAAACCAGACTGAGGTACAAGAAACTAAGCAGCTGCTCTGGGGGGCCCTGCTGGTGTGGGGCCCCCCAGAGCAGGCTGAGAAATGTGTGATGTCTTTTTTTTTTTTGGTCTGTGTGATATATCAGCACTAACCATACAAGAAAAAGTTAAATATTTGGATAAATATGTAAATATGTTAACAGACTGACAACTTCATGCTTCTTGTTTAATCATTTTCACTGTTAGAGCTGGAATCACACTCACGCACAGTGTAACGGACGTGTTAGAGCTTTATTCAATTTAATTCAATTCAGTTTTATTTATATAGCACTAAGTCACAGTAGCATGGTGGTTAGCACTGCTGCCTCACAGTTAGAATACCATATGGAAGGCCTGGGTTTGATTCCACCTTGGCCCAGGCCTCTCTCCCTCTCTCTGTGTGGACTTTGCATGTTCTCCCCATGTCTGCGTGGGTTTCCTCCGGTTCTCTGGTTTCCTCCCACAGTCCAAAGACATGCACTTAGGGGTTAGGTTAATTGGCTACACTAAATTGCCCATAGGTGTGACTGAGAGTGCGAGTGTGAATGATTGTCTGTCACCCCCCCCCCATGACCCTGAACAGGATAAGTGGAAGTGAATGGATGGATGGATAGTACCAAATCACAACAAACAGTCGCCTCAAGGCACTTTATATTGTAAGGTAAAGACGCTACAAACGAACCCCTATGAGCAGCACTTGGTGACATGAAACCTTCGGCCGGCTCATTTGGCAAAATATAAATAAAGGTGAATTGAATCAAATTTAATACACAGTTAATATTGATGGGTTTAGCTCGGGGGAGGGGGAACCAAATCAAAGTTCTGCTTTGGGCCGGCTCTGTGCAGTGCTGTGACACTTCGTGCATGCCTGGTTAAATAAAACATGCTTTTTACCATTTTTTGGGCTCTATTAGTAAGTTTGAAATTAAACCTGATAATAATTGAGGTCAGTTTTGTCCGTAGGTACACCTTCCTACATAAATAATCTCAGCACACCTGCAAGGAAAATACCGTACATCATTAGAGAGAGAAATCCAACTGTTCCCAGTTCTAATAATAACATACGACTTTATCTCTGTCACAGTTTGAGATATTCAGCCGTGGGTCTGGGAAACAAAACAGGGGATTTGAAAGAAGTAGGAATTTGGAAATCGGCTTTTCACAAGTCTTGTTTTTGAGAATGCAAAATGTAAATTATTCGAGGATTTATTGGCTTCAAGCTCAATTTGGGTGCAATTCAGCCTTCTGTAACTTGAAGTCTTGTAACAATCTGGAAATTTGCTCTGTTATGTGGGACGATGTCAGACAACAGGATGGCAAAAATAACTGAAAGCCTGTTTTATTTTATTGCTTATACTTTTACCTTCTTTTCTTCCTTTCTTTTCTTGTTTAGAGAATAAACAGATTAACGAGCCATCTACATAATTCACTCAGCTTCATAATCCCTTTCAGAGCAGAAAACTGTAAACAGAGCTGAGCCAGACTCCTTTTCAAAAATTTCTTCTGTGTAGGCAGCCAATATGCTGATATCCTGAGCTGCCGTCCATCTGCATTCTGCATTTAGACTGGACACGGTCCACTGTCATTTTTAATTCCTGTTTCCAGAACAGCTCCTTCTTGCTGTAAGAAAACGGTCTTTGCACGTAGTTCTGTTCACAAAATGTGCAAAAACATTATTAAACTGGTTGGTGTTCGATTAATACAAGTAATGTCTTTATTAAGCTGCAAAGGTTATCCCATGTGATAATGTGCTTCTATTGCCCACAATATGTTAGCAAAAATTACACGATGCCCATCAATCTGCTCACAATCCAGTGCAGAGCAGACAAGCAGAGCAGTCACTTCAGCTTTCATCTCCATGAGATGCTTCTTTTCATGAGCTTTGAGTTGCCAGTCAGCACTGATTCAAATGGCAATACTACTAATAATACAGCATCATCACACGGGCACTTTCATTCAAGCAGTGCTCTAACAGGCCACACACGAGCTTCTTATCACAATAGCCAGAAAGATGATGCCAGTTCAGCGTGCCAAACCACTGATTGATCTCCATTCATTTAAAAAAAAACAAAAGAAAGGCTGAATGGCTGAACCAGCTGTTCTGGATGAAAGCCGTTCCTGACAGAAATGGTACCAGAATCAGAACTTTAATGCACTTTAACTGCATTAACTTGATAATATCTTAAAGCCCTTCTGCTTTGTTAGAATTACAGGTTGGTGTTGGTCAGCAGGTTATTGCTGTAACTCGTGTTCTCACAAAAGTGAAGTGTTCTGAGTTTAATGGACTTTTCCAAAGGAACTGTTTTCATTTGTGATCCCTGGTTTTGGTTTTTGTCCCTTTTTATATTTAAATGTATTCAGTTATGTTTTCAGTTTCTGGTTCTTAGTTTAGCTCCTCCCTCTGTGGGTCTGCCTTCCTGTTAGGTCTGCGTTTCTGTCTGTATGTTCGGTCGTTTCCTGTTTTGCTCGTCGGTCTCGTCTGCTGTGATTACGTTCAGCTGTGCTCCCCACCTGCTGTTCCCTGATTATCCCTCTGTATATATATTTGTATCCTGCCTTGTATATTAGTTTGAAGGCTGGCCTTCAGTTTATTAACTCGCATTTGGGTCCTCTCTCACCAAATACAAAGACAGCATATCAGCATTCATTTAGAAAGAAAAAAAAAAAAGCATGTCAATTTTGAATTTGATACCAGCAACATGTTTGAGAAAGTTTTAGGTTTACCGCTGGTTGCATCAGCTCTGCTTTTAACAACAGTTTGTAGTGTTTGGGTCCTAAAAGTTTGGAAAGCCCACATTGATTTTACCTGCTCTGAGCCCAGAAGGCAGCAGCATTTCTGGATTGTGTTTATACACTTTTTTTTTTTAACTTGCTTTCTTGGTTGTGAGAGTGCACCAGAGGGGCTGAAGCTCACATCTGTGGGTTTTCTGAGACATTTACTTCATGTTTATGTACCATCGGTGTGTGTGTGTGTGTGTGTGTGTGTGTGTGTGTGTGTGTGTGTGTGTGTGTGTGTGTGTGTGTGTGTGTGTGTGTGTGTTTTAATCATTACACAACTGTTTTGTGTTTAACTTTTTGGCACATTGTCTTTCTACTATTTCTAATAAATATGAGATATACAGTTGTGTTCAAAATAATAGCAGTCCAACATGAGTAACCAGATTAATCAATATTTTTGGTAGAAATCATATTACTACATGGCAAATAATTTACCAGTAGGTGTAGTAGAGTCATAGAAAACCAACAGAGCCAACATTGATGAGATGCATGCTCCTGAGTCTGTGTAATTGAATCATTAATTGAAAGTGTGTTCAAAAAATAGCAGTATAGAGTCCAATCAGTGAGGTCATTCATTCTGTGAAAAAACAGGCATCAATCAGGTGGCCCTTATTTAAGGATGAAGCCAACACATGTTGTACATGCATTTCACTGAAAACCTGAGTTGTTCAAAAGAACAGCGTTCTTTCAAATGTTGATTGGAGAGGAGAAAACATATAAAGAAGTGCAGAAAACAACAGGCTGCTCGGCTAAAATGATCTCCAACGCTCTAAAATGAAAAGCAAAGCCAGAGAGATGTGGACGAAAACTGAAGACTACCATTCAAATGGATGGAAGAATAACCAGGATGAGAAAGACTCAGCCAATGATCAGCTCCAGGGTGATCAGAGACAGTCTGATGTTACCTGTGAGCACTGTGACAATTAGAAGACGCCTGTGTGAAGCTAATCTGTCAGCAAGAAGCCCCCATAAAGTCCCACTGTTAAAAACAGGCATGTGCTGAAGAGGTTACAGTTTGCCAAAGAGCACATCGACTGACCTGTAGAGAAATGTAGAAACATTTTGTGGACTGATGAAAGTAAAATTGTTCTTATTGGGTCCAATGGCCCCAGTTTGTCAGACGACCCCTAAACACTGAATTCAAGCCACAGTACACAGTGAAGCTTGGTGGTGCAAGCACCATGATATTTGAATGTTTCTCTTACTATGGTGTCGGGCCTATTTATCGCAGACTCTGCTATTTTTTGAACAGCCCAACATTAATTTTTCTTAATTTCCTGTAAAGTAATTGGAAAAATTACACATTTTTCTACACGTTTTGACTTATAAGGATTCTGAGCTTTATTCATGTTTTTGAATGCACTGCTGTTATTTTGAACACAACTGTAAATGATTTTCAAATAATTGCTTGCAAAGTTGATTGATAATTTGATAATTAATTGATTTTGATGTTTATATGAATCAACTACCCTGAGTTTCCATCGGCAAACTGCTAACATACAAAAACGGGACACACGTCACACCCCTGGATCTCACTGTGAGCAGCTCATAAGCAGAGTGTCAGCAGCAGCAGCTCCCATGCTCTGTCTGTGGCAGTTCATGATGCATTCAGGCGCAGTGTTCAGCAGTAGGTCACTTATGTTTTGGGGCAATCAAAGCTCAGAACACGATCACTGTAATTACATCACTATTATGCTACAAAGATGCCTCAGGTCATGTTTTCAGAGGTGAAGTCTGAGGAAAATGCAGACAGATGGATTGATTAAAATCTGTTCTGACGTACAGTAAGAATGAAAAGCGGAGCTGGATTGAGGCGTTAGGGTGATTCGCTGGTCAAATGAAACTGAATCTCTTGCTTTCCTGCTCCCTAACACTGAGAAGCCCCACACAGCATGAGGCAGTTACCAGAAAGACGGGGTGCTGGCAGCCTGGTGATGAGCTCTGCCCATTTTATGATTGACACGACCCTTTACGTTCCAGCTGAGTGAGCTCAATTTTCATCTCTGACAACAACAGCCCTGCTGGTCTCTGAATCTTTTACTTTGTCTTTTTGCAACTGCAGCCTGACTCACCTCGACACCCGGCATCACATTCTCTATTACTGCAATTCTGCTCAGATTAGAGAAGTGCTACTCTGACTGTTGAGCTTTGAGTAAAATATCCCTCTGCAACCAAAGAGTGCCCCCCCGATCATCATCCTCTTCGTTTGAATAATGGTATTATAAATCAGCTGGAGCGACAGACGGTACTCTTCCTCTTAACACAGCGAGTGCAGAGAATTTACTAAAATAAATTCTTATTGCATATCTTACACTAGCTTGTGTAACATTAGGTGTGACAAGCTGAGACTCCAGTGAAATCTCAGACCAGACTAGATAAAAATAAAAATGTAACAAGGAATACAGTGATCAGGGTCAGTGGCCATTTATTCCACCCACTTCCAGAGCCCTTTAGTCATAACTTAAACCCATTACTGCACCAGGCCTTCATTTTGATGGGGACACCCCTACTATTTCATATCTGCATGCTGCGTGGCCGTGACATCATCATGTTGACAAAATCTTGACAGGATTATCACCTGCTGATAAGAGAGCCAACTAATCTAAAACTCTGAGCGGGTGCATCCTTTGCAAAGGCTAATGCATTTTGCAGAAATAATCAGGATCCACACTATAATATAAGACACAAGCTTCATAAATGTTAGTCTGGTTGAAAAATCAGCTCGACACATTTCTCATGTTTGCATGTTTGGGACCTTGGATACATTCGGTTGTGTCTGAATTGTTGTCATTGTTTTAAATTAAACAATTGCTTATATATAACTAACATTGCTAACATATAACATAATTTGAAATGTTTGCGGTTTGGACTGCAACACCAGAACATCTGGGCAAAAATCAAGGTGGCTAAAATTAATTCAAAAGCTGTTCTTAATCCAGCTTATTTTACCATTTTTATTGCAAAGATCTTTGTGTGCTTGTTTCACTCTGCTGTGTGAATCTTATGTTTGGCCACTTTTAGCCACTTTGAGCAGCCCTGGTGTGGGCACACCACTGACAGGAGGGGCAACGGTGGCCTGGTGCTATATGGATGGGGTAGCAGCCAAATCCAAAAATGTTCTTGGCACTTGGAACATCATCTCTTTGGTGGGGCAGCAGCCTGAGCTGGTGCACGAGGCTGAGACATACGAGCTACGTATAGTCGGGCATGCTTCAGTGTGCAGCTCAGGTTCTGGAACCAGTCTCCTCAGGGTCTGGAAGGCTTCCCGCGGTGAGCAGGGGTGGGTATACTCCCCCAGGTTTGGTGTCTTTACATTAGGGTTTTCCCCATGGAGGAAGTTTGCTTCCCCGTGCTATTAGCTCCAGGAGGAGGTCCTTACTGTCATTTGTGGTTATGCACCAAATATCAGAGTACCTGTCCTTCTTGAAGTTCGTGGGTGATGTGCTGAAAGGTGCCACACAGCGTCACTGTTACTGATGGGCCTGGGGGTCTGGGCCCGCCCAGTAAAGTCACTGTGCCCCCCCAGCTGAATTCTACTGATATAATTCAACTGTAAGTTACACAAATTCATACAGTTTGGTCATGACAAACTTAAACACCCACATCGCTTCTGTGCTAATCAGATTGTCCATAACAAAGACCATTTGTTCATTTGGCACCGGGACACCTTTGGACACACCGTCCAATCAGATCTGTTTCCGTCTTGGAAACATGAAAGCTGAGCTGTAAACCGGGGCTTTAAATAGTGTTCAACAGTCCGGGTGGGACTGAGCTGCTGCCTCAAGTACGGCAGGGTCTTGTTCACAAAGAGCCAAGAGTGGACCTGCCAGATGGATAATAATAATTTATCCTGGAGGGCTGATTAAAACTAAAGTGGGACTAAAATTTTTGTGTACTTGTTAAAATGAGGATAAAAAAGATGGAGAGGTGGTTGGTTTGGAGCTTCTGCTTAAGCTGTTTATAGTTACCCACACACACTGCACAAGTGCAAATGTCTTGCTATTACTAGCCAAATTTAATATTACTGCGACCGTCTCTAATACGTTACGAGGCAAAATAATGTTCACTGATGGCTTTTGTGTTGCAGAATCATTTTATTTGTGCTCAGCAGGTGATTTAGTTTCTCCTCTGCTGCTGAAAAAGTCTCACATGAAGAAGACATCAGAAACTCTGCTGCAGGTTTCTCTTTCAGTGTCACAGAGTCGCACACACCTCCAGTTTTTTGTTTCTAGCTGTTATTCTGAGGTTTAAAAACCTGCAGCACATATTTTTTTGTGTATTACTGAACTGCTGAGGTTAGAGGTTTACTCTAAGAGAGATTTTTCTAAAACTGCATAATTTTTAATGCGATGATCTACTGCAAATCTAATAACCTTTGAATCTGTTTCCTTCTGGCAGCTGCAAGCTGTCCCTTATAGTATTTCTGGGTTAAATTCTACGTTATGTCATGACAGCAGGAATTTAATCATACAAAGCGCTCCAGCCAGCTGGATTTCCCCGTGCATGGATGTCTGGTGTGGCTCTGGATTCAGACGACAATAATGAATTTTTTTGTACCAAATATCTGCTCATACAAGCAGGAAGGATACGGATGATTGGTCTGTAAATGTAATCACTAATTGGCAGATTCAATCTTAGTTGTACATCTAAAATTGTTTCTGGACATAAGCAAAGCAATTTTGTTGTCATTCAGTTTAAGTTTTCATTGTTAACCAAAGACACGAGCTAATAGGCTTTATTTTAAAACTGTCAATTCATTTTGGGTCGTATCAGAGTCAAAACACTTTACAAAGAGTAAATCATCATAAAATCATGTGTTGTCCTGAACTGTGTTATCTCATTCCCAGCTACCATCACTTGCCTTAAAAATGGCTCATGTGAGATTTGTGTCATCAGCAACCAGCTGTCAAACTGAATCGGAGCGCTGTGTGGGAAAAGCCCTGGTCTTGCTCTTCTATACAGGGAACATTTCCTCCATCTCAGCTCACAGTTTCAACTCTGCTGAGCCTCTTCTGTTTTTCACCACCACAGGCGGAGAAGAAAATAATAGGTCACGTCACAATGTCCATGAGACTCAGTAAGCAAGAGATGTGTCCTTGGTGGGCCACATTGTTGCAAGTCAAAACCAAAATACAAAGGCAACCTTGCAGTGAATTGAAAAATTGTTGTGGATTTGAGTTCAAGGTTAATTGAAGGATTAACAGTGCTAGCAGCTCTGAAGCTGTGACAGCTCACTGCACACCAGAGTGCAAAATGGCCGGCTGAACTGTGGAGAAAATGGTGAGAATACTTTTTTCAACCAAATCTTTCATTGTAATCAATAAAGTATAAAGTAAGATTTGGTCAAATGGGTATAAATGTAAAGATAGGCAGAAGATGGCACAACAGCAGGGTAGCAAGACCTGCCCCATCTAGTTTATGAGCGTATACATCATATATATCTGCTCACCTGTAATTATGTTGTCAAGAAGTGTTGTTGGCATGCAGAAAATCCCAACCAGCAGGTCACTCACGGCGAGGTTCAGGATGAACAGGTTGGTAACAGTCCACATGTTTTTGCTCCTCAGCACGATGAAGCACACCACTCCGTTTCCCACCATGCACACAAGGAAAATCAGCAGGTAGGACACGATGAAGATGGCCGCCGTGGACGGCTGATGCAGGTAAAATCCAACATAGGTGATGTTGCTCCTGGGGACGACGGACTCCACGGAGGAGTTGTAAAATGTCCAGTTGTCATTTAGCTGAGTCGAGTTGTTTTCAAGTCCTTCGTTCATTTTAAACCTGTAAAACGGAAGGCCATTAGAAAAGTGCAATGAGAAAGTACTGGAGTGCTTTTTAAAACTTAGTTTAATATAAACTGAAATAAGTGAATAAAGCAGAACAGCTGTGGGTCACAGCAGATGGCTGCTGCCCCTGAGCCTGGTTCTGCTGAAGGTTTCTTCCTATTAAAAGAAGAGTTTTATTTGTCCCCACTGCTCATTAAAGACTGCTGAATTTCTCTTTAAATCTTGTCACTGCTAATTAGATCTATGTAGAAAAAAATGACATTAAGAAAAGCATTTTTCTTGAACCGTTAAACCCACTCAATTTTGTTTGCAGCACATGTGCAGCAGGGCTGTGTTGTTTTGATTAATATCTATATCTAGCCTGTGTAATTAATTGTAATGACACCAGCATATGGAAATAATCACCACCACTGAGCTCTTAACATATTTCTTTGATGTAAAAACCTGTATGTTGGGAAGTAATGATGCCAAAGCATCCATTAACAGTATGACAGAGCCTTCAAAGCAAATCAACCTCTCAGATTATAGTAACATTACACGAGAGAGGAGCATGAAATAAAACTGAAGCCAGAACGATGATGCTCTTCTAAAAAGGACCTCTTCAAAGAGATGCATCAAAAAGTCTTTTAATGATAAAGTTCAGAAAATATGTGATCGTGGTGAAACATTAATCTTTTCACCTGCACGTGGTCAGAGTTTTTCTGAATGAAGTGCTTTTGTTTGAACTGCTTACCATCAGCTGCTTTTACCTCATTCTGCCTAAGCTGGTGAGTTTCTAGATGACTTTCAACCCCCCACCCTTGATTTCTGAGGCCCTTATTAAAAAAAGAAAAAAAAAAAGATTAACTGGTGATTCTAAATTGTCCATAGGTGTGGATGGTAGGCTGTCTCTGTGAGTTAGCCCTGTGACAGGCTGGCGACCTGTACAGGGTGCACCCTGCCTCTTGTGCCTCTCCCCATTTTGAAAAGTGCAACCTGTATCTGCTGTTGGACAGTTATTAACCCAATTTCCAACAGTAGTATAGAGTTATTACACAGGACACCAGCCCTTGATCAATCCTTTTAAAACTCATGTTAAGTGAAGTGTGGATATAACTGACACTCACTGACAAGCAACTTGTCGGTCACAGTTTTCGACTTCAACAATGTCTGGAAATGATGTATGGGTGAGAGTCTTTGAATTATGCTGGAAAAAGAGAGATAACAGAGGGCGCTTTTGGCCCAAAACACCTATATTTCAAATGATTATAAAACAAAGAAGGAGATGAGAAAACAAGTAGAACTTTTGAGGAAATGAAGTTAAGATATATAAAATTATGTTGACCAAGTGGCATCACCTTGGGCAATTGCCCAGGTGTCCAACCGGACAGGCAAAAAAGTAATTTTTTTTCACCCTTTTCTGAGTCCCTTAATTCCAATTTTAAGCTTTCTACAGAGCTGATCTTCCCCAAACACACACACCTGTCCTGAAATAACAGGAATATGGCATTAAGTGGTCTCTGAGAGAGATCCTGGCATCATGGGAGGACTTTGAAATCTGAATTTTGCCTGTAAAAATATTGGTTTTTAAGGGGTTAATAACTTGAGAAAGACAGAAGATACAACATTTTTGATGCCAGATTCTGAAAGTCTGGGCCAAAATTACCCAGGACACCAATTTTCAAGCTAAGCATATTATTCATGTGGGAGATACTGCCTGTTGAAATACTAGAAATTTGAAAATTATGATTCACGAGGTCAAATATAGGGCACAGCACCCAATGTTTGGAGGACCATATCTCAGAAACCCTTTGGAGCTGAGGCCTATAGTTTTGCATGTGTTCAGTAAACACATAGAGGTACTTTCAAAATAATTTTCATTCAAATCTGAGTCGGTGACTCGAAGGATTTTGCCTTTTTAGTTGAGTTCATATGGAATGACCCAAAGTTATTTTAATTTTGCTCCCTCACTTATACTGGTGTCACTTTGGGCGACATGTTTAAAATTACAGGGCAAAGCAATAAAATACAAATATAACCTATTAAATCATCTTCAAATATTATGTCTGCTTTATTCATTATGAAATAAGGGAACAGGTCTCACCTGAGCTTGTCAGTCAGCTGTGTTCAGCTGAATTAAATCTGAAAGTTTGCACTTCACGTATTGATTGTGTACAGAAGCGAAAATACAACTATAAATACAACTTAAGGACCTAACTTTAAATCATGTGCACTCAGGTTTAAAAAGATTACAGAAATAGAAACTCATATTACTTTAAGTCCACTGTGTGCATTTTAATTTGACTCTTTCTACTTGTGCAGCACTTGTAAACATCATCTATTCTCTGAGAGGAGGTCCACGTGAAGTTGACACATCTCGAGAAAAGCAAAATAATTACTGTTAATAAATGAACAACAAAATGGGCCAAAGAGGAAGTCGGCCCCCTCTCAGCTGTTGCTGAGTGTCTAAACACTTGTCTGCCTTCAAGCAGGCAGCAAATTAGCAGCTGTGATAGTGTCTACTCGAGAAATTATATAGCAGAGATTTGCATCCGATAAGTGTAGCTGCTGTGAATCCTGCTCATTAAGTCTGGCTTGAACTGTGTCTGATCATGATTGGATGTTCCCTACGAGGCAGTAATATGAAAATCTAGATGGAAAGAAAAAAATTAAAACATTATTATTTTCCTGTCAGTGTCTCCTTTCTCATTTTCCGAGCCTTCCTAATGATGTCAGCAGAAATCGGGTAGGAGCCATATTCAGAAGCTTGGCAGATAAACCTCAAAGTCAGTAAATCATGCAAAAATAAAGGCCTACAGCAACAGGACAAGAGCTTTGAGTTGGTTCTTCATCTGTCCGTGCATTTCTGTGACTTGCTCATAGATTTGAATTTCATGAAAGAAAATGTAATATGTATTAGCCTGTAAATGTAAATCATAATGCTAATGCAATGGTCAGTAAGCTGCCAGTGTAGCCGCATGCTGATTCCTCGTTCTCACAGCTATGCTCAGCTCAGTGTTACCTGCCATTATGTGAAATGCACAAACAAAGCTCAGCACAGCATAGAAAGTCCACTGCAAACAATCAGAGCTGTAATTACAGACATATGCAAGCATTTAAAAATTTTAGATTAAGTTGGGCACGCTTCAGTTCACTGCCAGCTAAAATCAGAAAAACTGAAGGCTATAATAAATTGGGATAATTTACAGCTGTGAATTATAGTCCTTAGAAAATCCACGAGTTTCCATTTTTCAGCTTTGAAAATCAGAATCTTGCAAAGTTTCAATAAGCAGGTGTGACTTTTAAAGGTCAAAGAGAAATCATACAAGAAAGTTAAACTGGGGCATCTCTTTGTCTCACAGACATAAGCTCTGAGGAAAGGTGATACCTCTGCCTGCTGCCCGCTGCACACTGCAGGCTGTGCTCCTCGTATGGCCCAGTGCACTGTCTGCACCAGTCTTCTAAATCCCTCACATACTGGCTCCAAGCACCACACACAGTTACCCCACATCACTGGCTGTGGAAACCTTTGACAAGAAAGTCACCGCCCGGGGGTGGGGGGTGCGTGTGTGTGGGGGGGCTTTTTCCAGCTCAGCAGGCTCGTGTTCGTGACCAAGGTGCACCACTCTCTTTGGACTGTAGTCACAGTCTACCAGCTATGGTAGCCTTGGATGTCAATCTCCATGTCAGAATCAAGCTATGATATAGAAACTTAAGAACCTCGCTGTCTCTGCCCTAACTTGCTAGTCCATGGCACCTGAGCCTTGAATATAAATGGTGGGTACATTCTCATGCACACTGCACTACACCTTAAAGCTTCACTGTGCAGGCATGAAGGCAAATGTTCACATCACAGTATGTTTACATGGTCAGCCACCAAAAGTCCTGTAGTGATGGAAAAGCACAAAAACAACTCAGACCCGGTAAAATAACACCACCACCACTAACACTGAGTGAGCAAGCAGAGAAAAAAGGAAGAGGAGCCCAACAAAATGAAGTGCATTCTGGATATACTGGTATTTTTGAGTGTGAGATGTCTGATTACGGTGTGACTGCTTGTTTTCTAATTATGAGCATTTTATTTCTAGTTTTCTCTCTTTGATACAGTTGGTGCACTTTGTTACATTTTACTAGAGTCCTGTAAAATAAAGTATGCCCAAAAGTGTCTTTCTCCTTCACTGAATTACTTCCACTGCCCACTGTGGATAAAAGAAAGCTCTGCTTTATGAAATTTCAGCTAAAAGCAGTCATTGTTGGATTTCAAAGGAAATCATTTGAAAGCACTAAAGATGTAAAACTGGTTTCAGATGCATTCGCTGTTCTGTTGGGAATAAAGATCTCAGGAATAACACAACGAATTCCCAATTTGTGATGTGGTTTGTGCTGAAAACCAAAAGCTTCTGAAATTCAACACAAACATGTATGAATGCTTGATCGGGACGTCATTCAGCAGCATAATGTCTGGGAGTGGAATGATGGACCGCCAAGAAAAAGAAAAAGAAAAAAGAAGAGAAAGTAAGTATTCAGTTAAGATGTGCATTAGGATGAGGCTCTGCTTTAGTCACTCACCCTGAAGGGTTTTTCATTCCTTACATGACTCCACTGGGCAGAGGTACTGTGTTAAATGGTCCACAGTACCCAACTAGATTTTATCATTTCAGAATTTGATTTTTTTTTCCTCCCAATAATGTGGAAGATTTAAGTCTATTAATGGTGACGATTAAGATTCAAAACTAATCAGGACCTCTTAATTAAACATTCCCCACCCTTCATTAGCAGTCAGAGGAGCAGTTTTACCCCCGAGCAGGATGCAGGTCTGACTCATGTTCACCAAACAATAAAGTGACAGTAGAGGTTCTCCTGCTGCCATCAACCTGATCTTTACATGATACTGCGTGACACATTACCAGTCTCTCTAATATTGGCTGGCAGCGATCGCCACATCAGAATTTCAGACTGACACTGTACTCTAACATCCCACTGATCATTTTTTAATGAGCTGGAAATTACAGTGCATTTATCCAGCGTGTAACTGAACATGTATCCCCATTTTGCTTTCACCAGTTTTTTGGTAAACACGCAGCTTAATATAAATGTCAAAATTATCCGATCCCATCCCCCACCGACCCCCAAATCTTGAATTTCACATCGTTCTTTAGGCATGCATGAAGACAACTATTGTAATGGCAGTGACAGAGCTGCCTTGTGCATATTTATATTCAGATTTAATATATTTTTATTCATTTGCATGACACACATTGGAAATGTTAAGAAAAGGCTGGCAAATGTTTAGAAGTGATTTCTGTCAGACTCAGCTAAATTCTGCTGCGTGATAAAAGAGCTGGAAAGAAGTAATTAAACAAACAAATAATGCACTTCTGTTAATTAAGCTCAAGTGGTCCTCAGTGATGGTGTGCATGGTAGCTATATGACCCTAACAGGAGCTTGTTTAGGTCGCTTTCGCCCAGCATCGTTCCGTCTGACGCATCGAGGCGAGCAGAGAAAACTCCATGCAAACATGCTGCCTCCAGCAGTCGCTGCATTTTGCGTGCATTAATGGCAAAATAAAGTTCACCAGGGCGTTCGTTTCCCTTTGTGCTGTAAATGTCGCACAAGAGAGCCTTGGATGGAGACTCGATGATCTACATGTGCGCGACTGAGCGCTCCTGGACAAAGAAGCTTCTGTGAGCCAATCAACATGAAAGCGGCGAAAAGGGTTTGGACGCAGAGCCGGATGGATGCCCACGGAAATAATTGCTCCCTGCACGCCCTACACGCCCTTAGCGAGCTTTAAACGCGGTTCCAACTTTATCAAGTCCGTTAGGACATAACTAAAAGTTCCTGAAAATTAATTTCACCCATACGCGTCAGTCTGTCAAACACTGAAAAAGTTTACCAGTGTGTTATTTATGAAGTTGTCCTACCTTGTTTCCTTTCACATCGGTCAAAGGGCAGAGTTTATTTACAGAAAGTGTAAAAATGTCCACTGTCCTCGGAATAAGACATATTTATATGACACAAAAGGAAAACGAAAAGAAAAACAAAAAAGCTCCGTATCAGTCCGCGTTAGAGCGCGTCGCCCGAAACTGCGCTTCTTGTGGCACTTGGTGCGCTCAGCCCGCCGCTCAGAGCGCAAGTGGGGGATTTGTGCAGATCCGGCAGCATTTGATGCGGTGACGTCGGGGGTGCAGGGTGGGATTAGAGGATGAGGATGAACAGGCTAATGGTTGAATGATATCACCGTGAGCTCTCCCAGCTGCTGACTCTGGAATGTCAGGGTCGCTATTAAAATAAAGTCTGTGACGGTGGAAGTGAGGCGGCAGAGCGCAGATGGTGGGTTTTACCATCACACACACACACACAGCAAACAAACAACAACAACAATGACAGCACACTCACTGCTGAGGAAACACGTTATAATCACATGAATATTTTCTGCAATATTCAAATATATGGTGAACAAATGTATGGCGTGCCAGAATGCATTAAAACACATTCAGTTTTGTTTATATACCGCAAATCACAACGAACAGTCCCCTCAAGGCGCTTTAGACTGGAAGGTAAACACCCCGCAATAAAAAAGTAAGGAGCCTACTTTTAAAATAAAGCAAATCAGCAGAGTCAGCATCTGTGTTGGTGGTGCGCTTCAGAAAATAAATCTCTATATATACATCACTGCTTTGATTACTTTAGTTATTGGATTTTAATTTCACCCATTTATAATTGATTAAGGCCTCAAACACACAGGCTAGCAGCCACGCTCCTTGGAAAAATTCCCCGACCAACTGGGAGTGTTTGCAGGTAGTCTTTGAATGGCAGTAGGTAACATCAGTCCCAGGGAGGAGCTACACCAAAAAAAAAAAAAAACTCCTTGTCATTGCTTCGACTGCTAGCAATTTTCAGTGGTTGCCCATAGTTTGCACTGAAAACAGCAACTTGACTGCTCTCACCAACTAATCAATAAATGGTAGTGAGACTAGAAAAAGTGAGACGCACGCTTAAAACCCAGAGCATTCGCCTTCAAAGTAAAAGTGCCTTACAGCTGCAACCAACATGTTCTGACAGGTGGAATTTTTACTTTGAAGGAAAACGGTCTCCAGCAACTTGTTGCCAACCTGTTGGGGAACACACATTTTTCAACCTGTGGTTACCAGACAGTCATCGTCTAGTCTCCAGTCCTGGGGCTTAACGTCCTTGCAGAGACGTCAGAATTTATTAATATGGGAATACTGTCATTTTACTGTCATTTGGCACATTTAAAGCATTTCTAGATCTCAAGTTGTTTGGATCATAAAGAACTAAATCCTGTGGTTGTTCCCTTCCAAAAGCTTAATATCTGCATGATTTTATGCTTCTTATTATTACTATTTCTTTTCTGAGCCATGATTGTGATTGTAATCCTAGAAGATATGTAATAAATGGATATTGTTTAAATAGCACTTACTGCTTTAAAGACATCTCAGACTCTTCTGCTTTTGTTTTTATAAATTGATAGATGGATTTATTTATATTTTACTGGTGAGATCAAACTGGGCTGCAGCAGTAAATGTGGTCTGTTTGATACCAGAAGTCATAAAAACTCTGATTTCTGCAAGCTTTGGCAGCTGCTGTGGTATATTAACACTAACACAAAGAGTATGAGAGTGGAAAAGGGCAGGAGAATTAAAACATAATGAAAAAATAACAACTTGACTGCAGCATCATCAAGAAATTGTTTTATTAATTCTAACAGTCAATGCAAAAGAAATGAGTTATTAATTATTTCTCTCATCAAGGTTACCTCGTGTTTTGGGGGCTTAGCATTTTGGCCACATAATTTCATTATGAAATCACTGATTTGAATCATTTCCTGCATGTTATTCACCCTTCAGCTATCCCTTTATTTCCACTCATCAGACTATTATTTTAAAAAGTGTTAATGTGTCTCTAATCGGCTTTTGCTGATGCAGATTCACACATTCGTGTTTTTATTTCTTGCTTTTGTTCTTCTTTGGAATCTCACGATGGTACGAGTGTGCGGCACATACATGTACGCGCTTCTGTAATGAGCTGTGCAGTTAAAAGCCCAAAGCCTGTAACATGTTTCATTCAGCTTCAGTCTGAGTAACTGACACAAAGTCTTTGGTCAACATGGTCTAATGAGAGGAAGTCATACCAAGGTGAGCCTGCAGGAGCTTCATTAATGACAGTTTAGCCTCTGCTTGTCTCCCAGAAGCCTAAAAAACTAAATCAAGTAAAATAAGTCATCATAATTATGTGATTTTTGTTATGATGAAGCAGCCACAGTTGCTGCTTTTATTACCATGGTGTTGAAATCTTTGAGTGATTTTCAGCTGTGATGCAGTAATGGTGTTTTCACCCTTTTTAAACCTAACGATGTGCTTCCTTTCTACCTTTCTTGTTGCTTCTTCTTACTTTATTTGTTTGCTGCCTGCCTTTTGTGTGTCTGTACTCACTCAGGATTTGTTAAGCAGTGATTTTTTTGTTTACATACTTTCCCTGTCAGTTTGCAGTTCATCCGTCTAACTCTGTACTTCCGTGAGTACGTCTCTGTCTCTCCGTGTCGCCCCTTGTGACTTTTCTTCCTGCTGTTTAGCTGCAACTTTGCTGCACTTACTCAAACTTTGCTTTTGTTAGACGCTGCCTGAGCATTTTCTGGACTCTTGAGCATTTTTCTTTTCTTGTGTTGCATTTGATCTGAAAACCAGTCGGCTTTCTCACAGCAGTATGAGCAGATGTTGCCTCATCTTGGTGTCATGGTATTTTTATACATTTGTTTAGGGTTGTCTGCTGTTTGTGGAGGACTGTGATTGCCATCTTGTGGTGTTTTAGTTTTTCCATGATACCTGCGAAAAGGAACTTTTTGATTTGAGCTTCATACTTTTTAAAAGAGGTGCCTTTTTTTGACTTTATATAGGATAAAATTACCGACCCTGTCTGTCAGCGTGCTGACGTCTGTCTTTGATGACAGTTAGCTTCTCTCCATTAGAGTCTTTATCAGTCTGTCTGCTGGGGTGCTCTTCTTTGGGTCACTTTCCCTAAACTGCTGTTGCAGAGATGCTGTTTTCTCACATCAAATTTCAGAACTTGACAAGTTTAAAACTATAGATTACTGACTTCACTAATGGAAAACAAATCACTTGGCTTTTTCCTCGATGACATCAGAGTGACTGAACCTCTGACCTTGATTGTGGCTTTGAGCTGACAGATTCCACAATCAAGGTCAGAAAGATTTGATCGTTTTAATTCACCTCAGCTGCACATAAGAATAATTTTCTCTTACTGAACAGCAGCCGAGTGCACCTGCTGACATAAATCACAAGAACACAGAGTTCGAGTTCGGTTCTCAGATTGCCAGCAGCATGCCACAAGCAAATGGGCTCCCTGCAGGCAGGATTCAGAAGAAACTGGAAAGCATGGAGAAAGATTTGCTGTAGTCCTTTCCCATGTGAGATGGAAAGAAGTGCGGTGTTTCTCAGTGGAGGAGGGAAGACTGACTCCTGTGTGCTGCTGTATGTGAGTGCTTTGGAGGGTTACGGGGCTGGAAAACTGTGTGGGCTGAGAGAGACAAACTTACAGCTCTACAGCTGCCCTGCAGGAGTTACCAGCAGTGAAAGTATATGTTAGTGCCTCAGGTCTGCTGGTACATTATGTGAAAGTTTATTTGGATAATGGATTTCTTGCTCTGTTCTCCCCTTCAAGTATTAAATTAATTCATCTCTAAGTATGATTCTGCAATCATAATTGTGCAGATTGTTCATTTTATACACATTTGCTCTTTTGCCCTTTCGATTCGTGTTATTCTGAAAAAAAACGACTTTTTTTTGTTTTTTTTTTCACAAAAACACTTTTTGGCAAAAAGCATTGACAAGTTGGGTAATGCGCTGGATCCTCATCAGTCTGTGTTTTATATTTAATACATGCAGTTTGTTCTGTTTGGTCGATGTCGTTTTTATATCAATTAATAAACAGTTGCTGAATACAAAAATAAGTCTGATCATATTTCAATGTGCAGCAAATGATTGTGTATTTAGTGCAGTGCTTCTCAAACAGTGGTGCGAGCCCCCTTTGGGGGGGCGCGGTGCGCTACTAGGGGAGGGGCACGTATGACCCCGGGGAACATGCTTTTTTTTTGCTGTACTAGAATAAAGTGTAATTGCACCTCCACAACAGTAGGAGGCAGTGGCGCTCTCATTGTCAGAGTGTGCACAGTAAGTAATAACTATGGTGCACGGCTCCGCAGCGTGCGGGGGCGCAAAAGGTTTTCTTCTTCCTGGGGGGGCATAACAAAATAATTGAGAAGCACTGATTTAATGTGACATATGAAACACCTTATTGTATACATATTAAACTGAATTTAATCAGAATATTTTCGGTAAAAGTTTGATGGAAGTCTTCAAACAAAGTCAGCTCCTGGTCTGGGCTCAAACAGGCTTTTGGAGGTTAAGGCAAAGAATCTGTGTTACATAATTTAACAGGAATCTGTGTACTCTCCTCACCAATTAATCTAACCTCACTCAGTTTGCAGAGATTGGCCTATAATTAGCTAAGACAGCTGGGTCAAGTGATGGCTTTTTAAGTAATGGTTTAATTGCTGCCACCTTGAAAGGCCTGTGGTATGTATCCAATTAATAAAGACAGATTGATCTTTATTTGGCTTTTGACCAGGCTTCAGATGTCTTATTATTATTTTTTTTTCTAGTTATTTTATACTATTATTTTAAAGCATTTGAGTTGACTCGCTGACATCTTGATAAATGCTGCAGTAGTTTATTATCTATGTTTTATGAGTGAAGAGTAGAGATGAGATGTAAAATGTGAATGAAACCTTTATTTTTATGTAAGGTATCAAGTACCCAGAGGCAGCAGGTAGCACAAGCATAAAGCTGCAGGTGTTGACAAATCTCAATAAGGCCATTTTATTATGCAAGCAAACATGCTAACATTTCAGCCTTTGGCTTCATCGGAGCATTCATGTTTTTATGTTTTTATGTTTTTATGTGATTAATTATAGCTTTCAGTTATTTTTATGCTTAAAATCACACCTTGAGCGTTATATGGGAAGTAGACATACATGTTCATGATATTAAAAGTTTAAAATAAACAGCTGAGGTCATAAATGATGCCACTCAGTAACTTGCAGGTTAAAGGACTCTGGACTGTGTGTGTGTGTGTGTGTGTGTGTGTGTGTGTGTGTGTGTGTGTGTGTGTGTGTGTGTGTGTGTGTGTGTGTGTGTGTGTGTGTGTGTGTGCCAGTGATCAGAAGTCACCATGGTAACAAGAAGGCAGTCTGTCATTGTGGATGGCTTTTTTCCCAGAGTGTGAACACAGCATGAGAATAACATTGTTTCATGTGTGCAGGGAGGCGGCCCGTACAGCAGAAATGCAGAAACCTCCAAACTTCACGAGGACTGCAGCTCTGAGACTCTGTGTTTACTGCACAGACCACTGGGTTAGTTTAGGGGCTTGCTGAGTTATGTGTGATCAGTTTCATCAGTTTAATTCATTAGAAAGGATCAGAATATTACATACTGACCTACAGTCTGCTCAATCATCACGATATCAGCCCAGAATGTGTATGGACTCTTTACTAAAGCCAAGCTTGACACGACAACCTTCTGTTTTCCCCCTAAAAATATCAGAAACATCATCATCTTATAGTTTTCCAACAGATAATGATCCGGTCTCAAAGAATACCCGAGCCATACTGTGCCGGGACGCAGGATATGAAAAACAGGGAATCTGAACATCTCCCCTCAGATCCACAGCAGCTGTTAGCCTGCAAACTCATTACTTCATTAATTAATTTTTTGGTGATCAGTTAATCATTTGTTTAATAAATCTATTGATTTAAAAGATATTTAGGAAAATGTAAGAAAGGTTGGTCTGTATATTAAAATGGGAGACACTGAGACGAGACATTTTTCAGCCTGTCAGTACCCAGATATAACTTTACACGTGGCAGTCATATATTTAAATATCATGTTAGTCTTTCGGCTAGTTAGTGCATGTGGTGAAATGCAGTGTTGGCCTGAACACATGCTGGCCCCGTGGAAAGCCAAGAACAGCCGGCCTTTCCCCCAGAGTTTCCCCCAGGAATACAGCTGATCACAGCCTCTGCAGTCAGCTGAAACAGAATGACTTGTTAGTCAGTCAGTTAGTCAGTTAGACCCCCTTCAGATAAACTATAACTGATCCCTGCAGCAGTGAATGCCCACGCTGGATCTGAGTATCACTGGACGTTTGAGAGGTTAATTTGACTTTAGTGCGAGGCCAGTTCTTTATTCAGTTTTGGCAGGAGCTTATGATCTGAGGAAAATGTGACTAATGCAGGTATGAATAAGGAATAACAGCAGGAACGATTATGTAACCGGCCTTTCTAAGTTCTTATTGGTCAGACCAAAAGAAGGACCAACTTCAGAAAAGAATCTGTTCATGCTGATTTCTTTCAAATAAATAATAAAAAACAGGTCAAATACTCCATCTCAAGATTCTAAGTAGATCTTTAGAAGATAAAAATCTGACTTTTCAGTGAATCATAATGTGTAATGTCTGTGACTTAAGTGACTATAATGCTGTTGATTTGAAGATGCCTCTCACAGGAAGTGACTCATCTCACCTTAGTCGCACCTGCAAACTCTACAAATTACATGTAGTGTCAGGTCTGTCAAGGTGAGGAGCTGATTCTTATCTTACTTTACTGAGATTGCTGAAATGTTGTTGTGCAGAAACTTTTGCTACATTCTGATTTTAAAGCGTGTTTAAAAAACAGTCGTTTCCTTCAGAGCGTGTTCCAGATTGATTCTTTACACAAAAGGTATAAAAGTAATAAGAAGATGTGCCTCCTCCGTCATTTCAAGCTCCCAGACTGAATCTAATCAGTCTTCTCAAATAAAACTGCATTGATGAAATCATCTGAAAGGATTGAAGGCTCACAGATTTTGTCAGCTCTACCTAAATACCATAAATTATGTGTGTAATCTCAACAGTACTCTGATCAGACACATTAACTAACTTTATTCTCGTAGCTTGTGACCAAGAAAGCAGCTTAATGTTTCAAAATTGGGAAAATTAAATATTTCTTTGTGTTTTCATTGGAGTTTGGTCTCAAATATAATTGAATATGGCAAAAAAAAAAAAAAAAGGTCTTACAAAGTTACAGATTTAACTTGTGTGTATCTGTAGGAAACCTGATGCAGCAAACAGAACGATGCATCCTGACTGGTGTTAAAGACAGGAATGAAACATTTTCTTTGCATAGCAGAGGGAAGCATCCAGGCGATGTAAGATTAGACTATTTCCTTCTTACAGCAGCCTGTACGGATGCATGCTGTTGATCTTTGGAGGAGCGAGGGCGATTTCACATTTGCTTTATTGCCTGTATTTCAGTGTTAGCTCTCTGGGGTGTGATATGCTTAAATTAAAGTGCAGAACGTGATTTTTTTTTAATTCTGTCTTATCAATAATGGATAAGGGAATCCAGAAAATTACACCCCCCACACACACACACACACACACACATACACACACACACACACACACACACCCCGGCACCCCCGGTGTGGCAGTGTGGAGCATCTGTCAGCCATTTTTTCTTCTGAACTGTTGTACATGCAGCAGGGTGCTTGTCTCCAGTGGCAGTGCAGGCAGGATGCTAATCAGAGCGACTGCTGCACCCCCGGGGTCACTTCACACTGAGTTTATTTGGCGCCGGCTGGGAGGGAATCAGAAATCTGTGTGTCTTTGGCTAAAAACTGTCAGAGTAAATCCTCTGAGATAATAGAGTCCCAAACCCCAAGGAACACAGGAAAGAGGACGAACTCAGCTCCAACATGGATCTGACTCTTTTTCCACTTTTTAGCTTAGTTGTTCAGTTATGTTATAACTTTTATTGCCCAAATTATCAGCATCAAAATGTTGCAAGACAAGTTCCCAGAGATCACCACTTTCCTAAACTGACTAATTTATCACCGTGTCACCACTTTAGTCCAGCTTTCAGCTTCCATTACACACTTTTGCAACACCCAAACTTCACGGTAACTTTTCAGAAAAACAAACAATATTTCTCCATCTTACATCATTAATACGCTGCACTTTTCTGGGCGTGGGCCGTGGAGTGGATTCATCTTCATTTAATCTTCATTATGTTGATTTGCATGATGGATGTTCTATTATTCAAGGGTCCTGTTATTTTACCAATATAGATGTAATAAAGACTGTTCTCCCTTACCGACTTCCAGGAAAAAACAAATACCATCAAAATTTTCAAGCCTATGTGACATCATAATGATGGAGCCAAGTCTAACTTTTTTCTTTCACAATCATGGATCAAACATAACTTTCAGAAGGAGCGTGCAGGAAAGCAGCGCCTCCCGCTCTGTGAAATATTCAGCCACTCCATAATACGGCCCGTGCCCCCAAGAGTGCACTAACAATGTAAGGTGGAGAAATATTGTTTGTATGCAAAATTGCCATAAATTATGCAGTACTTAAAATTATTATGCAGTACTTATTTACAGAAAAATCCCTGAACTCATGCACTGTATAAAATCACTAAAGCATTACATAAATGTACTTTTGTTACCTGTAAAAACCCGTCTTATTCTGGTGTATCTACCTTTAAGCATTTGTGGGTAAATATAATTATATTCTAATTTCAAATAATTACAGGAGAATTGCACCTTACTTTATTTTTACTCTTGCTTATTTTAATGTTTCCTAAACAAATTCAAATCTCAAACCTCTCTCTCACACACACACACACACACACACACACACACACACACACACAGGCAGTCTCTGCCACTCAGTAAATGTGATTATTTGAAAGATTATCCAATTAAAATACAGCGGGTGACCACGTATGCCGATTGGCTGTGCAGCAGACGCAGGTTTGAGTCCCAGCCTGTCGCCATTTGCCACGTGTCTTCCCCTGATTCTCCTCCCCACTTTCCTGTCTATCTCAAACTATCGAAAAAGGCCAAAAAAAGGCTGCCTGTTTTAGGAAACCTACACATCAAAGATGTCGCTCCCTTCCAGTATCCAAGTGAATAAGCTGTTTAAAAAAGTCCCTGTTATAAAGAGGGAAGCTGTTCATAGAGCCTAAAACCAGTTTACCCTGCAAACATGTTTAATTCCAGTTGAAGCCAACCTCAAGTTTCATTTCTAAGCCAGAGAGATTACTCCACGGTCTTTCTGTTATACTAAATACAGAAAATCCAAAGCAATTCCATTTATGCTCTTTTTCAGCCCCAGTATAATCAGCCAACATGGTAATAGTATATACTGTATAATATAACTCTTTAAAGATAACTGAACAATCAGCAGGGTCAAGATTAGATACAAGTGCTGGTTTCCTTTTAATCTAAATGAGTCCTTGAAACACACGTGGGTGTTGAAGACCCTGTTAGCTGCCCCTTGTCTTTCTGTGAATAAATAAATGATAACTCTCTTAAGCTGTTAATTTATTTCTTGTCACGCTTTTATAATTGCAAGCTGGCTGCATTTGGACTTTATTGTATATTACAGCCCTTCCACTTCCAAAGTCCCTGCATGCACCCACAGTTCATTTAACTGAACCAGGTGAAGATGAAGTCGCTCTGGGGTAAAAAGGGTGCTAACGCAGGGAAGTGCAGAGAGTTGCACTGTGTACGCCAGCAGCAAAGCTCGGATCCTGACACACACATATCAGGGTTGAGCTTAGTTGATACCAGCTGAAGCATCTACCTCTCAACACCTGACAGGCCGTTGGCTCAGGGCTACATGTTCATCAGCATCACAGATTTTGGTTCTATCTTTAACTGCTCATGAATTTGGAACATGCTCGCCTGCTCTGTGTTTGATGGAGATCAGTGGTCTTACATTTATCCTTGAATAAGGCAGATGGGAATCTTGGCATTCCCAAAGAGTGCTGTGGAGAAAAAAAAAAGATTTTATCCTGTTATTTTAGTTCAGGTAAGTTCTTCTGTGTGTGGTCATTCTTGATTTACTGAGTGGATGTTTGTAAGAGTTTCAGTCAGTTTGTTAATTTCAATAGTTTTTTGGGTTTTTTTTAGAATAAAAATCTGTAAATTATATTATGAATATTACATTATAAATATTGAAAGTTTACATATTTATTATGGCTTGCACTGAACTGGGAATGTTGCTGAAATCATACAGTGTGTGGTCACCTTTAAGGGGCCGGTCTGACTCCAGTCCGGAAACTCATCAGCTGGCTGAGCCTGTGGGGGTGGGGGGGCCTGCAGATGTTGGGCCCTGCGCTTCTGATTTACAGTTTTTCTCAACTCAACTTAAACACAGCAACTCAAACCTGATCACACAGGCTGATGATGTGAAGAAACCAATATAAGCCAGTACAAGGAGCCCTTTTCGTTGAGGTTTCACTGCAGACAGAAACAATCAGGAAGAGGAGGAGATACTGTATGCACTTTTGTTGCTGTAAAGTTTTAGTCATGTGCGTCTTTTCTGTCTTTCCTTATATTTGTTCAGCTCCCTGGTAGGACACATCCAGCTCAGCTGATGAACAGCTTTTAATGTCTATATATGACTTTATATATATATTTATTGTCATGGTCCTGGGCCGTCTGCCCAGCGTTTTGTGATTAATTTTATTTTCCCTGTGTTTTCCTAGTTTGTTTTGGTTTTCATTGTTCTTAGGTCTGGCTTTGTCATTTATGGTTTTCTGGTTTCTTCATCTGTTTCTCCCCAGCGTCTGTGTTCTGGTGTCTGTTTGTCCTTTTGTCTTACCCCTGACCTTCTATGTTTCCGTACTGAGTTTTCCCTGTGCCATGTTCCCATTTTAGTCACTTCCTGTTTTATTTTGACAGTCTTGTGTGCTCTATGCTTTGAGTTTAGTTTTGCTTCCTCTGTTATTAGTTTCATTTGCTTCACCTGCTGTGTCCTGCTGTTTGCTCTTACCCTGATTACCTATTGTGTATTTAAGCCCTCAGTTTTCATCTGTCTTTTGTCGTGTTGTCATCATTGCTCCCTATTCTGTGTGTCTGTTCCTCCCCAGTTTTAGCTTCTGGCCCAGTGTAGGTTCGTTTTTGTTTTCTGTTACATCATCCAAGTAAACCACTTTAAGTTACTCTCTGCTGAGTCCTGCATTTTGGGTCTAACCCCTCCAGCCACACAGCCCAGCATGACATATATATATCTGTGTGTGTGTGTGTGTGTGTGTGTGTGTGTGTGTGTGTGTGTGTGTGTGTGTGTGTGTACTACAATTGCTAAACAGGAGTTTTGCTTTGAAAAAGCATTTTTGTGAACAGTAAAGATTATTTCTAAAGACTTTATGATCTGATTGTTGTTTTCCTTTTTTCTATGTTGTGCATAATGACTGTTCAGTATTGTCTTTCATTTTGATTGACTCGGGGTCTGATCTGACAATATTGTTTGATTTTGAGCACTGTTTGAACTGTTTTGAGGCAATAGTTTGGTTTTGCAGGAAGAGTCAGAGGTTTTGTGAAAGTAGTTTGAAAATTGAGTTTTGTGTTTACAGTTTAGAGACATGGAGGGAGGGCTTAAAGAAATGTGTCTTGGCAATTGAGAAAAACTGTGAGGTTGTTTACAAATTCAGATAAAATAATAAAAAGCAAAACTTTTAACAGATGATGTCTGACATTTTTGAGAATGCATTTCAATAAATGGTCTTTCTACAGTACCTCCTGTTCAAACATTACAGTGCTTGGACTACGGTCAAAAACCAGAACTGAAAATCATGTCTCATGCCAGCAAAGTGACCCCCCACTCTATAACATAGCCACTCCATCCCCTCACTGCAGAGGTCAAAGGTTTTTATTTCTCCCTAAGAGACCACAGCCGACAATGTGCCTATTTCAGCACTTTATGACTTCGCTGCAGAAACCTCCGTCTCTCCTGAGGCTAAAATAATGATGCAATTGCTCTCTTTGTGCCTGCTTATTCACACACATTTGGTTGTATTGCTTGATGGACTCACTTGAAAAAAAAATTAGAGTTACTTATCTGCAAGTATAAAATAGAATATCAGTATACAGTCAATAAACAATATACCTTGTGCAAAGGTGTCTCCCCTCATTTCTTTATATTTTGCTTCCAAGCAACCAGATTTTCTTTTCATTTTTAAAGCAGTCGCTATATCAATAAAACTGAACTGAATTCAATTGAACTTCGGAGTCCTTGAGTGGGATGCTTGTAGGTGCTCCATTCTGTGACTCCATCGTCTTGCTGGGAGACTTCAACACTCATGTGGGCAATTTCAGTGAGATCTGGAGGGGCGTGATTGGGAGGAACGGCCTGCCCGATCTGAACCTGAATGGTGTTTTGTTGATGGACTTCTGTGCAAACCGCAGTTTGTCCAAAATGAACACCATGTTCAAACATAAGAATGTCCATAAGTGCACATGGCACCAGGACACAAGGTCGCAGGTCAATGATCGATTTTGTAATCGCATCACCAGATCTGCGGTCGTATGTTCTGGACACTCGGGTGAAGAGAGGAGCTGAGCTGTCAACTGATCACCACCTGGTGGTGAGTTGGATCAGGTGGTGGGGGAAGATGCTGGACAGACCTGGCACACCTAAACGTATTGTGAGGGTGCGCTGGGAATGCCTGGTAGAAGCCCCAGTCCACGAGATCTTCAACTCCCACCTCCGGCAGAACTTCGACAGCATTCCGAGGGAGGCTGAGGACATTGAGTCCGAATGGACCATGTTCCACACCTCCATTGTTGAGGCTGCTGCTCAGACCTGTGGCTGCAAGGTGGTTGGTGCCTGTCGTGGTGGTAACCCCCGAACCAGATGGTGGTCACCGGAGGTGAAGGGAGCCATCAAGCTGAAGAAAGAGTCCTATCAGGCTTGGTTAGCCTGTGGGACTCCGGAGGCAGCTGACAGATATCGACAGGCCAAGCGGAACGCAGCTCGGGCAGTGGCTGAAGCAAAAACTCAGGTGTCGGAGGAGTTTGGTGAGGCTATGGAATAAAGCCTTTCGGACGGCATTGATGTAATTCTGGCAAGTCGTCAGGCGACTCAGGAGGGGAAAGCAGTGCTCCACTCACAGAGTTTATAGTGCGGGTGGGGTGCTGCTGACTTCAACTGAGGCTATAGTCGGACGGTGGAAGCAGAGTCTGGGGACAAGGGGGATGACTTTCCCATCACCAGGGGTGAGGTCACTGAGGTGGTTAAGCAACTCCTTGATGGCAGAGCCCCTGGGGTGGACGAGATTCGCCCCGAGTTCCTGAAGGCTCTGGATGTTGTAGGGCTGTCTTGGTTGACACGCCTCTGCAACATCGCGTGGAGATCTGGGGCGGTGCCACTGGATTGGCAGACCGGGGTGGTGGTCCCCATCTTTAAGAAAGAAGACCGAAGGGTGTGCTCCAACTTCCAGGGGATCACACTCCTCAGCCTCCTCAGTAAGGTTTATGGCAGGGTGCTGGAAAAGAGGGTCCACCCAATAGTCAAACCTTGGATCCAGGTTTTTGTCCTGGTTGTGGAATGCTGGACCAGCTCTTTATCCTCTCCAGGATATCTGAGTGTGCGTGGGAGTTTGCCCAACCAGTCTACATGTGCTTTGTGGACTTGGAGAAGGCATTCGACCGTGTCCCTCGGGGTATCCTGTGGGAGGTCCTGCAGGACTATGGGGTGTCTGGCCTGTTGTTGCAGGCCATTCAGTCTCTGTACAACCGCAGTGAGAGCTTGGTCCGTATAGCCAGTAATAAGTCTGACTCGTTTCCTGTGGGTGCTGGACTCAGCCAGGGCTGCGACCGATTTTGTTCATAATTTTTATGGACAGAATTTCTAGGCGTAGCCACGTGGTGGAAGGCTTCTTCCTTGGTGGCCTCAGAGTCTTGTCTCTGCTTTTTGCAGATGATGTGGTCCTTTTGGCTTCATCGGGGGGGCCTCCAGCTCGCAGTGGAACGGTTCGCAGCCGAGTGTGAAGCGCCTGGCATGAGAATCAGCACCTCTAAGTTTGAGGCCATGGTCCTCAGCCGGAAAAGGGTGGAGTGCCCTCTCCGGCTCAGGAACGAGTTCCTGCCCCAAGTGGAGGAGTTCAAGTATCTCGGGGTGTTGTTCATGAGTGACAGGAGAAGGGAGCGCGAGATCAACAGACGAATCGGGGCTGCTTCTGCAGTGATGCGGACGCTGCACCCGTCTGTCATGGTGAAGGGTGTAAAAGTGAAGCTCTCAATTTACCGGTCAATCTACGTTCCTACCCTCACCTACGGTCACGAGCTTTGGGTAGTGACCGAAAGAATAAGATCACGAATACAAGCGGCAGAAATGAGTTTCCTTCGAAGGGTGGTTGGCCTCTCCCTTAGAGATAAGGTGAGGAGTGCGGCCATCCAGTAGGGGCTCAGAGTAGAGCCCCTACTGGAGCCTCCACATCGAAAGGAGCCAGTTGAGGTGGCTCGGGCATCTGACTAGGATGCCTCCTGGGTGCCTCTAGTGTCAGGTGATCCAGGCATGTCCCACCGGGAGGAGACCCCGGGGTAGACCCAGGAAACGCTGGAGAGATGATATCTCTCGACTGGCCTGGGAATGCCTTGGGGTCCCTCTGGATGAGCTTGAGGAGGAGGCTGGGGAGAAGGAAGCCTGGGCTTCTCTGCTTAGACTGCTGCACCCACGACCCGGCCCCGGATAAGTGGAAGAGAAGAAGAGACAACTTATCAAAGAACCCATTTTAAACTGCATCTCCAGGCACTTTGTTACCAGCAGCCTGTCACAAAAACATGTTTCTTTAGTTGCATCTGCTAAAAATGTTAACACATTTTTAGTAGATTAACACAGTTTAATGGGCATAAAAATAATATTTCTGCACCAATGAAAAAAACTTTGCATATCTCAGTGATGTGCAGTATGTCCCTAAAACTGAGGAAACTGGACAAATGTAGGAAGGGCGGCTGTCAAGGAGCCATTCTTGCCACTGAAAATCTGTGGCAGCAGGTCTTATGGAGTGATGAATCTAAATTTGAAATTTCATTTTCCTTGAAGTGGTGTGGGATCATTTTGACAGAGAAAGAAACAAGCCTGTCCTTGAAGAAGCCTGGAGAACTGTTCCTGAAGATTGCTTAAAGACATGACGGGGAGTTGAGACTGTGCTGAAGAATAAATGTGGTTGACTTTCAAGCTCGTTTGAATTGTTTTTGTCTTATATACTGTATTTCCATGTATGTTTGCTTATTTTCAGTAAATCACTGCCTCTATTTCTCTATATTCCTCTATTTTCCCAGCAGATTCTGAAAACAATGAGGGGTGGTGTAAAGACTTTTGCACAGTACTTCATCCTTTTATAAAAATGTAGGTTGGAACTATTTGGGGATTCTTCCCTTTTAAAAAAAAATAAATATAGTGTGTTGTCAGACAGACAGACAGAGCTACGCTCCCATCTGAGACAAAGCTGTTCTTTTCCAAACACGAACACCAACAGAGAATGACACTCTCTGCATACTGTATGTACTAACCTATAAATTTCAGAATGTAAGAGGCATTATGCTTTATCTTATACTCTAACTAATCTCAACACAGTACTGTCCATAGACAGCACTTTTATTTGACTTACTTTCTTAACTACAGGGCCAAAAGTATTCACACATCTGCCTTCACACACATATGAACCTGAGTAACATCCCATTCTTAATCCATAGGGTTTAATATGATGTCGCCCTCCCTTTGCAGCTATAACAGCTTCAACTCTTCTGGGAAGGCTTTCTGCACCAAACTGGCTCATCCATGTCTTTATGGTCCCGCTTTGGTACTGGTGTGCAGCCATGTTGGAACAGGAAGGGGCCATCCCCAAACTGTTCCCACAGAGTTGGAGCATCAAATTGTCCCAAATGTCTTGGTATGCTGAAGCATTAAGAGTTCCTTTCACTGGAACTAAGGGGCCGAGCCCAACTCCTGAAAAACACCCCAACACCATAACCCCCCCCCCTTCCCCATGAAATTTTACACTTGGCACAATGCAGTCAGACAAGTAACGTTCCACTGGCAACCACCAGTGGATGTATGATTTGGAGATGGCAAAAAGACAGGAGTCTGATCTGGAGGTGTCAGAGCTGAAGATGGGCATGACCAGAATCGAGAAGATTTGAATTAAGTATATCGGAGGGACACCCCAGGTTTAACAGTTTGGAGTCAAAGTTAGAGAGGCAAGACTGAGATGGTCTGGATGCATGCAGACAAGGGAGAGTGGTTATATTGGACAAAGGATGTCAAATATGGAACTGCCAGGCAGGAGGAAAAGAGGAAGACCACAGAGTTGGCTCATGGTTCATGCAGTGAAGGAGGAGGGTTGTTGTGACAGAGGAGGTAACAGTTGATCCCCTGTGGCAATCCCTAAAAGGAGCAGCCAACAGAAGAAGAAGACGGTTTGTCAGGAGTAGAACTGATATCTTTGAATAACTATGGAGAGCCATTTCATTCAAAATTAAATAAATAAATAAATGAATAAATAAATACTGCTGTTGATAAATTATTAATAAATATTCCATGAAATAAAACGAAACATTTTAAAAAGAAATTTTTCTCATGACAGATTAATCCATCTGATGCTACCACTGAAGAATTTCTTAACAATATAAATATACCTAATCTAAATGATGAACAGATTCACCTCTTTAAGTGTCTGAGGCCCCGTTTACACGATGCCGTTTCCACTGGAAACAGTGTCGTTTTGATGCGTTTCAGCCTTCCATTTACACGATAGCATTTCAGAAATGATCTGCGTTTACACGATGACGCGTGAAACGATGAAAACGATGTAGTTCCCATGCCAGGCCACAAGTTGGCGTTGGTTTTCTCTTTGCAAAGCTTGTTTACGCAAGACGCGCATGCGTGGAGGGACACAGTAGGAAGCGCTGCAAATTGATCATTACTCACAAAACGGCCAATGTGAGAGGTTTTGTGCATTGCTAAGAAAACTATCCTCATGAGTTGGAAATCAAAAAATAAACTGTGTATTACTCAATACAGAAATCCATTATTAGATCATAGAGAGAAAGTCTGCTTCTAAAAACCAATTGGATGAATTTGACTCTCTCTGGTTCCCACTGATCATTTCTTTGCGGGGGTGGCTAGCCCTTGGCCAGATTGGCCGGTCTCTGTGGGGTTCGGGTCTGGGGCCCGGGGCCCTGGGATTGCGCCGGCTGCCGGTGGGTCCCCCCTGGTGCTGGGGGGGTTACTGCTGTCCCGGGCACGCCACCAGGTGGGGTGGGTTGGCCCAGCCCGTGTCTGGATGTTTGGTCTAACACACATAGGACCTTGGAGGGCAGGTATGTTACCTAGGGGATGATGAGAGGGGGCTGCTGAGGTGGCCCACTCCAGTCCTGTCTACTGTCAGCCCCCAATTTTAATGGCACTTTAGACATTAAGGGTTTTAAGGGGGCGGGGTGGTCGAGCGCTGACGACCAGAGGTTGGATGCTTGAGGCACAACTGTCCCCTCAATTTTAATTACATCCTATACATTTCATACATTCACAAACATGAAAACATACACTTCGACACTTATAATTTGGGTGGGGGATGGGGAGGGCCATCCCACACCCAATTTTCCTGCACCTTGCCCGGGGCGGGAATCAGGTGGTGCTTCGGGTGCCAAGCTGGCAGCATCCTGGGGTCGCTGTTTTTGATGTGTTTGTGTATATGTGTGCACATACATGGGTGGGGGGGTGTGTGCATGAGCATATGTGGGTGTGTGTGTGTGTGCATGCATGTGTGTATGGCTGGACCTGAGTCTGGGCCTTCAGGTGCCTTGCCTCCCAGCTGCTTCTCGTTGGTTGCTCCTGCGCTTTGCGGTTCCTGAGCCGGGCTGGATTTTCTGGCATGGGTGTCGACCTACTCTCCTGGGGGTTGTGGGCTGGGGCAGCTTGGGCTGCTTAGGCGTGGGGGGGGGGCATCATTTGAATACAAGAACATGAAATAAAAAGAGCTTCAAATGAAAAACGGGGTTAAAAAAAATAAAAGTCACTGAAATACGTAAAATAGCTTTACAAAATAAAAGTGTCACAAAATAAAACTCCATTATGAAATAAATAAATAAATCATGAAATAAATTTAAATAAAATAAGACAAAAATTTCTTTTAGAAATATTTTGTTTTATTTCATGGGGATGTATTTGTTTCATGGAATATTTATTAATAATTTATCAATAGCAGTATTTATTTATTTAATTTTGAATGAAGTGGCTCTCCATACATAACAAACATCAGGCTCACTCGTGATGGTCATATTTGGATTTCACAGCTGTCCCGCTTCCTGCAGAGGTGACATTACAGCTCGTGTGGCAGGAATCCACTGCAGGGTAGCTTTTGAAATGGAAATATCAATAAACATCCAAGAGACTAATTAATAAGAGGTATTTCACATGAGGTTTCATTTCACCGCAGTCTCACAGAATGCCAGGCCCCTCCCCCGGGATTAGACGCAGTGATTAGTGTCAGTGTTTTTTACTCATACAAACCCTATTTTTGAAATCAGACAGCTGTCAGTCAGAATAAAGCTGGTTACATAATATCAGGCACAAACTAAATTATGCAGTTCCCTGCCAATTTTAAAAACAAAATTCAAAAATGTGTTAAATAACTAAAGACGATGCCACTAAGAGCATACATTTATTCAAATATGATGAAAAGCACCGTCATGTTTGTCTCCGTCTAGACTTTTGGGGCGACTGTCCTTGCCTGAGGATTTAAGAGTGAAGAGACGGCTCCAGGTCTCCGTCTTTGACTGTTTGTTCCACGTGCTTCCAGGCAGCAGCAGTTACCTCAGGATGTGTATTTCAATGAGAGAAATTCAGGGACAGGAAGGTGCGGAAATGGAGAGCAAAGATTCAGTTCATCCAAAAACATCATTACAACCTTTACAGTCTGCATCATGACTTGCATGCACACAGAGTTGCATTTTAGCTGTGCAGATTTATTACCTGGCTACATTAAACTGAGGCATGTGCTCAGCAAAAGGGATTTTTCCTGCAGATTCTTTCATCTCAGACTTTAAGATAAAACTTGCAGAAAATATGTGTGATGTTCTGGAGGACTAATATGCTGCCTGTGTCCCATCTTTAAACTTGAAACAGGAAGATTTTGTGCACAAATAAAAAGTACAACATTAATATTCAGTATTTAAATAATGTGTGTGTGAGTGATTTCAACAAATATCTCTTTTAATCCCACTCTGTCCTTTTTTTATTCTTGTGGATAACTGTGATGATGTTTTTCATTGATTTTGTTTTTGCTCATATTGTCAAAAACACAACAGCCAGCACAAAATGTTCCTAATACCACCTTCACCTGTTACACAGGGTAGAATCTAAGAATGTGACACCAGTGCTCCCCTCCTGTAGACGTTATACAGCTGCAGTGAGCCAAGCACAGCTGTAGAACAGCAGGATTTTGAATGTAATCATTCACAAAACTTTTGCACGTGCCTCCATTAAAAGCAGCACATGAACGCTCTTATAAAGGATGGATTCAGGGTGGAAGGTCGTGAGCTGTTCATTTTCTTCCTCGCCCTCGCTGTAGAGTCGCTGCAGAAAGCTGCGCGCTATTAAGGGATGATGAAGACTGAGCCGTCCTTCCTGCCTCTCACGCTGTAACATTCCAGCTGCACAGTCACAAGTGCTGACTCCTAATGAGTTATTTTAGTTTAATTAAAACACAGCTGTTTAATCTGCCTCGTGGCCAGGCTCTGCCGATGAATGACCTCGATGATGTTGTCAGTCTTGATTGAAGAAGTCACCATGTCTGCTGAGCTGTTAGCCGTGTATAACCTTGTAAAAGTTACCCAAAGACTTACAACTACTTATTGAGGGATTTTATTGAAAATGAAGTTTTATGTAATATCCTGTGTATTAGCTGTAAACCTTCATTACTACTGCATTCATTTAGTTTTTGCCTGTTTCACAGTTTGGGAAAGTGAAGGTTTACAGTTTAATTTTCACAGCAGCGGTCGCGGAGCAAGTTTATGTTTTCAGAAGAATAGTATAGTGCTTGATTGAACTTGTTTTATGATAATATTTATTGTATTAATGTGCTGTATTTAGCAGACAGGAGAGATTTGTTATCTTACATTTCTGAAGCAGGTTTGCATGATTTATACTGATGACACTAATGAGCAGACTTTCACATTTTCTTGTCCGCTGTAATGTTTTGGTGCATGAGGAAAGCAGCGCCCTGTGAGTAGTGTGTAAGGTGGCTTACAGTTTAAATGAGAGCCAGCAAAGCTACTTTAAAGTACTTATCACGTGTTTTTAGCTGTGATGGCTGATTATTGATGTAGCCATTTTAAGCTAAGTACACACCCAGCTGACCGCAGCTCATTTAGTCTTTCTGGCGTTAAAAGCAAGCTGAAAATACAAGAAGAGCAGGGAGCAGCCCTGCCAAATGCTACAGCTCTGATTTGTAATACCCCAGTGTTGTTGTTTTTGTTTTTAAAAATGCATTTCCATCATCTGCTGTTCTGCAAATATCCAAAGATTTCTCTCCAATTAGTGGCAAATCCAAGGTAAATGAACAGGAATCAATAATCAGTTTGGATTCCTCCGCTCAGTCATTCAAAGAAACTATTGTAAAATAAAACAAAATAGTTGTGTTTAAAATGAATGTGAACTTGAAAGTCAGTTTACCCCTTTAATAAGATAATAAGGGAATAATTCATGAGCTGGCAGAGTGATCCTGTCCAGCGCTGCGATGAGTCACACCTGATGATGATGATGTCCTGGAAACAGGAAAACGGTGAAGTGATGCAGAATCAAACTGGAAGACATTTTTTTGCTCAGGCATTCTCTGTCACGCACTGCATCACAGTTCAATGAATAGGAGCACATCATCTACTGTGTGAGAATGACATTTCTGGCACAATTATTCTTCCTGTTGCTGTTTCCTATTCTGAGGGGGGATATTTGAATATCCCTATTTTGTGCAGGATTATTTCTAATATTACATCATCCATCTGGTTATTAAGTATCGACCTACATGTATAATATGATTTCTACAATGGTTGAAGCTCTTGCCTTTTCATCTTGCTGCAATGCAGTGTCTTGTTTTTTGAAGAGTCCTCTACACCTTTCTTCTTTTTTTAAGCAGTTTCATTCAGTTTAATTTAAAATTACAGTAGTTGTTATACAATAATGAGTCAGTGCATGATGGAACTGCGGTTAGAGTTGCAGGAAGGTTCCTGATTCAGGGTTCCTTCCTGAGTGGAGTTTGTTCTCCCGTCACCTGCACTGTCTTCTTTGGGTTCTCCCACCGTTTAAAGGCGTGTTTGTTATATGTTACCTGGTAATTCTAAACTAGCCGTAGGCGTGGATGTGAGTGAGTGATTGTCCGTCTCTCTGTGTCCGTCCTCTGAGACTTGTCCAGGGTCTGTCCTGCCTCTCGCCCAGTGTTAGCTGGCATCAGCTCCAGTGCATTGTAGGAGAACAAGTGAAATTATCTTCACTGATGATCTGACCTGCAGGTCATTATGTTCAGGAGAAAACCAAGATGATGATGATGTGTTCCTGAGTATCTTTGGTGTGTTGGTAACACATCACCCAGGCTGGGTCATTTGAATGTGTATATTTGCTTTATATTGAGATTAATTTTTAATTAAATTTTCTGGCTAATTTAGTGATCTGCTGCCTCAAGAAGTCCACTCTGTAAAAAACTGACTCACAGAGTTACTGATTTCTGTTTTGACGAAGGTTCTGGAGGTGATCCAACAGGTTAAAGGATCAATTCATGTTGAAGATACTCCATCAAGTGCCTGACGTTAAACATCAGGTTTGTGGTGCTCAGCAGAGCTGGTGTTTGGCTGCACAGTCGGGGGTCCTTTCCTTTGAAGTTGCTGCATGAGCTGTTGGTTGCAAATCCTCCACCTAATGTCACCTAAATGTCATTGTGCTTCACTGTGTGAGTTCTTCTCATACCTGTGATTTAGCTGAACAGGTGATGTCTCAGTCTAAGATGAAGCAGGAATGTGAGACGGATGAAGTGTTCCAAGCCTGGAGACTCAGCACCAGAACCAGGTTCAGCTCTCAGCAGTATGGGGGGGGGCTTTCTGTTGGTTGTTGGAGTGACATTGGGTGGTTAGAAAATTTTAATATCTGCAGTGCAGGTTCAAATTGTAATATAGATGGACAAAGCAACAGAACTATAGGTTTAATTTCAGCAGCAGCTGAATTTCAGACAGATACCAGCTCCATCTTAAACACTTTGCACATCTAAGTGCTTTATACCCAACATTCAGACTCAAAATCATCACTCCCATGAAGGCTGCGGGAGCAGCTCGGGGTTTAGTATCTTCCCCAAGGATACTTCGGCATGCAGACTAAAGCAGCCAGCACACTGAATGTTGATGGGAATCTCATTCCAAAGAAAAGAGATTATCCCCAGCTGCGTGGAAACCCAGTGAAATGGTTAAAGATCATAATGAAATATGTCAAATGATTTTACTAAGCTTCTTTCGAGGTGCAGCAGCTCCTGACTGCAAACTCAGCTGCTTTTAAATATGACTCATGAAGCGAAATTTACACTTTATCTGTCTCATCTTTATCTTAGCCGTCGTTTTCATAAAATGTCGAGATTTTTGGGCCACATCACCGAGCTCCAGTGGGACATGTTGTAATATCTCTCCTCTCTGTAAGGCTTCCTTTGACTGACATGTTTTTAAATCTGTAGTGGAATTATTAAACATTAATATAAAATGTTGCTATACATTGTAAAAGTAGTACAAAAGTTTGCAAGTTAACACAAATTTTATTGGTAAAAAGTATTGCAGAAAAAAAAAATCACCACTGTGCCCCCCCAGAGGCTTTGCATTGAGGCTGAACTGAGCATATTTATTTTCTTTTTTTAGACCAGCAAAACCTGACCAAGCAGCAATAGTTTCAATATCTCTCCCTGGAAAAGATGATGACACCGTAGCATGGACTGATGCTTGCCTTAAACAAAAGACTTGACTCTAAATTTGACAAAATTGATGAAAATGGTAGCATTACATGGCAGAATGGTTTTTTGCCGGTAGGTAGTGCCCGGAGATAAAAGCTTCATTCCCGTGGAATTGGAGGAGCCAGCGGGTCAGAGCGTGTTTCATCTCTCAGTTGAGAGGGGACAGATTTCCCAAAGCCAGCATGTTATTGTCTGGTGAGCGTCCTCCAAACGCCGCATTCAGCACTTGAAACATCGTTAAAAGCCTTTTGGAGGACAAATATTGGCTTTTATCAGAAGACAACACGCACACTTGTTACAGTCGGAGCACTTCATACGCCACAGCCAGCCCAGATCGATGTCAGGTGAGCCAGAGCACAGAAACTACTGCAGACAAACACCCGGCCAAAGTTTTGGCCCAAGATTGTTAAAAAGTGGACACTTTTACTCCAGTCCCTTAAAAATTTGCCAGACAACAAAAAATATTATTTATTTATGAAGTGACTCAACTGTAATTCTAAGCACGTCAGAATTCACGGCCATAAAACCTTCACGTGTGGAGTGTTTGTAACTGCACAACAGTATTTTCTGTCTTCTTGTTTCAAACACCTCATCAGCATAATATTAAATACTGAGAAATACTTTCACTCCTATACAATAAACATGGCATCACCACAAAAGGAACATCGAGGCATTTTATTAAGAGACTGGAGTGTTTTTAATGACTTCACTGTAATTTAGTGAGAAGAGTCGGCACATTAAAGGAAACTTCCCTCCTTGTGATTGTGATTATCAATAAGGGGTTTTTTTAGCTTGTCACACACTGATTCTGCATTTTGGTTTGATTATTGTTAAATAAGTGCAATATGCTGTATGTTATAGTTCGTGTGTGGTTGTGTTTGCTTAATTTTAAAGCCTGTTTATTAAGTTCTGACAGTCAAACCTTAGCACTGTACTTTGTTTTTATTATACCATGACTGTGTACTACACTGGGGTTTTTATATGTGCAAAAGCTGCTTCATGTTAGCCTATGGCAGCCTACCTGAATTTGTCTAATTTTATTTATTTTTAGGTTAATCAGGTTATCCCCATATAAATCCATCCATCCATCCATCCTCTGCCACTTATCCTGTTTGTCCAATGACAGCTGGAATAGGCTCCTCATATACAGTACCAGTCAGTACCAGTTTTGACTGGTACTGTATAATTTTGTGAAATATCAGAACACTGTATATGTTACTCATAACATTACTCCTGAGGCACAAGTTCAAACCACTTGTTTTGCATAAGCATCGGTCCAGAAACCAAAGACATTCAGATTACCAGAAGACCACGAACCCCCATGTTTGATATTGTGGAGTTTCATTTTTGTATGTGATTGTTGAACCTTCTGAGAGTTCCAGTGTTATTTTTGAGCCTCTTGAAAAGCTCTCGGCTCACTGCCTTTTCTGAATTTCATCGTGTGATTTGTTTCATTTGTGATCCTTTCTGTCACACGATATTTTAAAATGTATTCTGCCTGCAGAGAAAAACATGTTATTAGGAAGTGAAGCTGCAGTGCTCTCAGAGGCCTGTGACAGCACAGTTCAAATGGGAGTGTTATTCTGGTAATTCTAGGTTTTGGACATTGGAAGCGTGACGAGTACAAGCCAGCGTGGTTTCACACGTTTGTGTTTCGCTCTCCTTTTCTGCAAGCAGGTCTGCATGCAAATATGTGCTGTGAGCACTAAAAACCTGAGCAGTAAAAATATGAAATGTTAAAAAAAGCAAAACAGATTCATTATGCTTGAGGCCATGGATGTGATGCTTTTTAATAGACTGTGCTGCTGTGTTTCCAATTAAGCCACCAGCCAGTTCTGAAGGGTGTGGGTAAGTGGGTGCTCTTGAGACTCAAATTAAGATGCTAATGCGCAGTGTGCTGTTTTAACCATCAAAAAAAACTGTGTGTTCTATTTGATGCATCAGAAACTTTTCCTGCCATACGTTTGTCTATATTCCCACTTGTTGCATCTTACTGCATGTCCATCCGTGGAGGCGTGTTACATAAAATACGTCCCTGCAGTGACACCAACTCAAAGATGTTGCCACAGACATGAAATTAAAAATTCAGCTTAAATGTAATTAAAAGTCTTTGAAGTTAACAAACGTTCATTTAAACCAAGAAAACGTATATTACATAAATTCTGGGGATGTTGGAGATCCCTAAACTAGTGAGACCTTCTTTCTTCTGACTGGTACTGTATTCCACAGACATATGAAGACAGCTGGCTTTTGTAGGGGCTTGGTCAACATATGTGTCATTGAACCACCATCTCTGACATTATGAATTTCTCATAGATTTGCATTCAAGATTCTTCACCTTAGAGCATCTTCAACAGTACAGATGAGTCCTTGTAAAATGTTACTACTGTGTTTTCCAGCTTTCAGTTCTGCATCGTCTTAAATCTGTTAAATACCGTATTGTGTGGCAGCCTTTCCAGTAGCTTTGTATCACACTTTCTTTGTTCTTTGTTTCTTTGTCTAGTAGTAAGAACCTTGTTTAGTCAGGGGGAGAGCTCAGAGCCAGCTAAAGCCTTGAAGCAAAATCTGATTTGGGGCCCCCTTCATACCACTTCATTGTTCCCTGAACCGAACCCTTATTAATGCTGGAGGGTTTCATTTGATTATTCATTTTTTTAGGATGGATTGCGGTTTCTCCTTCGTGAATCGCCACCTTATCGTGGTGGAGGGGTTTGTGTGTCCCAGTGATCCCAGGAGCTATGTTGTCCCCCTGGTAGGGTCTCCCATGCCAAATTGGTCCTGAGTGAGGGTCCAGACAAAGAGCGCTTCAGAAGACCCCTTGTGGAAATTCAACCAAGGGAACAGTTTACCCTGCCCAGGATAGGGTTACCGGGGCCCCACCCTGGAGCCAGGCCTGGGGAGGGAGCTCGAGGAAGAGCGTCTGGTGGCCGGGCATTAGCCCGTGGTGCCCGGCTGGGCACAGCCCAAAGAGATAACATGGGCCTGTCCTACTGTAGGCCCACCACCCGCAGGAGGTGTCGTAGGGGTCGGGTGCAGTGTGTGTCGGGCAGTGGTCAAGGGCGGAGGCCCGGGCGGACCGATCCCCAGCTATCGAGACTGGCTATCGGGACATGGAATGTGACCTCTCTGGTGGGGAAGGAGCCTGAGCTAGTGCGTGAGGTTGAGAGAGACCAGCTAGATATAGTTGGGCTCACCTCAATGCATGGCCTGGGCTCCGGAACCAGTCTCCTGGAGAGGGGCTGGACTCTGCTCCAGTCTGGAGTTGCCCTCGGTGAGAGGCGGCGAGCTGGGGTGGGTACCCTCATATCCCCCCCAGCTTGATGCCTGTATGTCGGAGTTTTCACCAGTGGATGAGAGGGTTGTTTCCCTGCGGCTTTGGGCCGGGGAACGGGTCCTGACTGTTGTTTGCGCTCTGGAACTGTTTACCACTCCAGCTCCATTTAGCTGACTGAAAACCTTCCTGTTTAACCAGGCTTGTATGGTAATGTTAATATGTTTTTAACTTGATGTTTTATCTGGGGGGGGGGTTTATATTGCGTTTTAATTATTGTACAGCGCTTTGGGACTTTTTGTCTGTGAAAAGCAGTAAATAAATAAACTTTATCTATCACCTGAATCCTGTTGCTCCTGTGTAAGAAGGTGATGCATTGGCTTATGGTATGTTGCAAATTTCATTAGGGCTGCAACAATCGATTATTTTAGCAATCGAGTATTCTATCAATTATTCCATCAGTTACCCGAGTAACTGAATAAGAAATACTTTTTTCATATTAACAGTTCATCTGCACATTTTAACTTCTGTACTGCAGTTTTTCCCTGTGTGAAACAAACAGGGTGGATGGAGCAGCTACAAAGTTCTCTTTTCTTCACTTACTGATCAGCTGGTTGATGAAGGATCTCCAGCTGTTTCCCAGTAAAGGTTTAATGGAGGTTACAGGGAGAAAACTTTCTTCCACTCCATCTGAGCTCACCGGCTCCACCTCTTTGCGCTTGTGCAGACAGGCTGCAGGTAAAACAGCTGACTGCTGCTGTTGTGTTATCAACGTTTAGGTTAAAAAACTGGGGGCTGCGTGAGCGTAATGTTGTAACGCTTTACATGAATACATTTCTACTGCAGGTCTATATTTAGTCACTAATCAGGGATTAAAGTATAAAAAATATTTTGATGGGGAAGGGGTCCTTCCAGTACCGGACGCGGCGCTCACTAGCAGTATGTAGAAAAAAATAACAGCTGAAAGTGAGAGCTCGGTCCATAAGTTGGACCGAGCTCTCACTGCAGTTGTAAGTCGGACTCGTTTCCTGTGGGTGTTGGACTCAGCCAGGGCTGCGACCGATTCTGTTCATAATTTTTATGGACAGAATTTCTAAGAATAGCCAGGTAGCAGAAGGCTTCTTCCTTGGTGGCCTCAGAGTCTCGTCTCTGCTCTTTGCAGATGATGCGGTGCTGTTGGCTTCATCGGGTGGTGGCCTCCAGCTCGCAGTGGAACGTTTCGCAGCCAAGTGTGAAGTGGCTGGCATGAGAATCAGCACCTCTAAGTCTGAGGCCATGGTCCTCAGCCGGATGGTCCTCAGTCCACATCACTGCAGGCTCCAACTTTCCTCAAATCCTGACTCCAGTTCTCCCTGAGAAGGCAGATCTTTATGAGGAACTGTGTCCGCACTTTGAATATCGACGGCATCAGTCACCAGAGTCATCTCCACTGTTTACCGCAATGAAGACACTGAGATGACAAACCGGTGGAGAGTAACGGACTACAGCGCAGAAGGCAACGTCCTCGTGTCGGTGCTCTGTCAGTTTTTAAAGACGCCTGCACAGGATGCAAAGAGCGACTACAGAAGAAGAGGTCAACAGCAGGAGCCCCACTCCACCGAAGCGCTTGAGAGTGTGATGGATTTACAGAAACTTTTTTGAACCCCTCATGTCTGGCCTGTGCAAACAAGGCAAACAACACCCCCCCATCTTCCTCTGAGACCCTCGAACAGCCAGCCTGAGGGGTTATTACTGTACATATGGATATAGTTTATGATTAGTGAGATACACAGGTCAGTGATTTGGGTGAATCTTGCATGTTTCTTGATTTCTAGGTGCTGGCCTGTATGTCTGATATGACTACATGGAAAAGAAGACTATTATATAATTTGTAGAAAATGAACTCAAGATCCATAAAAACAATTTCAAGTGTCAATAATCTTCTCCTGCACGTCACACAAGCAAGAAAAAAGAAAGTGGTACGTAGTAAATAGTATTTCTAAAATAACGTCCCACAATATTGGAAAACATCTCAAGGTTTTAACTTTGATTTTTCCCTTTCTGCATTTTGTCTTTAGAAGTCAGAAGAAGCAAGATGGGAGGAAAAAACACACAAAACAAATCCTCTCATCAAAGCTGTAAATATATTTATCTCGTTCTGCATTTCCTCAGAGTAACCAGTAGTTTTCCTGCTGGTCTGAACTGACTCACTCTCGTCCTGCATTATTTGGCACTTGTCTCTTAAAAGAGAGCAGAGGTGTTAACACTGGGAGAAAGACTCAGAGACAACTGAGAGTCTTCAGTGCACCGCGAACACAGCACCTCACAGCAGGAAGTCCCCGTGTGTGTGTGTGAGTTCATTCGAGGTACTTGGCTTCATCCCAGTCCAGAAAGATGCCCGTTAGGTTAATTAGTGACTCTAATTTGGCCACAGGAGTAAATGGTCTTCTTGGCTGTCTGTGTTTTCCCTCTCTCTCCCCTAGACTGGCTGCCTGTCCAGCGTGTACCCCCACCTCTGGTCTCATGACAGCTGGAAAATGCTCCAGCTGATGGACGGATGCAAGATCCAAAAAGAAACATCTAGCTGCACGACCCACTCATGAAAGAAAGGTAAGAATGCATTTTGCTTATGATTTTAATATAATTTCTTTTATGATCAATTGTTTGTCCATCATTTTGATGAGGTTATTAGGAAGTTACGTCTGCTTAAATAGTTTTTTAACTTTTAGAGAGTGGAGAGAAAACAAGAAGACCAGAAGAGACGCAAACACTCTCATTTTGAAAGATACTAAGCATACACACATTTAATCAAGGACTCAATCAGGACTCTGATCAGCAATTCTTTTGACTTTGTTTTGATGAAGTCCATAATTGTTATCATCCATTTAACTTTCAGAGAGAAGGGAGGACACAGCATGTACTGCAAACTCATTAAAAAAAAAAGACAAGTATAATTTTATATTATTATGATAACTCCTTCTCAGATGAGCAGTTCTCCCAGTTGCTGAAATCATTTATTAACAGTTTTTTTCCCGTTTTTCATTTGTCTTTCAGAGAAAATGGAGACAAGATGACATAAAGACCACAGACAGCATGGACTGTGAACCCTGCCACCTAAAAAGATCAATGTTCAGTCTATTTTTAATCACTGTATCAGAACTGATCTATGGCTCTGTTTACCTGATTGATAAAGTTATTAAGCTGTTCTGTCGTTTGTCCTTTAGAGCAAAGACGAGATAAATGGAGGGTAGAAGGAAGGAGACGTCATGCGGAGTGAAAGATAAGTTTCTTTCATTTGAAACTCTTATAAGAAACATAAATGATTCATATGTTGTGTTGCTGAGGATTTCACTCTTACTCCACTGTCTGTCATTTTTGTCCATTTCGGCGTGTCCTCCTGATCTCGTGCAGCAGCACCACAGACACGTGTCTGTCCTGAGGATCATCAGTCTGTCATGGTCCTGGGCCGGTGGCCCAGCGTTTTGAGTTTCTTTTGTGTAGCTTTCTTTGTTATGTTTCTTAGTGTTTCTTATAGTTATATTGTTGTTTGAGTATGATGTTTAGTTTCCCTTGTTGTTTTTGTGCATGTTCTCTTTGTCAAGTTTTCAGTGTTAGGTCTGCGTCTGTTATGTTTAGCCAGTTCCTGTTTTATTTTGACAGTCTCGTGTTCCCTGTGCTTTGTGTTTAGTTTTGCTTCCCCTTTGTCATTAGGTTCATTTGGTTCACCTGTTGTTTCCACTTGCCCTAATCCCCTTGTGTGTATTTAAGCCCTGAGTCTTCCTTTGTTCGTTGTTTCCTCGAGTTTTCCCTTTAGCTGTGTTTTCACTTTCTCCCAGGCTTCTAGTTTGTTTCTTGCCCTGGTTGAGATTTTGGGTTTTTGTATTTTTTGAGTCCCTGCAATAAAACAAGTTTTAGTTTGTCTGCGTCAGTTCTGCACTTGGGTCCTCTCCCTCCGCACACAGCCCCTCACCGTGACACAGTCAGCAGCATTTATTATGTTTGGAAGTGAAATTCTGGCATGATTATCAATTATAGTACTTTTAGACCCCTTTGAGTAAATGGACAGGTATGTTTAACATCCCCAAAAATTAGCCATACTGTTGTTGTAATGTTTTGTTTTTTATTATTATTATTTTAAGAGACACCATGAAAATATTTAAAACTTATAATCGATGTGCTTTGGAAGCACAAACGGTGTCTGAATAGAAAATGTTTGTCTACTGAATGAATTCATTGTTTATTCTATTTCTTCCTTACTGTACATGTTAGTGTTGTTTGGACAAAAACTTATTAAACCAATGTGGAATCTACACGTATGGATCTTTGGTTCCACATATGTTCCCGGGGACAGAACACAAATACAGTTTGCAGATATGGATCTTCAACCTTGTTTGTAAAAAAAAAAACTACCAGCATAACATAAGAGCTGCTCACCGGCTGAAGGAGGCGGCGCTTCGGATACAGTGAAGCCCACGTTTGCCACCAGGAAACACCAAGAAGTTTAAAACCTGGTTGGGAGTTACGTAATGCCACAGAGGCTGTGCTTAAACCAAGAAGTAGGATATAATAAAATACGTTTACTTAAGTGCTGAGCTAAAATAATGATTTCAATTTTATGGCTCTTTCCCACTTCTACTCCACTCAGAGTGAAGTGGAGCACTCATTAGTGCTTGTATGACAGCTTTAGTTCCTGCTTTCAGTTGAACTTTTCTTCATGTCTTTTCTATGAAGTGAAAACAAAGTTTCTCCAAAGGTGATTTTTATAATTATGAAGGTTGAAGTGTTCTGCTGTATGCTGAGAAATTCTCCTTCCTCAGTGATTATCTGTTAAAAGCATCACAGCGACAAAAACAGGATATTTTTCTGAGATGCACTCATCCCACACTGTGGTTTACATTCTGATTATTATAGTGTGAGAAAAGTACTTCCCTGATAAATAACCCGAATACATCCAACGCTTAACCATTTCAGGTGTGTTCACACAGAAATCTTGAGCATTTGCTCTCCACAGTCCTCACTTGATTTCCTGTTATTGCTCTGAGTGCTCTCAGCACAGCCCTGCTGGAACGATTCCAGCACTGATCCATCCAAGTGAGACCCTGCAGGTACTGACAGCCACAGAGGTTTGATTTACCGCTGCTGTGGGTTTGATCACGTTTGTTCTTTCTACAGCATCCACCACACAATCATACTCTGACAGTTGCATCGGGGAGCAATTTGTATCTTGGCCAAGGATACTGGAACATCCAGGAATTGAACCACCAACCTTCAGATTAGTAGGTGGCCTCCTCTACCTCCTGAATCCCTGAACCCATTTTCACACGTGAATTTTGGACGATGAATGAAGAATTAGGTGACGACACCGTTTGAAGTTGAACTTTTTCACACTGCAGCTGTTAGTCCACCGTGTTTGAACTACTGCAAACACTAAATCACAACAGACACAAATCTGGATTTTACCAAAACATCATGATGACCTTCTACTCTGAAGTAGACGGTGACAGTACAGTGACATAAAGCTGTGTCCATCCACACACTCGAAACAACAGAAGTCACCACATCAATTACTTATAAATTCCCACAGAAACTGAGACACAGTTGGTCAGCATCTATCAGTATCTATAAAGTCTATTTGTATGTGTTTGTGTCAACAAGACAAACTGATTACAGAGAAAACTCTATGAGCCTTCTATGATGCACAGGCATTTCTGTGCTAGCAATGCAGGTTTTTGCTACAGAGCAAGAAATGCTCTTCAGATGTAGCAGATACACAACGACTGCGCCCAGTTTGGCTGAACTGTTTGACAACATATACGTGAAATACACTCTCCTAATGCAAATGCATGGGACGTTTCCCTACACTGATCTCAATAACACACTCGCATTCTAACGTGCAGATCCACCAGGTAACAAAGTTCATGGCTGAGTGCATGTGTGAAAAACACTTTAGACGAATTATTGTAAAGAGCAAACTTAATAAAGCTCTACGTGCTACCTCGTTTATTCTGCTCCCAGCGATCGCTTCAAATTCAAAGATCTTCTGTTTATTATGTTTTCAGCAACCTTCAGAAATGAAAAAGGAACAGTTTAACAAACTAAGACAGCCACGATTTCTGTATACACTGAATAAGAAACGTGACAAAGACGTTTCACTCAACAAGTGAAAATTTGGGAGATGACTGCATAGTTGATCATTTTTCTCAAAGTAAGTTTTTAGTTATTTCAATCAAATTCAGTGCATGAACAAAGTCCTTTTAACATAAGTGAGTGATTGACATGAATACATGTACAATACAGCTGAATAAATACTGTGTACTGGTTTGTAAGTTCTCAAACACGACAAAGACGTGACTCATTTTCTGGAGTCAAGTTCATTTGGGAACAAACAATGTAATGTTAAGACATACCATGCAAAAGTAAACGTACCCATTCTCCTCTTATTTTCACGTGGACCACCCTGACTTAAAGACTGGGAGATGTCACAGCGAGCAGGTGGATGAAAAGGCTGCAGAGATGGTCGATCTGTGGCTGCAACATGTGGTGGAGATTGTTGGAGAGGTGCTTCTCTCTCTTCTTCTTCTTCTTTTGGAGCATGGACTAGAAGGAGACACAGGAACAAGACAAAAATACTCTCTGCCTGCTCGTCTGACAGCATGTTTGGATCCTCCTCAGCGAGGGTCTCTGGATGCTCACTGATGAGGGTCCTTGGTGGTCGTCTCAGGCTGCTCTTCAGCAGCATTCCTGGGCTCCACACACTGCTGTTCTGTGGGGATGTCAGGCTGCACTGATGAGGAGGTTCCTATGAAACACATTTACGTTCAAAAAATCTGACCATCTCAAAGAAAAGTGCTCATATCTAACAGTCATAACAGGCTCATAAAGCACCTTCAGACACCTTGTTGTGAAATGCTGTTATATAAATCAAATTTAACTGAAATGAAAGAATTAAGATAAATTCATAAACCCTCTGAATCTTCTCCAGGAAAATTCTTGTACCCACTCATCTGAAGCCTTCTCTTCTTTGTCAGTGAATAAAACGGGCTTGTAGCCTCAAGTTTCCACCCCTGAAATGAAGAAACACAGATTACTCAAACCCACTGTATTATTAGCGCACAAGTAATTGTTTATCTTTAGCTAAATAAAGATAAAATACTGTCACAAAAATATAAACAAACACAGCTTATTTGATATCTAATTTAAAAACCAAAAAACTTAATAAAATAAATTATGAACATTATGGAGCCCATGTATGGTGTGCTAATATGCCAGCAACATGTTAAAACAGCTCATCCATCACACACAGATCAAAGGCAGCATCAGGACTTATGTGTTGCTCATTATGTGGAGCAAATGGATTTTCAGTTCACTTCATTTAATGTATGAAACATGAGGATTTTTACTTGCTGCAGTACGAGCAGAATCAATTATCCGGCCAACATTTCGGTTTTTCGGGAAAGCTTTTCCCCAACGGCCGTCCTGTGATTCCACCTTTTCTTTTACTTCTTGTTTGGTGGACACGCAGCAGGTTTTTCTGCTTGCCTGGCACGATGCGCAGGGCCTGAATTTGGGGCGTGTCATGTTGAGACAAAGAGTAATGCATACAAAAATAGGCAACTTACAACTTAAATACTGACAAACAACTAAAATAGACTAAAAAAGATGAAGAAGTAAACAAAGAGAGAAAAAGGCAGACAGCAACAGAAGGACTGACAAATAAGAGCAGTGAGGACAGACAGACGTGCCTTTGGTGTTTTACACAAGTAGAAAAGGATCTTAACTTAATGAATGAGGTGTGTGTGTGTGCGTGTGTGTGTGTGCGTGTGCGTGTGTGTGCATTCAGAGTAGAAACAGCCCATCATTGTTCTCAGTGCTGTCACACTGGGAGATTTTCTGGACTATTGGCAGGCAGACAGGTGGACAGGATTTTGGTTCTGTTTCAAGTTTGTTTGCAGTTTAACGAGTTAGATCAAACCTGCTGAGTGTCCACTGATGTTTTATTCATGTGCCGCAGAGGGGCCTCTTGGTCAGCTGTTTATTTACTGTGTAACACTGAAAAGTTATGAATCAAACTATGAATTAACCTGTTTTGATTACACATTATACATCTGGACGGTTCTGAAGCATCAATGTGGCAACACTGATTAAAATCCTTAAACTTTGCAAACTGCCGTGAGCCGCTGTAATGTCGGTAACGGAGCATACACGAGCTAATGGGTGTGAGAGACGGCTCCCCAGTTTCTCATTAGCTCTGCTCACAAACCTGAGGACAGGGGCAGAACTGATGGGCACACCCTGCAGCCGGTCACACAAGGGGACATGGCATTATGCCATTATACCCATAAAAGCAGCAGCATTTGGCTGCAATTTAAGCAATTTAAGGAGCAGAGGGAGGATAGAGGGCAAGCTAGGTCTCCATCTACTGACCCTGGTGAGTCTGGTCCTGAACCAACAACTGTTGTGGCATCCACCGCCCTCCCCAAAACTGCAACTATAACCTGTCCCACTGCAACACAAAGCAACATAGGTCAGTGTGTTTGTCCTGTGTTCCATTAAAAGTTTATTTAAAATGTTAAACAAAAATAAGAATTTTTTTTTAACAGGACAAATGCACAAAATAAAGCAATTATAAAGTTTATCATAAAAAGACTGAAGTCAAAAGGGTTTTTCAGCACACAAACCATTCATTTTTGCTTATTTAGGGTAAAATATGAGGATACAAATGACAAGTAAAGAACCGGCTCTTCTTTGGGAGCCGAACTTCCCATCACTAGAGCAAAGCAAATGAAGCAAATGACAACATTTCAGCTACATCACAGCAGATTATTGGACATTTGTAGTGACACAGCAGCTCTGTTGCACACCTGCTGTAACTGGGAGTCCACTGACAGAGAAGAGCCATAGGGTATCTCATTAATTTTCCACTATAATTTTCAAGATCCATCAGGCCAGGGAAGGATACCAGAGCTCCACAGCAAGGTGTAAAGGAGAGCTACTCGTGCTGAGAACAATGAGCTGTTCCGGCACAATGCACCCCATTCCAGACCCATTCATATCCTTGTATTCTTTGTTTAGTATCCATCTAATCAGCATGACTTCATAGCAGAAGAGTCCGGGTGCTGAACTGGCCTGCCTGCAGTCCAGCCCTTTTACCAACAGAAAACATATGGCTCATCATTAAAAAAAATTGAAAAATAAATCTGACAAAGCAGACCCAGGACTATAGAGGGACTAGAGTCCTCTATCAGATAAGAACTCCTCTCCCAAAGTCCAGCAGCTGCTCTCCTCGGTTCACAGACGTTGACGAAGGAGGAGCTGCTGCACAGCAGGAAACACGGACCTATCCCGATGTTTGAGACGTGTTAATGTCAAATTCAAAAATTGCTGATTTTTTTTTTCTTAAATTTGTACATTTTCTTAGTTTAAACATTTGTGTCATAATGTTCAGTGAATGGGTGGGACTCAAAATGCAGGATTCTGAAAAAAAGTTCACAAGTTTATTGGCCTATAAGGGTTTTGGGACTTAACGGGGGAATCTCCAGATCCAGAGGGGGCTCCGGTTTCCAAACTGCTGTCATTCCTCTCACTCTCGCCTCGCTCAGGGGAAAACACACAATCCAGTGGGCAGCTGAATATCTGTGCAGACAGAAGAAGCAGGTGAGTGATAAGCAACTGACTTCACCAGTGCAGGCAGTAAAACATGAGCCAATTACTAACATGACTCAACTGACAATCCAGCACTGACTGAATGACCTGCTTCTGCTTAAGAAGCCACAGTAAAACGAGATAATGAGCCACAGGTGCAATCATCCTCTCCAGGTGTGCAATCAGCTGCCAGGAACCCCCACCTCCGGTATACCAAGGCAGGACACCAACTTCACATACACACCACTGAGGAGAGCGAGAAAAGGGCACCAATCCATACAGAACAGGCAGGCCCTGACAATTTGATATGTTCTTCATGTTCTATTGTGAACAAAATAAAGGTTTATGAGATTTGCACCTGATTGAATTCACCTTTTCTTTATATTTTAGTGTCCCAACTTCTTTGGAATTGGGGTTGTAAATAAAATCAATGAATTGAAGGTGCCAATAGTTGAACCATTGTAGAGTAGGTTTGGTACAAGACATCTTGTCTTAAATACTTTGAGTATTTAAGACAAGATGCCGTGATTCAGTCTGAATGAAGCAGTGAAGTGGTTCAAGTCATCAGTGACTTTCACTGAAGCAACCTTCGGCCCGCTGCTTCACAAGACTTGACCTGTCGAGTTCGAAGCCTCAGTGTCAGAGGGAGCATCACTAGTGCTGAATTCTGTTATATTATCAGGGATAGCAGTGTTTCATAGGCCCATGGTTCGGCTACTCGGACTGACAGCTGATTGTTTTCCAAAGGATGAATCCTGCTGACTTTGTTGCCTCCTGATGTTTCCTCTAGTGCTGCTGTGAGGTTCAGGGTGGATTTTAGCTCAAACAGAATCACTGCTGCTTTGCATTTTTTCATCACAGGTTCTGTAAATCACTGGAAACTGGAAACGTATTTTATAATGAACCTTTGAACTCTTGGTTTATTGCTTTTGCTTTTTCTTGTTCAATTATACAGATTTAAAATGTTAATTTTCCTTTAGCTTCTTGGCCTGTTTTACTTAATGCTGTAAAACAGTGAAATGCATCCGAATAAGAAGAACTGTGGACTGAGGAGGAGGAGTCACATTTGGATGGTGTACAAGGGGTGAAGCAGTTGCTTTTGTGGGCCTTTCTGTGTGGAGTTTCTCTGGTTTCTTCCCACAGTCCAAAGACATGCACTCAGTGGGTTTAGGTTAATTGGTGATTCTAAATTGCCCACAGGTGTGAATGATTGTCTGTCTGTGACAGGCTGACAACCTGTACAGGGTGTACCCCACCTCTCGCCCTATGACTGCTGGGATAGGCTCCACCCAACCCACCAGCGACGGAAGTGAAAGAAAATGGATGGATGTTGACATTGACCTTGAATAACATCACAGTGCAGCTTGGAAGCTTATCAGAGCATCAGGATTGTAGAGACAATGTTGTGTTTTGTTGGTCCTCTCTCCCTCATCCTCAGGGCTCATTGGACGAGGTGAATATCTGTGCATCGAAGCACGATTCAGTTTATGAACACATTCTCCCTCCCTCCTCCACCATCACAGATATAAGGGGTATGAACAGGACAAAGGCTTGTGTCAAGGTTTCAACCTCTCCACATCAGTCCAGGTGAAACAAAAGACTTTATCAGACTTAAAATGTAACAGCTGAGTGTGAGAGGAGAATTGTACAATTCAATTTTATTTATATAGCACCAAATCACAACAGTCACCTCAAGGCGCTTCATATTGTAAGCTAAAGACCCTACAATAATACAGAGAAACCCAACAGTCAACACAACCCCTTATGAGCAGCACTTGGCAGTAATGAATGTGGAAACCTGGCATTTTATGGTCAGTGCTGATAGAACAAAGCACCAGTGTGGAAGTCTCCATTCCTGTGACAAATGTCTGACCTTACAAGCTTACAGCTGATGCTAGGTAAGTTAGCCACGGTACTAATTTGTCACCTGCATCATTATATGTTAGAAGCTTTGCACAATGATCATCAAATGCCACGTGCTATTATGACCTGTGCATTCATGCCTTTTATTCATCAAATAAATTGCAAAGAACAGGAAATACAATCAGCATACTGACAAGGTCAGATAATCAATAACTTCAAACTGCTTTTGTCACAGGATCAGTGCTTTAATGACAGCCTTACAGACTTTTTGTGGTCCAGTTGTCAGTCTGATGAAGTAATTGGAAGAAATTTCACCCCCACTTTTTCCCTCAGGTTTGATTGGTTTGATGGGTGTTTCTTACATAACGTGGTCAGGCCTTCTGTCAATAGGGTTAAGCTGCGGTGACTGCCCTAGCCTCTTCATTATAGTACAGATGGTAAATCGTAGATGGACAGGTTCCTATACCGCTTTGCTACTCCACATGGGCACCCAAATTTTAAAATCCTTCTCCTCACATACAAGGTCTTGAATAATCAGGCCCCATCTTATCTCAAAGACCTCATAGTACCATATCACCCCAACAGAGCATTTCTCTCTCAGACTGCTGGCTTACTTGTGGTTCCTCGGATACTTAAGAGTAGAATGGGAGGCAGAGCCTTCAGCTTTCAGGCCCCTCTTCTGTGGAACCAGCTTCCAGCTTGGATTCAGGAGACAGACACCCTCTCTATTTTTAAGATTAGGCTTAAAACTTTCCTTTATGATAAAGCTTATAGTTAGGGCTGGATCGGGTGACCCTGAACCCTCCCTTAGTTATGCTGCTATAGGCCTAGGCTGCTGGGGGGTTCCTGTGATGCATTGAGTGTTTCTTCTCCACTCACCTGTTTTCACTCTGTTTATACCCCACTCTTATTCATGAATTATTATTAATCTCTGTCTCTCTTCCACAGCATGTCTTTTGTCCTGTCTCTCTCCCCTCAGCCTCAGCAGATGACCCCCCCTCCCTGAGCCTGGTTCTGCTGGAGGTTTCTTCCAAGTGCTGCTCATAGTGTTAAAGGGTTATCTAAATAAAAAATGAATTGGATTCAAAGCACTTTATACACCATGACTCATTCACCCATTCACTCACACATTTTCTATAGGGTTTAATATTTTTCCCGAAAATGACATGAATCAAATCCCGGGAAATGACGAGCCATTTCCCGGGAATCCCGGGAAAAAGTTTATTTATTTATTTATTTTAATTAGGCCTTCTGTAGCCTGTGTCGGCCTTAACCTATTCTGATATTGTAGAGGTAGCTTTCCAGCTATGTCCTGTTATGCCCAGTAGGGGGCAACGTCGGCTTGATTAACGCAATAAAACCTACATCTGGACATTCGAGTGCTCGAGCTATGCGGTGTTGTATCGTTCCTCAACACTCCCTTAACAAATATAATTAGAATATTCCTCCATTGTACATGGAATTATACCAAGATATTTTACAACTGCTGGTGCAAAACAATACGGTTCATCTCCACAGCATTGATAAAGGCTCAGCCACGCTGTCGTGGCGACATCTGTTGCACTATATCTCCACCAGTGGAACGCTGTTTAACAGTCATTGAAAAGTTAACTACCGTACTACACTATAATATGACATAACACAGGGCCTTGAGTAATGCACCACGACTTGGTCATTGCCATTCTGGCAACAGCAAATTTATAACACCGTGTCTGAGGGTTAAAGTAGGTTCGCTGTGAATCGTCTATTGAAAAACTGGCCAATCCTTATAGCCTAAAAAATATACATTTTACTCAACTCCATTTTAAAAGCGAAATATGTTAAAGCAATCTATTTCATGATAATTTCTTCACACATTAGGCCCGTATCCTAATTCATGATTGTTAGTAAGCGGCTGCAAACGAGGAAAAGAAACACTCGAAGTTAAACAGATATTTCTTTATTGTTCAGGGCAGGCATATTTTATAGGCTATATAATGCAATATAACAATATATAATAATATAAAATTATATAATACAAAATACCTTAGGGTAAACACATTGCCTACGATTTCAACAAATTAAAGAGGAAAAAAGTACAACTGTGTAATACCTCTATTAAAACGCTTGAGATGAAGGCTGAAGCCTTAAACGGAGGCTGAACGTGCCTGAAATGAAGAGTAATGCTTTTAAACGAACCCTTCTCTCAATATTTCCTTAAATTTAACTTTCTGAAGCTTTCTTTTCTTTCTGAAAGTCAAATCGACGCGCGCGACTTTTTTCCCGGTTTCCCGTCTAACGTTTCCCGGGAAACGGGAAATGGTTCTGATCGCATTTCCCGGGAATCCCGGATCCCGGGATTAAACCCTAATTTTCTATATCTAAGTGATTTCTATCTAACAATCACACACTCCAATGAACGCATTGGGAGTGATTCTAGGTTCAGTATGCATGCAGACTGGTGCAAGCAGGGATCGAACCATCAACCTTCTGATTAGTAGATGACCTGCTGAGCTGCAGCCACCTCCACAGTACATAAAATAATAATAATGACTGTTCATTCATCTTTGCATCCTTCTTTCAGAGTTTGGAGCTGTGCTGTGTTTACAGGGCGCGGCGCTGCTTCAAACACTCACTAGCCAAATGCTTTGCTTCATTAATCACAGAACACTTTCAGCTGTGCTGACAGACATGGAGAATTTTTTTTATCTTTTCTTTTTTAGCCTCTTAAACCAATAAACCTGCTTCTAACATGGTCCTGAACCTTTTGCCCACTGTTTTTAGGTGTTTTGGGACTGATATTGATATTATTATTGTTTGTTTATGATTTAGTTTATTGTAGGTTTTGCAGTTTTGAATTTCTCCTTAATGTTTCAGTTTGGAGCATTTGGTTTGTTTCTATTCTGGTTTCCCTCAGTGTGCTCGCCTCCCTGTGTGTCGGGTCTGTTGTGTTTAGTCATTTCCTGTTTCCTTTGTCTCATTAGTTTGATTCTGTTCACCTGTGTCTTGTTTTCCACCGCCATGTCCTTTCTCCCTAATTACTCTGTGTGTGTGTGTGTGTGTGTGTGTGTGTGTGTGTGTGTGTGTGTGTGTGTGTGTAAGCCCTCGGCTTTCTTTTCACATCATTATATATTGGTAACATAAACACAGACAGGAAAGATGGAAACTGAGGAAGTCGTGAGGTCCAGAATATCCAAACTAATCTGATCTGAGTTGAACGTGTTAATGAACTAATTGTCGCCTGCTGCCTGCTTTATAAATGAGCCTTCGTACTGTAAGAGACAGAGCGAAGCAAATGAAGAACTGAGGGAGGAAGATTACAGAAACCAAGCAGACTTAACAACAACAACAACAACAACAACAACAACAACAACAACAACAGCTGAATCATAATGAAGGAAACTTCCATAAACCACTTCATCTGCAGTAGTGTGTGTGTGTGTGTGGAGACAGACATAAAAATAATTAAAACCGCAAGCGGTGATATCGGGCCCTCGCACTCCGCGCGCGTCGACCTGTGGCGCTCGTCGACCCGTGCCGCACTCGGAGGTTTTGTGATCGTGATGGGTCTCTAGAAAGTTGAATTCTTTTATAGGAAAAGGTATCTTTTGCTCTCGGCATAGACGCAATGGAATATTTGGGGGTGTGGTCACGGCTCCAGCATGCAAAATAGGGCATGGGTCTGATTGACTTTTTTGATGGGCTGTTTGTCTAGATGATGTGGAGCCAATTTGGTCTCACTGGGTGAAATGCCCTAGGAGGAGTTCATTCAAATAGCAGGCCTGAAAATGGCAAAAATTGACACTTTCAATTGAAGATGCTGGACTTCCTGTAGGGTTTGGAGTATGGCTCCAAGAGACTTTTTGTATGTCTTAGGATGTTACATGAGTGTGCAAAATTTCAGAGCTGTAGATAAAATGTAACTCAGGGGCTAGCTAAAAAACATGGTATATTATGATATTTAAAGCTGCCAGTAGGGGGCGCTCTAACGTTTATGGACTTTATGCATATCAATGTGTTCAGGGCAGGAGGCTTATCAAATAGATGAGGATTTTGTAAGGAATGGTGAAAGATATTTCATGTATTTCAGAGCAAAACTAATTCTGTGGACGGTCATACAAATTTTCATTTGCTTCTGTAGGGGGCGCTATTGCGCCTACAGTCTTGAATCTGTAGTTATGGATTCAGCCTGGGTGTGTACATGAGTGATTAAATTTTCAGCCTGATCAGACAAAGCATGTGCGAACAAGTGCACAAACAATTTTGGTGGTGAGGGAGAAAAACAAAGGCCAAATTTAATGGCCTGGTGTGACAAGGCCGTTTAATATTTTTTAAAGATTTCCACAATATTTGATGGGCTACTTGTGTAGATGATCTGGAGCCAATTTGGTGTCAGTGGGTGAAATGCCCTAGGACGAGTTCGTTCAAATAGCAGGCGTGGAAATCGCAAAAATTGACACCTTCAATTGAAGATGGCCGACTTCCTGTAGGGTTTGGGGTATGGGTCCAAGAGACTTTTTTGTACGTCTTAGTATGTTACATGAGCCTGTACATTTTCATACATGTAGATAAAACGTAGCTCCGGGGCTACTCAAAAAACTTGCTATTTTAAGATATTCCGAGCTGCCACTAGGCGGCGCTCTAACGTTTATGGACTTTATGCATATCAGTGTGTTCAGGACAGGGTGCTTATCACACCACTGAAGTTTGAGCCAGATTGGGCAAGTTGGCTTTGAGTTACAGCCATTTTTGTGTTCATGGCGAATCATCGAACTTTGCCGTCCCATAAGGGTCACGCCCTTTTGTCAAAAAGTCACAGTTTTGAAAACACAGTAAGTCCAACTTCTTAAGGCTTTCCAGGTGAAATTTGAGATGGTTCTGCTAAACCACCTTGGAGCTGGACCTCCAAGTGTAAAATATGACATTTCCTGTTCCCACTAGGTGGCGCTGCGACTGATATTAAATATTGTCATATGTATGTGTTCAGGGGGGCACCCTCATCCTACTGGAGAAGTTTGATGCACATTGGATCATGTAGGTATGAATGAGAGGCAATCAAAATTTCATGGCGAATGATCAAAGTTCAAAGGGGCATAAGGACCCCTCCCCCTTGGCAAAAACTCACCATTTTCGAGATTTAGATTCCCCTGGGGGTGTAGGTTAGACAAACCAAATATGAAGATGATAACGTCTAAAACCTCTGAGTTATTAGAAAAAGTGTGAGGGCTGCAAATCGCCAAATTTGCATAATTCATTCAAAATGGCGGACTTCCTGTTGGGTTTAGGGCATGGCTCCAAGAGGATTTTTTGTGCGCCTGGACATGATATACATGTGTATGAAGTTTCATTCATGTACGTGAAACACAGCGGTGGGGCTCCAGTTTAGGGGGCGCTAGCGAGCCATTTGGGCGCGCCCTTGCCCGAGCCCATTAAAATACTTAAATTTTCACCAGGTGTGACGCATGTGCAAAGTTTCATGAGTTTTTGAATATGATAAAGCCCCCAAAAAGCCAATTCATTTGCCTGAATAATAATAATAATAATAATAATTAAAGCCGCAAGCGGCGATGAGCGGGCCCTCGCACCCGGCGCGCGTCGACCCCTGGCGCGCTCCAGCCAAGCCGCGCGTCGACCCGTGGCACGCTCCAGCCGAACCGCGCTCGGAGGTTCTCGCAGACGAGAGAGTAGCTGGCTCACCCGGCTGCTGACGGCTCAGCAGGCTAGCCGTACTTCGCGTCGATCGTCTCCCGCTCCCACTAGGTGGCGTCGGTGAGTGCCCACTAATTAATATGTCACAATGCTCTATGTAATGCCTGCAGCCATCAATGAAACTGTAATGACCATAGGATGATGAGTATCAGTGTCCTACTGATTTCCTGTTGCCACTAGGTGGCGTTATGAGTGTGAAACAAAGCTGATAGAGGGGTGTGTCCAGTCTCCCTTACCCTCCCATTAAGCCTGTGAAGTTTGAGGCAGATCGGACAATGTATGTCAGAGATGTAACAATTTGGTGCACTGTGGTATATGAGTAAAATCCCACATGTAGAGGGTTGCTACGGCAACACCGTTCAATATTCTACAAAACCATGAATATCTTTTGATGGGCTACTTGTGTAGATGATCTGGAGCCATTTTGGTGTGACTGGATGAAAAGCTGTAGTAGAAGATGATTCAAATAGCAGGCCTGAAAAATGTGAAAAATGCTGCAAAAATGACACCTTAATTAGAACATGTCAGGCTTCCTGTTGGATTTCGGCTATCGGTCCAAGAGACTTTTTTGTACGTCTTAGGATGTTACTTCAGCATGCACGATTTCAGGTACACAGACCAAGCACTGCCCTGGGGCTGATGTTTAGAACCTATCTGGGCCTGAAATGGAAAAAAAGTCCAAATTCAGAGGGTTGCTACGGCAACACCGTTCAATATTCTACAAAACCATGAATATCTTTTGATGGGCTTCTTGTGTGGATGATCTGGAGCCATTTTGGTCTCGGTGGGTCAAATGCCCTAGGAGGAGTTGAGGCAAAAAGGCCTGGAAAAGGCGAAAAATGCTGCAAAAATGACACTTTAAAGTGAACGTGGCTGACTTCCTGTTGTGTTTCGGCTATCGGTCCAAGAGACTTTTTTGTAGATGTTAGCATTTTACATCAGCAGGCACATTTTCAGGTACATAGAGAAAGCACAGCCCAGGGGCTGATGTTTAGAATCTCTGTGAATTTGAAATTGAAAAAAGTCCAAATTCAGAGGGTTGCCATGGCAACACCGTTCAATATTCTACAAAACCCTGAATAACTTTTGATGGGCTACTTGTGTAGATGATCTGGAGCCAATTTGGTGTCACTGGGTGAAATGCCCTAGGACAAGTTCGTTCAAATAGCAGGCGTGGAAATCGCAAAAATTGACACCTTCAATTGAAGATGGCCGACTTCCTGTAGGGTTTGGGGTATGGGTCCAAGAGACTTTTTTGTACGTCTTAGTATGTTACATGAGCATGTACATTTTCATACATGTAGATAAAACGTAGCTCCGGGGCTACTCAAAAAACTTGCTATTTTAAGATATTCCGAGCTGCCACTAGGCGGCGCTCTAACGTTTATGGACTTTATGCATATGAGTGTGTTCAGGGCAGCATGCTTATCACACCACTGAAGTTTGAGCCAGATTGGGCAAGTTGGCTTTGAGTTACAGCCATTTTTGTGTTCATGGCGAATCATCGAACTTTGCCGTCCCATAAGGGTCACGCCCTTTTGTCAAAAACTCACAGTTTTGAAAACACAGTAAGTCCAACTTCTTAAGGCTTTCCAGGTGAAATTTGAGATGGTTCTGCTAAACCACCTTGGAGCTGGACCTCCAAGTGTAAAATATGACATTTCCTGTTCCCACTAGGTGGCGCTGCGACTGATATTAAATATTGTCATATGTATGTGTTCAGGGGGGCACCCTCATCCTACTGGAGAAGTTTGATGCACATTGGATCATGTAGGTATGAATGAGAGGCAATCAAAATTTCATGGCGAATGATCAAAGTTCAAAGGGGCATAAGGACCCCTCCCCCTTGGCAAAAACTCACCATTTTCGAGATTTAGATTCCCCTGGGGGTGTAGGTTAGACAAACCAAATATGAAGATGATAACGTCTAAAACCTCTGAGTTATTAGAAAAAGTGTGAGGGCTGCAAATCGCCAAATTTGCATAATTAATTCAAAATGGCGGACTTCCTGTTGGGTTTAGGGCATGGCTCCAAGAGGATTTTTTGTGCGCCTGGACATGATATACATGTGTATGAAGTTTCATTCATGTACGTGAAACACAGCGGTGGGGCTCCAGTTTAGGGGGCGCTAGCGAGCCATTTGGGCGCGCCCTTGCCCGAGCCCATTAAAATACTTAAATTTTCACCAGGTGTGACGCATGTGCAAAGTTTCATGAGTTTTTGAATATGATAAAGCCCCCAAAAAGCCAATTCATTTGCCTGAATAATAATAAAAATAATAAAAATAATAAACGAAGCAATTACAATAGGGCCTTCGCACAGTTCGTGCTCGGGCCCTAATAAAAAAAAAAAAAAAATAATAATTAAAACCGCAAGCGGTGATATCGGGCCCTCGCACTCCACGCGCGTCGACCTGTGGCGCTCGTCGACCCGTGCCGCACTCGGAGGTTTTGTGATCGTGAGGGGTCTCTAGAAAGTTGAATTCTTTTATAGGAAAAGGTATCTTTTGCTCTCGGCATAGACGCAATGGAATATTTGGGGGTGTGGTCACGGCTCCAGCATGCAAAATAGGGCATGGGTCTGATTGACTTTTTTGATGGGCTGTTTGTCTAGATGATGTGGAGCCAATTTGGTCTCACTGGGTGAAATGCCCTAGGAGGAGTTCATTCAAATAGCAGGCCTGAAAATGGCAAAAATTGACACTTTCAATTGAAGATGCTGGACTTCCTGTAGGGTTTGGAGTATGGCTCCAAGAGACTTTTTTGTATGTCTTAGGATGTTACATGAGTGTGCAAAATTTCAGAGCTGTAGATAAAATGTAACTCAGGGGCTAGCTAAAAAACATGGTATATTATGATATTTAAAGCTGCCAGTAGGGGGCGCTCTAACGTTTATGGACTTTATGCATATCAATGTGTTCAGGGCAGGAGGCTTATCAAATAGATGAGGATTTTGTAAGGAATGGTGAAAGATATTTCATGTATTTCAGAGCAAAACTAATTCTGTGGACGGTCATACAAATTTCATTTGCTTCTGTAGGGGGCGCTATTGCGCCTACAGTCTTGAATCTGTAGTTATGGATTCAGCCTGGGTGTGTACATGAGTGATTACATTTTCAGCCTGATCAGACAAAGCATGTGCGAACAAGTGCACAAACAATTTTGGTGGTGAGGGAGAAAAACAAAGGCCAAATTTAATGGCCTGGTGTGACAAGGCCATTTAATATTTTGTAAAGATTTCCACAATATTTGATGGGCTACTTGTGTAGATGATCTGGAGCCAATTTGGTGTCAGTGGGTGAAATGCCCTAGGACGAGTTCGTTCAAATAGCAGGCGTGGAAATCGCAAAAATTGACACCTTCAATTGAAGATGGCCGACTTCCTGTAGGGTTTGGGGTATGGGTCCAAGAGACTTTTTTGTACGTCTTAGTATGTTACATGAGCCTGTACATTTTCATACATGTAGATAAAACGTAGCTCCGGGGCTACTCAAAAAACATGCTATTTTAAGATATTCCGAGCTGCCACTAGGCGGCGCTCTAACGTTTATGGACTTTATGCATAGGAATGTGTTCAGGACAGGGTGCTTATCACACCACTGAAGTTTGAGCCAGATTGGGCAAGTTGGCTTTGAGTTACAGCCATTTTTGTGTTCATGGCGAATCATCGAACTTTGCCGTCCCATAAGGGTCACGCCCTTTTGTCAAAAACTCACAGTTTTGAAAACACAGTAAGTCCAAGTTCTTAAGGCTTTCCAGGTGAAATTTGAGATGGTTCTGCTAAACCACCTTGGAGCTGGACCTCCAAGTGTAAAATATGACATTTCCTGTTCCCACTAGGTGGCGCTGCGACTGATATTAAATATTGTCATATGTATGTGTTCAGGGGGGCACCCTCATCCTACTGGAGAAGTTTGATGCACATTGGATCATGTAGGTATGAATGAGAGGCAATCAAAATTTCATGGTGAATGATCAAAGTTCAAAGGGGCATAAGGACCCCTCCCCCTTGCCAAAAACTCACCATTTTCGAGATTTAGATTCCCCTGGGGGTGTAGGTTAGACAAACCAAATATGAAGATGATAACGTCTAAAACCTCTGAGTTATTAGAAAAAGTGTGAGGGCTGCAAATCGCCAAATTTGCATAATTAATTCAAAATGGCGGACTTCCTGTTGGGTTTAGGGCATGGCTCCAAGAGGATTTTTTGTGCGCCTGGACATGATATACATGTGTATGAAGTTTCATTCATGTACGTGAAACACAGCGGTGGGGCTCCAGTTTAGGGGGCGCTAGCGAGCCATTTGGGCGCGCCCTTGCCCGAGCCCATTAAAATACTTAAATTTTCACCAGGTGTGACGCATGTGCAAAGTTTCATGAGTTTTTGAATATGATAAAGCCCCCAAAAAGCCAATTCATTTGCCTGAATAATAAAATAATAATAATTAAAACCGCAAGCGGTGATATCGGGCCCTCGCACTCCGCGCGCGTCGACCTGTGGCGCTCGTCGACCCGTGCCGCACTCGGAGGTTTTGTGATCGTGATGGGTCTCTAGAAAGTTGAATTCTTTTATAGGAAAAGGTATCTTTTGCTCTCGGCATAGACGCAATGGAATATTTGGGGGTGTGGTCACGGCTCCAGCATGCAAAATAGGGCATGGGTCTGATTGACTTTTTTGATGGGCTGTTTGTCTAGATGATGTGGAGCCAATTTGGTCTCACTGGGTGAAATGCCCTAGGAGGAGTTCATTCAAATAGCAGGCCTGAAAATGGCAAAAATTGACACTTTCAATTGAAGATGCTGGACTTCCTGTAGGGTTTGGAGTATGGCTCCAAGAGACTTTTTTGTATGTCTTAGGATGTTACATGAGTGTGCAAAATTTCAGAGCTGTAGATAAAATGTAACTCAGGGGCTAGCTAAAAAACATGGTATATTATGATATTTAAAGCTGCCAGTAGGGGGCGCTCTAACGTTTATGGACTTTATGCATATCAATGTGTTCAGGGCAGGAGGCTTATCAAATAGATGAGGATTTTGTAAGGAATGGTGAAAGATATTTCATGTATTTCAGAGCAAAACTAATTCTGTGGACGGTCATACAAATTTTCATTTGCTTCTGTAGGGGGCGCTATTGCGCCTACAGTCTTGAATCTGTAGTTATGGATTCAGCCTGGGTGTGTACATGAGTGATTAAATTTTCAGCCTGATCAGACAAAGCATGTGCGAACAAGTGCACAAACAATTTTGGTGGTGAGGGAGAAAAACAAAGGCCAAATTTAATGGCCTGGTGTGACAAGGCCGTTTAATATTTTGTAAAGATTTCCACAATATTTGATGGGCTACTTGTGTAGATGATCTGGAGCCAATTTGGTGTCAGTGGGTGAAATGCCCTAGGACGAGTTCGTTCAAATAGCAGGCGTGGAAATCGCAAAAATTGACACCTTCAATTGAAGATGGCCGACTTCCTGTAGGGTTTGGGGTATGGGTCCAAGAGACTTTTTTGTACGTCTTAGGATGTTACATGAGCCTGTACATTTTCATACATGTAGATAAAACGTAGCTCCGGGGCTACTCAAAAAACATGCTATTTTAAGATATTCCGAGCTGCCACTAGGCGGCGCTCTAACGTTTATGGACTTTATGCATATGAATGTGTTCAGGGCAGCATGCTTATCACACCACTGAAGTTTGAGCCAGATTGGGCAAGTTGGCTTTGAGTTACAGCCATTTTTGTGTTCATGGCGAATCATCGAACTTTGCCGTCCCATAAGGGTCACGCCCTTTTGTCAAAAAGTCACAGTTTTGAAAACACAGTAAGTCCAACTTCTTAAGGCTTTCCAGGTGAAATTTGAGATGGTTCTGCTAAACCACCTTGGAGCTGGACCTCCAAGTGTAAAATATGACATTTCCTGTTCCCACTAGGTGGCGCTGCGACTGATATTAAATATTGTCATATGTATGTGTTCAGGGGGGCACCCTCATCCTACTGGAGAAGTTTGATGCACATTGGATCATGTAGGTATGAATGAGAGGCAATCAAAATTTCATGGCGAATGATCAAAGTTCAAAGGGGCATAAGGACCCCTCCCCCTTGGCAAAAACTCACCATTTTCGAGATTTAGATTCCCCTGGGGGTGTAGGTTAGACAAACCAAATATGAAGATGATAACGTCTAAAACCTCTGAGTTATTAGAAAAAGTGTGAGGGCTGCAAATCGCCAAATTTGCATAATTAATTCAAAATGGCGGACTTCCTGTTGGGTTTAGGGCATGGCTCCAAGAGGATTTTTTGTGCGCCTGGACATGATATACATGTGTATGAAGTTTCATTCATGTACGTGAAACACAGCGGTGGGGCTCCAGTTTAGGGGGCGCTAGCGAGCCATTTGGGCGCGCCCTTGCCCGAGCCCATTAAAATACTTAAATTTTCACCAGGTGTGACGCATGTGCAAAGTTTCATGAGTTTTTGAATATGATAAAGCCCCCAAAAAGCCAATTCATTTGCCTGAATAATAATAATAAAAATAAAAAAAATAATAATAATTAAAACCGCAAGCGGTGATATCGGGCCCTCGCACTCCCTGCGCGTCGACCCGTGGCGCTCGTCGACCCGTGCCGCACTCGGAGGTCTTGTGATCGTGATGGTGTACAGAAGGTCTGTAGAAAGTTGAATTCTTTTATAGGAAAAGATATCTTTTGCTCTCGGCATAGACGCAATGGAATATTTGGGGGTGGGGTCACGGCTCCAGCATGCAAAATAGGGCATGGGTCTGATAGACTGTTTTGATCAGGATGATGTCAAGAATGTTGAAACACATTTTCATACATTTCCGAGAAACTAAGTTTGTGGATGCTATACAAAATTTCATTTGCTTCTGTAGGGGGCGCTCTTGCAGCTACGTATAGCCTTGAATCCATAGTTATGGGTTCAGAGTGGCTGTGTACATGAGTGATTACATTTTCAGGCAGATCGGGCAAAGCATGTACGAACACGTGCCAAACAATTTTGGTCGCCATTGAGAAAAATGAAAGCCAACTTCAATGGCCTGGTGTGACAACACCATTTAATATTTTGTCAAGATTTCCACAATATTTGATGGGCTGTTTGTCTAGATGATCTGGAGCCAATTTGGTCTCACTGGCTGAAATGCCCTAGGAGGAGTTCATTCAAATAGCAGGCCTGAAAATGGCAAAAATTGACAAAAATTGACACTTTCAATTGAAGATGCTGGACTTCCTGTAGGGTTTCCAGTATGGCTCCAAGAGACTTTTTTGTACGTCTTAGGATGTTACATGAGTGTGCAGAATTTCAGAGCTGTAGATATAATGTAGCTCTGGGGCTAGCTAAAAAACATGCTATTTTATGATATTTCAAGCTGCCAGTAGGTGGCGCTGTAACATTTATGGACTTTATGCATATCAATGTGTTCAGGGCAGGAGGCTTATCAAATTGATGAGGATTTCGTAAGGAATGGTGAAAGATAGTTTCATGCATTTCAGAGCAAAACTAATTATGTGGACGTCATACAAATTTTCATTTGCTTCTGTAGGGGGCGCTATTGCGCCTACAGTCTTGAATCTGTAGTTATGGATTCAGCCTGGGTGTGTACATGAGTGATTAAATTTTCAGCCTGATCAGACAAAGCATGTGCGAACAAGTGCACAAACAATTTTGGTGGTGAGGGAGAAAAACGAAGGCCAACTTCAATGGCCTGGTGTGATAAGGCCATTTAATATTTTGTAAAGATTTCCACAATATTTGATGGGCTCCTTGTCTAGATGATGTGGAGCAAATTTGGTCTCACTGGGTCAAATGCCCTAGGACAAGTTCGTTCAAATAGCAGGCGTGGAAATGGCAAAAATTGACACCTTCAATTGAAGATGGCCGACTTCCTGTAGGGTTTGGGGTATGGGTCCAAGAGACTTTTTTGTACGTCTTAGGATGTTACATGAGCCTGTACATTTTCATACATGTAGATAAAACGTAGCTCCGGGGCTACTCAAAAAACTTGCTATTTTAAGATATTCCGAGCTGCCACTAGGCGGCGCTCTACCGTTTATGGACTTTTTGCATATGAGTGTGTTCAGGACAGGGTGCTTATCACACCACTGAAGTTTGAGCCAGATTGGGCAAGTTGGGTTTGAGTTACAGCCATTTTTGTGTTCATGGCGAATCATCGAACTTTGCCGTCCCATAAGGGTCACGCCCTTTTGTCAAAAACTCACAGTTTTGAAAACACAGTAAGTCCAACTTCTTAAGGCTTTCCAGGTGAAATTTGAGATGGTTCTGCTAAACCACCTTGGAGCTGGACCTCCAAGTGTAAAATATGACATTTCCTGTTCCCACTAGGTGGCGCTGCGACTGATATTAAATATTGTCATATGTATGTGTTCAGGGGGGCACCCTCATCCTACTGGAGAAGTTTGATGCACATTGGATCATGTAGGTATGAATGAGAGGCAATCAAAATTTCATGGCGAATGATCAAAGTTCAAAGGGGCATAAGGACCCCTCCCCCTTGGCAAAAACTCACCATTTTCGAGATTTAGATTCCCCTGGGGGTGTAGGTTAGACAAACCAAATATGAAGATGATAACGTCTAAAACCTCTGAGTTATTAGAAAAAGTGTGAGGGCTGCAAATCGCCAAATTTGCATAATTAATTCAAAATGGCGGACTTCCTGTTGGGTTTAGGGCATGGCTCCAAGAGGATTTTTTGTGCGCCTGGACATGATATACATGTGTATGAAGTTTCATTCATGTACGTGAAACACAGCGGTGGGGCTCCAGTTTAGGGGGCGCTAGCGAGCCATTTGGGCGCGCCCTTGCCCGAGCCCATTAAAATACTTAAATTTTCACCAGGTGTGACGCATGTGCCAAGTTTCATGAGTTTTTGAATATGATAAAGCCCCCAAAAAGCCAATTCATTTGCCTGAATAATAAAAAAAAAAAAAATAATAATAATAATAATAAAAAAAAAAATAATAATAAACGAAGCAATTACAATAGGGCCTTCGCACAGTTCGTGCTCGGGCCCTAATTAAAACCGCAAGCGGTGATATCGGGCCCTCGCACTCCGCGCGCGTCGACCTGTGGCGCTCGTCGACCCGTGCCGCACTCGGAGGTTTTGTGATCGTGATGGGTCTCTAGAAAGTTGAATTCTTTTATAGGAAAAGGTATCTTTTGCTCTCGGCATAGACGCAATGGAATATTTGGGGGTGTGGTCACGGCTCCAGCATGCAAAATAGGGCATGGGTCTGATTGACTTTTTTGATGGGCTGTTTGTCTAGATGATGTGGAGCCAATTTGGTCTCACTGGGTGAAATGCCCTAGGAGGAGTTCATTCAAATAGCAGGCCTGAAAATGGCAAAAATTGACACTTTCAATTGAAGATGCTGGACTTCCTGTAGGGTTTGGAGTATGGCTCCAAGAGACTTTTTGTATGTCTTAGGATGTTACATGAGTGTGCAAAATTTCAGAGCTGTAGATAAAATGTAACTCAGGGGCTAGCTAAAAAACATGGTATATTATGATATTTAAAGCTGCCAGTAGGGGGCGCTCTAACGTTTATGGACTTTATGCATATCAATGTGTTCAGGGCAGGAGGCTTATCAAATAGATGAGGATTTTGTAAGGAATGGTGAAAGATATTTCATGTATTTCAGAGCAAAACTAATTCTGTGGACGGTCATACAAATTTTCATTTGCTTCTGTAGGGGGCGCTATTGCGCCTACAGTCTTGAATCTGTAGTTATGGATTCAGCCTGGGTGTGTACATGATTGATTAAATTTTCAGCCTGATCAGACAAAGCATGTGCGAACAAGTGCACAAACAATTTTGGTGGTGAGGGAGAAAAACAAAGGCCAAATTTAATGGCCTGGTGTGACAAGGCCGTTTAATATTTTGTAAAGATTTCCACAATATTTGATGGGCTACTTGTGTAGATGATCTGGAGCCAATTTGGTGTCAGTGGGTGAAATGCCCTAGGACGAGTTCGTTCAAATAGCAGGCGTGGAAATCGCAAAAATTGACACCTTCAATTGAAGATGGCCGACTTCCTGTAGGGTTTGGGGTATGGGTCCAAGAGACTTTTTTGTACGTCTTAGGATGTTACATGAGCCTGTACATTTTCATACATGTAGATAAAACGTAGCTCCGGGGCTACTCAAAAAACTTGCTATTTTAAGATATTCCGAGCTGCCACTAGGCGGCGCTCTAACGTTTATGGACTTTATGCATATGAGTGTGTTCAGGGCAGCATGCTTATCACACCACTGAAGTTTGAGCCAGATTGGGCAAGTTGGCTTGGAGTTACAGCCATTTTTGTGTTCATGGCGAATCATCGAACTTTGCCGTCCATAAGGGTCACGCCCTTTTGTCAAAAACTCACAGTTTTGAAAACACAGTAAGTCCAACTTCTTAAGGCTTTCCAGGTGAAATTTGAGATGGTTCTGCTAAACCACCTTGGAGCTGGACCTCCAAGTGTAAAATATGACATTTCCTGTTCCCACTAGGTGGCGCTGCGACTGATATTAAATATTGTCATATGTATGTGTTCAGGGGGGCACCCTCATCCTACTGGAGAAGTTTGATGCACATTGGATCATGTAGGTATGAATGAGAGGCAATCAAAATTTCATGGCGAATGATCAAAGTTCAAAGGGCATAAGGACCCCTCCCCCTTGGCAAAAACTCACCATTTTCGAGATTTAGATTCCCCTGGGGGTGTAGGTTAGACAAACCAAATATGAAGATGATAACGTCTAAAACCTCTGAGTTATTAGAAAAAGTGTGAGGGCTGCAAATCGCCAAATTTGCATAATTAATTCAAAATGGCGGACTTCCTGTTGGGTTTAGGGCATGGCTCCAAGAGGATTTTTTGTGCGCCTGGGCATGATATACATGTGTATGAAGTTTCATTCATGTACGTGAAACACAGCGGTGGGGCTCCAGTTTAGGGGGCGCTAGCGAGCCATTTGGGCGCGCCCTTGCCCGAGCCCATTAAAATACTTAAATTTTCACCAGGTGTGACGCATGTGCAAAGTTTCATGAGTTTTTGAATATGATAAAGCCCCCAAAAAGCCAATTCATTTGCCTGAATAATAATAAATAATAATAATAATTAAAACCGCAAGCGGTGATATCGGGCCCTCGCACTCCTGCGCATCGACCCGTGGCGCTCGTCGACCCGTGCCGCACTCGGAGGTCTTGTGATCGTGATGGTGTACAGAAGGTCTGTAGAAAGTTGAATTCTTTTATAGGAAAAGATATCTTTTGCTCTCGGCATAGACGCAATGGAATATTTGGGGGTGGGGTCACGGCTCCAGCATGCAAAATAGGGCATGGGTCTGATAGACTGTTTGATCAGGATGATGTCAAGAATGTTGAAACACATTTTCATACATTTCCGAGAAACTAAGTTTGTGGATGCTATACAAAATTTCATTTGCTTCTGTAGGGGGCGCTCTTGCAGCTACGTATAGCCTTGAATCCATAGTTATGGGTTCAGAGTGGCTGTGTACATGAGTGATTACATTTTCAGGCAGATCGGGCAAAGCATGTACGAACCGTGCCCAAACAATTGTGTCGCCATTGAGAAAAATGAAAGCCAACTTCATGGCCTGGTGTGACAACACCGTTTAATATTTTGTCAAGATTTCCACAATATTTGATGGGCTGTTTGTCTAGATGATCTGGAGCCAATTTGGTCTCACTGGCTGAAATGCCCTAGGAGGAGTTCATTCAAATAGCAGGCCTGAAAAATGGCAAAAATTGACAAAAATTGACACTTTCAATTGAAGATGCTGGACTTCCTGTAGGGTTTCCAGTATGGCTCCAAGAGACTTTTTTGTACGTCTTAGGATGTTACATGAGTGTGCAGAATTTCAGAGCTGTAGATATAATGTAGCTCTGGGGCTAGCTAAAAAACATGCTATTTTATGATATTTCCAGCTGCCAGTAGGTGGCGCTGTAACATTTATGGACTTTATGCATATCAATGTGTTCAGGGCAGGAGGCTTATCAAATTGATGAGGATTCGTAAGGAATGGTGAAAGATAGTTTCATGCATTTCAGAGCAAAACTAATTATGTGGACGTCATACAAATTTTCATTTGCTTCTGTAGGGGGCGCTATTGCGCCTACAGTCTTGAATCTGTAGTTATGGATTCAGCCTGGGTGTGTACATAAGTGATTAAATTTTCAGCCTGATCAGACAAAGCATGTGCGAACAAGTGCACAAACAATTTTGGTGGTGAGGGAGAAAAACGAAGGCCAATTTCAATGGCCTGGTGTGACAAGGCCGTTTAATATTTTGTAAAGATTTCCACA